>NC_069111.1:13358128-13697295 GCF_025612915.1 Magallana angulata
TTTCATTATGCATTTTCAAGTTACATTTTATTCAACAGAAAATAATATCAATCTGATTTTAGATGGATGATATTGATGCCGAAATCAGAAAATTGACAGGCAAGGAGGGTGATGTTGATTCATCCAAGAGTGAAACGATAGAGTTGATCCACCACAATGAAGTGATGAAGGCTCTGAGAGCCTTTGTAGAGGAGAACAGACAACCATCCAAGTAGGTTTCTTTTTATTGTTAAATTATGAAAAACCTTAACTTCATATTGATTGATCATTATAAAGTTGATTCACATCATTTGTCATTCTGGTGTGCATAGAAGTTATAGATATTCAGAAACACAAAAAATATATTTTCAAATATTAAGTTTTGAAATTCTTCAGCTGATACTATTAGAAATGACGCTTATGTGAACCCAAAAATGTGAATAATTGCATTGAACAGAGAGAGGGTGAAACAGTCCCAGTTTAAGATTGCCTCCCTGGAGGAGCGAGATAGTTCCGAGGACTCGGACTACTGGGCCAGCTATGCCAAACTAGTGGATGAGAAGAAAGAGAGGCTCTGGGATGCTCTTGTAGAAGGACTAGAGAAATACAGGTAACTGATTAGAATGTCATCATTTTAAAAGAAAATCTGTTTGATTAGAGAGAATCTGGTCAGTTCACAATATGCTCACATGATTACCGGTAATTCAAATGATTTTAAATAAATATTCTGTTTACGGTAAGTGCCAATCCATGCATTTTTGCATTTATACTGGGTAAATCCTTTTTTTTGGAATAAAAAGTTTTAATTTAGGTAACTGATTAAAATGTCATCATTTAAGAAAAAATATGTGTGATTTGAGAAAATCTGGTCAGTTTACAATATGGTCACATGATTAATTCACATGATTAAAAATTAATATTCTGCTTACGGCAAGTGCCCATCCATGCTTGCTTGTATATATACCCTTTGTTATCATGAAAAGATTTAAGTCTGTGTGCCCTTGTTAAAATGATAAACAATGAGGAAAACAGGAACTTCAAAATAATGACCATCACTTTTCATCCACAGTGAAGTTCTGACATCCAGATCTGGCCTCATAAATGAGACTGATGCTCTTCGCCAACAAAATGCCGAACTCCGAATGCTACTCCATCAATATGTGAATTCAAAGGTAGGTTGACACATTGATAAAATTGAAATACAAAATGTCAATTTAAATTTATTTCATAAATTTGGGTGATAGTTTTTCTCCAAGTAGAAAAGTATTGATCAATGTGTTAAAAAAGCAGTTTTTATTTCACAACTACAATCATTTAAAAATTATGTTTTTAGGTTAATGCTGAATTGGAAATTCCACCAACAAGAGTTTTACAGCTTGAAATGAATCCTCGATAAGGTGTAAAGCTATTTCAAAAGATAAGAAAGAAGAACATATTGTTTTTAAGTGATCCGTCCGAACATTCAGTTTAAACTCTGTCAGGAGTATGTGTGATATTTTCTGTTAAATCTGTGTATAACATGTACTATTACTTTGTTGTAAATAAATACAAAACTCCGAAGATTTCTTTATTTCTATTATTTTTAAACCTAATGCAATTTTTATTCTTTATCGATAAGTAAAAAGTAATAATTGTGTAGGTATAAATTAAATCCTTTATTCAAAGAATAACATAAATGTATTTTTCTACAAATCCATGATTTTAATATTGCACATAGTATTACATACTTATTCTAATGAATAACAAGTTACAACGGAATAAAAACGACAACAGTAGTTTTAACAAAATTGTAATGGTTGTACAGATAATAAAAAGTTCATATGAATCTCAAAGGTCGTCTGGTCCTGTAAAATCGTCAATGTAATCTTTATCCTCCTTAATGTAATCCTCAAAGAGAACATTATGTCGACTTGTTGGCAGAAGTGTACTGGTACCATTGTAATGGCTAGAATCTGAAAGGAAAACAATATGGGTAAATGTGTAATGAATATGTAGCTTTGGGATTAAGATATTGAAAATCATATCTTTCGGGATATCACATCTTCGATAGTCAAGAGTTTACATTCCACTCCGCTCCTCTATGGGAGCAGAGGATCATTAACCCTTGGCCAGTGAAGATGGGGAAATCAGTGAACAAGATAAAACAATGGATACTACAGATACGCTTAAGGACTTTTTTTTACCTTCAGAATCCTCTTTGTCAGTTGTACATAGCCGAGAATCTTCTACACTGAGTCCAGCCAACAAATTTATTAAAATCCTGAAATTTTATATGTAAGATAGGGATTATGGGTCGTAGATAAGATACATATAGTTTAAAACATTAAATTGTGAGTGAGTTGTTTACACACATCACTCTTTTCAATTTTGATCCACAATTAAAATTTACTTCTTTTAACACCATTACTATTCAGCATTTACTTTGATTGTATATGGACCTAATGAATGTATTATATAAATGAAATTATGAGTTTTAAAAATTTTTTCTATATCTAGAAGTTAAATATAAAACTAATGTGGCACTATACGTTAATTTGCTGAAATCTTCTCATTATCAATTAACAAATGATCACAGATCACAGCTTTGAGTTGTGTCTCCTGACCTACATATATATTCAGATCTACTGGTGATTACCGTAATCAAGTTTACAATTTTAAGATAAGTTTTTGCTTACCACATTGCAAAGTTTGCTGTATAGAAGTCACTGAACACCAAATATGACAAGAAGGAAGCTAAAATCTGAAAATTAAGAAGAAACTGAATCATAAGAGGGGCAAATGTGATTTGATTATGAACTGGCCGGAATATATAACCTCGATGCAGCTTGCACAGATGACAGGTAGACTCTTGCAGACAAGTTATACTGACACAGCGGTATGCTGGATTGTGGATATAACTGTGACAGGCACTTTCATATCAAATAAATGCTAAAGGGACAATACTCTGTATCACATAATATACTACATGAATTACACAACTTCTTGCATGTATTGGTGGATAAATAAATCTAATTTTAGTGCATGTTTAAATCAGACAAAACAGAGGAAAAAAAATTCCAAACAACAGAGCTTTCATCATTCTATGTCACAGTAGACACTATAAATTGATTTGTTCTATAAGTTGCCCATTTAATAACATGAATGCATTATAAAATCTCTGCATGCTAGGAATACCGGTATAAAATGGCACATAAATTTACAATTATAAATGATGTGTCATTCATAACTAAAGGACTATATATGGTATGGGCCTAAAATGGCCCCTAAAAGGAATATCATTATTGTACTGTAATTCTTTGTTTTCTTGTACAGATATATATGTGATGTTTTTACTTAATGTTCATTTTGATTCAAGTACCCACAATTTAGAAATACGGCATTGTAAAGACAACCTTTTTCCGCCATTTTTGCATAAAAAAGCTTGTTTTCAAGCAGTTTTTCTTTCAGGAAACACAGAGCGCATGCTTGAACCAACTAAATATTTTAATCAGAGATGTATCTAGCCAAGTCTAATAAGTGACAAAAAATTTGTCCTGGTTTAAGCATGCGCTCTATATTTCCCATTCGTAAAAAGATGAGAAAAATGTCTATTTTCGACTGATTTTGATTGAGTTATAGAAATAGCGTCACTTCTGACGTCATATACTGCAAGTGACTGCAAATAAATCAAACAAATATGTGAAAAATACATTTTATATCAACTCTTCTAAATTATAACATTACATGTTATTGTACCCGAAACACTTTAAAAAATGGTGAATTATGGGGGCCAAATTTAACGCTTATCATATATAGTTCTTTAATAAATCTTGTCGTCTCATATTAAGTACATGTATAATACATCTATTACAGTAGATGTATAGTTTTGTTAATTAGGCTGCTGAGTACTAGTTAACTTAAAGGTGAGGGTCAGGGCCAAGGAAATTGCTTAAACAAAAGTACCTTTGAGCAGCCTTGAACTTTGGCAAAATTTACTGGTCCCAATTCTTTTTCTTGTAAGTTTATGGAATGTAAACTTAATAAAACACCAAACACGCCACTGAAAAAAAAATATCTAGAGTAATGAATTCTTCCCTACACACTCCACACAGATGTTTTGAAACAAAAATTACAGAATATGACATGGACTCATTCAGGACCACACCTACTGGTATTCTTTTTTTACCCTCACTAATTTTTATTACCAATACATGTACTTTGTATTTATGTAGTTAAAATTAAGCATTTCTATAATTGGAAGGGCAAACTTCACACTGATGTGGACTACTGGGTACACCTACCTTAGAATGCAGCCAAACCAGAACTTTGAAAAATACAGATAAGGAAAGCTGGCTGCTTCTAGTGCATCACCTGAAACAATAAGGGAAATAGTTCTGTACTGGTGTAGCACTACCATAAATATTATATACAAAAAGATTATTCATTTTCTTTTTTGTGCAGGCAATTGCTGATCCATATCAAGCACTAGTTAGTAGTTAAAAGATTGTGTATGCAAGTACGGTAATGCATACAGCATTTTATTTGAAATCTTGAATTTTTGCATGTTGAGCTGACCAATTGGTGGTGATGCATTAAATTATTCTAGTGTAATGTAATAAGATTTTTACCAAACTAAAACAGAATCCACTTACCAATCAAATAACTGGACGGTGCAAACAAAACTATGCTGCAAAGATTACAAAAATGTAAGGTTAGTGTTAATCCAAATACAAAGCATTGGTATATCACCTAATTAAATACTGGTACCATACATGCCTAAAAGATTACTCAACCGTTTAATTAACAGAGGGAAAAAATAGTAATTTATCCATACATATATTATATCCTTATATTTGATAGATGCATGAATGGTATTAAGCCAGTTGAACCACACCAAAGCAAGAATACTCTTAAATTACATATATTTACTTTTATCACAGCATACTACACTGTGAATTTCAATCAGTACATAAAGTATGGTCTTACCAGTAAATATAATTGCAATATAGCTTTTCTAAAGAACTGAAAAGAGATGGAAACAAGTCATATTAATCAAATTACTACATATACATGTACCAGTATATGTAAAAATTTATGATTTACAGATGTGAAAAGAATTACATGTAGCATCTAGCTTACCTAGCTTGTAATCTCCCTGTTGACAACTTTGAATAAATTTGTAGCCCCCCTGAAACAAAAAATATGTATATTGACGGGGAAATTGGGAAATTCATGTAAAAACATTGCTCAGCAATCATAAATTTCATACACATAAAATAAAAATTAATATTAATGTGACAATTTTATTTTTCTTACCTGTAAATACGATGTGTAATCCAACCCATATATATCCTTGTTGGTTAAACTAAAAATAAACGTAACAAATTAATGATATTGATTAGAATTAAGTATGATAAGACTCTAATATTGTACGTAGATAAATACCTGAGGATCACTGTGGATGATGACCACAGAAGATATGACTGTCAACATCATCATACAGTAGGTGAAAAAGCTTGTGAGCTGTCAAAAGACAATTATATAGTTATGTGTTTTACATTTACAGATGCAAAGCAATTACCAGGTACATATTTGTCTGATTATTATCTAAATGACAATAATATACTTTTAATAATTTGTTGTTATAAGATATATTTTTAAAGACAACAAAACACAAAAATGATGATGAAAGATACTATATAATAAAGCTAAAAACTAACCATGGAAATTTTTACAACATCAAATTTGTGAAAGTGTACCTACCTGTAAATATAATTGGGATTAATATCCAAACAAGTAAAACTCTTTTCTACATTATACTCTGAGACTTGTATACAACATACATGAAATAAACCTATTTACCTCAAAATACATTAATGGCCTATTGTAAATAATGAGCTAATGTGTCAAAAAAAAAAAACAAAGAAAATTGTTAGAGGTGTATAAACTTAAATTTCATAAATTGATATATTTAAGTGACTGTCAAAATTTAATCCATCAAAAAACTACTGTATACAGGGTTATTTTTGCCCCAGGTTATTTTCGCCCATATTCACTTGCAAATGGTTTCGACCCATCTTGAATTCATCCAGACGGAGTTTTGTTTAAAGAGAGATAATATGAGACATTGGAATAGGTCCAGTTTTAAATTCACCCGCAGACATCCTGGGTAAAAGGGGCGAAAATAAAATCAGGGTGAATATTTCCCTGTATACAGTATATATTGTATGTTTTATTTGCAATAGAAAAATGCTTACTGTTTGAGTAATGATCATCTGGACCCCACACACAATGACTGAAGATAAGTTTTGGAGAGCAAAGAACACAGGCACTGGCTGAAACAAGATCCAATAGCTGTGTTAAAAAGGGAGGTAATGAAGGAAACAAGTAAGGTAGAAATTTCTCAAAAGCGATAGGTTTACAGGATCATACTTGTACTTTTAAAAAAGTGATTGAAAGTAATATATGTAACCATGCTTCATAAGATTTATTTTTTCTCTAATTTGTTTACTCATAATAAAAATTTGATTTAATATATGATATTTAATTACAAGTACCATAAATGTTTTTCAAATGAATATACATTTGAATTCAAGAATAAATTGCAAGGTAAATTTTCACCAAAACTGCCTTTGAATAAATGAATATGCATGGGAATAAATAGTTATTTCTGATGGGAAAGTTATTTCTTTCACAAAACATGCACTTTAAGAAGAAGAGTAGAGGATAAATGATAAAATAAAGAAAAAACAATCCAGGATTGTCGGAGACTGTGAAACCTACCAGGTTAGCCAGACCTTTAGAACCCGAGTAAACAGAGCCGGCAAACAACATCATGCCTGGTATCCACCGAACCCAGTCTGACCTGTGGAAGGAGACAAACTGTTAACAATTGGTAATGACTTTATTCTGTTAATTATTTGATATAAGCATCATTTTTTATTCACGAAATGCTGATGATTTAATAACTGATCTGTTACAATTAATCTATGGCAAGCAAGTCATCTTTTTTTTTTTCTATAAATTAATCATACATCAAACAGCTTGTCTGGTTATTGCACATGCATAATACCGGTACTCAAGTTTACAGCTTTCATTTTCTTTGCCCAGCACAAAAATAATAACTATGTCTGCTGTATTATCACTATCACTTGCATAAATTTTCACATTTTTATGCTAATCGAAGTTTGAAAAAGCTATAAGATCACAAAGACTTAAATGTTCTAACCTTTGAGTGTCTGTCAGCATTGCTGGGACATGTTTTGTAATGACAAGAAGACGGAGCACAATGAATCCAACCAGAGTCTGCCATCTGTGAAGTAAGAAACAGAGATCAAACTGTGATGTAAATGAAAGAAGTTTCAGACGGAAAAAAAAATTACATACGGTAACTATGATGCATTACTTCATCTGTATAATGAATACATGTTGTTATATCCACCGATACATGTATTATTCATTGGTTTTAGGCTGGGGGGGGGGGGCTTACAACAAGTTTGCACTGTTTTTTTTAACGTAAAAATCATCATCATTGTATAGATTGATACACACATGTACCAGTTACTAAAGAGTAATGCATTTTCAAAATAGAAATTTGAATGGAGAGCATGCAAACTTGCCTGGAACAAATAAAATGATTTGAAATACCTACCCTTGAAACACAGTTGGGTATTTGAATTCCAGAACTGAGAGAACATACTGTGAGAGATAAAGACAAAATGGCTTTTCATAATACAAAATAATTTCTAATGCTCAATACATTTTTGTTTTGTTTTTCATGATGTAAAAAAAATCTAAATGTGTTTTTTCAAACTCCTTTTTGGTGAACAAAAGAAAGATAATAGATAAACTATTTCACATATTTTAAAAACTGCAATTAATAGAAATTTAAACCATAGAAATGAAATGAAATCATAAAAAAATCTATTTACCTTGTTTACAAAGTTTGTAAGGACAAACAATATGGCATAGATTCCTATGGATGATGCCATTTTCCTATCCTCCCCCTTAACCGCTAGCATCATTGGTCCCTACCTGTCCGGACACACTACTGTCAGCTCATAGTTATCTCCCTTATCCTCTCTCAAAATATCCTGCTCTGTTGTTCAAACTTTGGTGGAAGTTTCCATTTTTAATTTAGGCTTGATTCTGTTTTCAGCAACTACAACAAACCAAAATCAACATCAAAGGTACTACTTACTGATACTAAAGCAATTTACAGGTAGAAGTGTTACAGTGGCTCACTGATGAACTGTAAATTGCTGAAGTTATCAGCAGTAGCTATCGGTAATTACCAACTATTTACAGAGAACATGATAATGATTTAGTTATTGTAAATACCAGTATATTTCTGTTACTGTGATTAGAAACTTATTTTTTAGTGTCTAATAAGTACCTTAATCAAAGAGTGGATTAATAAGTACCTTAATCAAAGAGTGGATTGACAAAAGGTACAAATGTTCTCTAAGACTGATATACTGTATACAGGGAAATATTAATTCAAATAAGAAATAATAAGAGTGAATAAAACAGAGAGAGAGAGCATCTCTTTCCACATGAATGCACACAACACACAGGTATTGTCAGGTAATCAATAGTCATCTAGACAGGTTGCTACAGAGTCAGGATTAGATGTTGCAGCCAATTATTGACACTATAGGGTCATTAACAGAACAATCAACATAAATGCATGTAAAGTGTATTAAATCAATATTTAAAGTATGTACTTTGCTTTTAATGATTATCATTACTTCTTCAAATAAGCTTTTTCTCCTCCAGTCTGATTGCTAAAAGCACCCACTAAAAGGCTCTGCCAAATTTTTTATGTACCTGGTAATCAAATTTTAAAACAATGAATTTATACTAGATAAATATCATTATTATAAACATCTTATCTTTTACATTCAACCATTTCATTGAGTATAAAAATTACACCCCAATAGACCCTGCTGGTCACTTAAGATAAATAATATCTATTTTGATTTGGCCCCGCCTACTTTTTCACAGATTACGATCACAATTTTTTTTTTTTTTTTTAATAATTTTACTTTATTTTCTGTTGCTGACATTCCTGTAGCCCTGGTTAAAGGTGTAAATATTTTAATAAAAAAAATTTAGACACTGTATTGAACAAATTACATTCTTTTCACAAATATCATAACTGAGATTCCATATTACTTAGTCCAAAGTGGGCCCTGACAGACATGTCCAAAAACACCTCAGCCCATATAAAGACACCTCTGCCAATATAAAAGACACCTCAGCCCAAACAAATTTTCATAGTGTAGAAATAAATTTATATACAAGGGTCTATCAAAAAATAGGCAGACTTTTGATATAGATTTTTTACTCAACATCTTATTATCACCAAATTTGGTAGATGTGATCTAGCCAAAATCTTCCTTTGAATTTTTTTTAATCAAATCTCAAAAACCAAAGATAAGAAAAATATTTAAATATGATGCCAACAGAGATAGGGAAATTTTGAATTTATTTATCCGGGTCTTTTTAAAATTGGTCAACATGGTCAGGGGGTTATTATTTATTTTTTAATAATCCTTAAAAAATGTTGGTTTTCAATGAATTATATAGTATATGAAAAGAAAATAAAATTCACATACTTTTTGCATCTGAATGTATATTCCTGTATATGTAAAAATTATTGAAAATTTAAACTGCAAAAATGAGTTCATGGCACATGGCCAAATTATTTGTTATGTAAACAATAAACCATACATGTATTATATCAAAAGCAATGTTTCTATATTTTGGACCTAAAACCAAATCATAATAAAACCTAAAATTAACTATTGCCCTAACATTCTGTTTACCAAATTTTGACAGGATACAATGTATATTGTTTTAATGAACAGATATCAATCACTAGAAATAACCAGTCCTCATTAAAATTCACTAAATAAGGTGATGCTGCCACTGAGAAGTGATAACAGTAACTATGTATTCAACTCAGCAAAGAATGAAACTGTGAAAATAAACGATAAATATAAATGCAAATAATGTATCAACAGTTTTTTGCTGTTGCGCATTTGTGTTTAAATGTATGTCTTGACACCATGTTTTGGACATAACCCTGCTCCGAGGTGACAGAACATGGTATTTTTAAAATTGGGTAAAAAAAAATTCTCTTTCAACACTGAACAGATGGAATGAAACTTCACAATACATATATGAAATAAATGTTTGAACATGAATTAATGTGATTAATGTGTTAGTTATGGCTTTCATAAAAAAAAGTATAAGAAAGACCGCGACATTTTCTACATTTTTCTTGATTAACCCTCTTACTTATATATACCAATACATATATATTTCAAATATATTAACAGAGCAGATAACTGAAGACATGTACATGTATATAATAATTTAAGATGCACTTTTCTAACACTCAAGTTCTAACATATGCTCAGCGAGATTCGTCGAGACTGAAAATTTTTGACAGACGTCTCTTTGGAAGAGACATCCATAAAAAAAATTTCAGTTATGACAAATCTCGCTGAGATTAGTTCAAACAGTTTGATTAATTTAAAAAATTTCTTTAGAGAATATTATTTAAGTACATAAAATCAATTCTTTTTTATGTTTGTATTGTTCAATGATTATTTGTCATGATGATTCATAAAATAAAAATTAAACTGTCTTTATAAAACCAAAAAATCTACGCCCGGCGCAATGTTCACACCGTATAAATGCTATTTCATATCAGAAAAAATACAAAAAAGTAAGTTATTTTTACATAGCAGATAAAATAGGGCTATATAATGTATTGATTTTTTGTTTTGTTTTGGTATCATGATCTTATGGTGTGTTTTTCCTACAAGTCGATGAATAAAAACTCACCACCTATTCGTTTGCCATCGATGTAGTCACTAAAAATTGAGGAGGATGGGGGATAGAACATGAACCCAAAACGGGAAAAAGAAACAGCTGACTAAATGTCAATGAAATGTGTAAATAATAACTTTCCGGATACATTTGCGTTTTTAATTTTCAGGTTAAAAATTCAATTCAATTGGCCATAAAAACCTTTTTTAGCATTATAATGATTATTTTCCCTTTATATATTTTAGCTAGACAGTCTAAAAATTAAGATTACAGCCGTAGATATTTTGTTATATTTTTTTTCGGAGAACGTTGATTTTGGTTTACTTTCAACATTTCAGTCATGCTGTAACTTCCTGCAAAAGCGTGTGTCGATTTTTTGGAATCAAAAATGGATTTTAAAAGGAAAGCAGTAGAAACTGCGGTTGTTCCAGTGAAGAAACCTCGAACTGACATCACAGCATATGGTGCAGGACAGAGTGGAGCCCTGATAGAATCGGTAAATATGCTGAAAATCAATGCGAAATGGGCGATGTCGCGTGGTAATAGCCGCGCCGTTACCACCGGTAGTTATATTATTGGAATTCATAAATACGAAAAGCTTTTGTGATCATATAGTGATACTGTGTTATGATTCATTGATCAATCTTGATAGGCTGAACTCAGAATTGATTTAGCACCGAAAAGTTTCTAAGTTATTTATTTAGAATTAACAGAGAAAATTCTAGCTGTGTTAACCCTTTTCCTCAGCCAAACCACAGAGGCTGGTGACAAGTGATGTTCTGATATTCTGCCATTTCTAGATATGTATATATATTCAAACAGCAGAGGGAAACATTTGCTTTCTTCAATTAATATAGGGTCTGAATAACAATGAAATTCGCTGTATGATTTTAAATAATCCCAGCAAAATTTGTTGACTGAAAAGTGTTGACTAACGAGTACTGTACAGTGTTTTCCCCAAGCCGGTAGAAAATCCCCCGCCATGCATCACACAGTGCCGCCATGCTTCCCGCTATGCATACTTATTATAAAGCAAAAAATCTTTTTTCTAATTATTTCACATCTTAACAGTGATAAGTAGATGTAAAATTGTCGTTATTCCGTTCAATCTTCATAAAAACGCTTGCACCCGCAGAGAGCGTCGCTTACTTGGACATCGATCTCAGCAAGGGGTCACACGTGGTTAACGGTTAATGGACTTGGCTTATGATTGAGATATATTGAAAGTGAGTTTATTAATCGGTAATAAATGCACAAATAGAGACGTGATAACTTCTTGTTTTAATATATTGTGCCTTCTTCAACACCACCGCCATTATTGAATGTTGTGGATTTTCCAAGATCTAAAAATAGCACAGTGTTCACTCGATGGTGTTAGCTTGGTTGCGATATGTTTGAACTGCTTATTTGCCGTAAAAATATTGGAAACTTAAGCAAATGTACACAATAAAGAAAAAAAATACAGTTAACTGCAAGTAATACACAGAAGCGATGTCACATGACTAGACACATCGTATAGTATAGTAAAGTATGCCTCTGAAAATGATTGTGTGCACATGTATAGGGACTGACTGCCAAGTTATAGTATAGTAACTTAATTTAATTAAATCTAAATGATCAAATTATCACAGGAAGTTTCATATAAACCCAACATTTAAACAAAAAATGTCGACTGTCCAGAATAAGTTGAAACATGATTGCTGTAATTTCATGGTTCTGCCTGTTTCTTGTAACCCCCCCCCCCCCCCCTTACACACACACACACAAACACAAGAAGTAACCTCCTCTATATATAAAAGGTAAAAGAATAAAACAGAAGGTGTTGGAACTGCTTTATGAATCTATATTTCTTGTAAAAGCCTCTTGAATAAATTGATTTTTATAAAAATTCTATTAGTTTTGCTACAAAATAAACCCCAAAAAAATTATGGATAAATATATGAATTACAAATAAAATGAAATAAATAATACTTGTTGATGTAGATTTCATGAGAATGCATCAATTATAGTACATAACTTGTAGTACTATTACGCGCAGTGATTTTGCGCTGGCTGGGGCGCTGTTCTGTTGCACCGCGCACCAAGGCTGCGTAACTTCCCCCATGCATTAAAAAATTTTCTGGGGAAAACACTGCTGTATACCTTAGGAAGAAATGTTAGTCAGAGTTTTTCAGTTTTGACAAATCTCGCGGAAATTTGGTTTCTAAACAAGTGTTTATTCTACAATAATGGGTTTTTCAAGTTAAGCCTGATCGACTGTAACATTCGAAAAATTCATTTATGTTGAAGTCCTTTAAGCTTGATAAATGCAAACAAGAGATGTAACCTTCATGGAAAGCTCCTTTGTCTTTTCACAAACTATCCATTGTATCTACTTAATTATTAGAATTACAGCTTTTTCCATACACCTAGAGGCCTAGCTTACTTAGCTGTAATTAGATATCAATAGACAACTAACTTTATTTGCGATCACTTTATTGCACAATTCACTGAAGGTAAACTAGTTCACGGTTGCTAATTTTCATGATCAACACACTATTTGTTATTTAGATGGTTGTGTTTTCCCATAATCTGTAAAGTTTCATTTATCACATTATTCTTATGATGTGCAATAACGCCTGAAGTTTTTTTGGGACTAAGACAGGACTGTTTTCTTCCAATCTGAAATCTTCATTAATCCAATGAATTGTTACAGGGCCCACCAAGGCTCTCTAACCTGGAGGCTCCTATAATGCAGCTGAGTGGACATGAGGGTGAAATCTACACAGCCAAGTTCTCCCCTGATGGACAGATGATAGCATCTTCAGGATTTGACAGATTAATTTGTAATTTTTTATTTTGACATTCTTGGATTCTAAGGGGAAAATATACAATAATATTGATTTAATGAACAAGAAAAAATGTATGTATCAGAGGTAATATATCTTATATAATCTTATAATATATCAAGACAGGAGAGAGTCCTTTCTGTATGATAGCATACATATATCATGTCTGTGGTTTGTATTACTGGAAGAACTATATAATGGTAAATCTTTTTTTTTCCCACTAAGTGTTCTGGACTGTGTACGGTGAATGTGAAAATTTTGCTGTATTGAAAGGACATACAGGAGCAGTCATGGAACTTCAGTTTTCAACAGATGGAAAGTAAAACTAAATTTTTTATAGATACTTATATACATAGTTACACCTGATTATATTTTATTATTCATTAATAAATGTTTAAATTTAAGATCTTTTTTTGAAATCAAGATATTCTGTAAAACATTCGAGATACGTGTACCACTATTTCTATAAAGATTTAGTAAAAACAAAAATAAAACAAGAAGGTAACAGATTTGATGTAAATATTGCAGCTCACTGGTCACAGCATCCACTGACAAAACTGTTGCATTCTGGGATGTTGAAGTTGGGGAGAGGATCAAAAAGTTGAAAGGTCACACAACATTTGTTAATTCATGTCAGATTGCCAGACGAGGCCCACAGCTCATTTGTAGTGGAAGTGATGATGGTACAATCAAGGTGTGTAATATTTGTAAACAAAGAAAAAGTTAATTAATTTCTACCACATTGATATATCAATTCAAAACCTATGTGTGGGATTAATATAACAATCATTGTGGAATCAAAAAAATTCATGGGGGCTTAAGTTTTGTGGATTATGTGGGTATCCCTCATACACAAATTAACATCCTCAAAGAATTTTGAAACACAGTCACTTTTAGTGTACTTCTAAATCCTCAAAATTACATCCTCACAATGAAATCTTAAAAGTATTAGAATTTAAACTTCCCCCCACATATTTAAATGATTCCACAGTACTTGGTTCTCACAGATTGATGACATTTTTGTTACAGCTTTGGGATGCAAGGAAAAAGGGGTGTCAGCAGACCTTTCAGAGCACATACCAAGTCACTGCTGTGTCGTTCAATGATACTGCAGAGCAGGTCATATCAGGAGGGATTGATAATGATATAAAGGTTAGTAATAGTTTCAAATTTACAGTTCTTACATATATATATATATATATATTTTTCTTACTTTCTTACTTTATTTTTAACCGAAATAAACTCAAACTTACTACCGCTTTCCAATCTTATCTTTAAAGTAAGAACTAGCTGTAACTACAAAGAAACAGTAGGGAGCAATGTGTTTAAAGTATTTTAGAATGTTTAGATAATTATTTAGCATAAAAAATAGAAATATTTCAAAAACTTCTTTTACTGTAGAAGCTGGTACATAATCATACACATTTTAGTCAGTTTGTTTGGTTGACTTTGTGCAGGTTTGGGATCTGAGGAAGAATGACATTTTGTACCGATTACGAGGTCATACAGACACGGTGACTGGACTTCAACTCAGTCCCGACGGATCTTATCTTCTGTCAAACTCCATGGATAACACAGGTCAGATATATACGGAGGCCACTCGTAAAAATAAGTTTGTTTGGAATTGCCGTCTTGAGGTTTCTAGACCAAGGAGGGAGGGTTTTTTTTTCATCTTTTAAACTTGAAGTTTAACTAATTGAAGCAATTTTTTAAAGAAATTAATCGCAATCCTTTATTTTATGTATTTTAACATTTAAAGGCCATTTAAACTTGCCAGTATGAAAGCAATCACATTTAGAGTGAATTTTGATACAATTTTTCAACCATGAATGAGTACAGTTTAGCAACATAAAACGTCAGTCTATAAATTTTGAAATAATGGTGCAAACTCATTGAAAATTGGTACATTTGTAACTCATTATATATCCTATCGAAATCTATAAAGAAATGTTTACCTTGCCGGGTGAAAAATAAGAAAAGTAATGAATTGTAGTCTCTGTCAACTTTTCCTATGTACAGTTTTATCAGTTTTCATTGAATTCAGCAACTTCAACTCAAACTACCCTCTATAAATTGTTAAACATAAGTGTCATTTCACTTTTCATAGCTTAAAATGTGTAAAACACAAGTTAAATTAAGTAATATTGGCAAAACCATACATCACATAACACTAATATTATAACCGATAATGGAAAAATATTCCAAAATGCTCCCAATGACGTCATGCGACAATCGAAAGACCTTAATCATTAATTATTAGTGCTGGCTAGTGGGTTTACTGAAAAGAATATATTGCGAGTATTGATTCATGATACATGTACTGGGTTATGGCTTAATACAAAATAGGATTTTATCACATTTTTTAATTGAAAAAGGAAATTTTATAAAAACTTTAAATGTAGTTGATATATTCATTCTTCAGCTACTGTGAAATCATAAGATTATGTGGTGGCTCAATTTTTTTGGAATTTGTGGGTACCTCTCATTCACAAATTAACATCCTCCATTAATTAATGAATAAGGGTTAGATAGTCATATATCCTTTTGTAGGTGTTAGAGGATTACGTCCCCATGAACCTGCAAAATTTAAGCAATCCAGTGAATCCACAAAAATTGCCCCCCCCCCCCCCCCCACCACCAAAATTGATTCCACAGTATTTTGCATTCTTCACACAGCATATTTGTTCCTGAAAATCAGATCCTATGAATCTATGACATAAATATTTTAATCCTTTTACTGTGGTTTCATTAATTTTCGTGGGTATCAATTTTCGTGGATTTTCTGAAGACCACAGTTTCAAGGATACGTAATTTCGTGGCCTAAGACCCTATCAATACAAAATGTTAGTTGAAATTGAACTTCAATGAACATTTAATTTCGTGGATCAACTTAACAACGAAATCCACGAAAATTGGTATTCAACGAATATTGATGAAACCACAGTATGTTCAATATAATTTCAGTAAGAATTTGGGATGTGCGGCCATTTGCTCCCCAAGAGAGATGTGTGAAGGTTTTTCAAGGACACCAGCATACTTTTGAAAAAGTAAGTAGGTACCGGTAATATATTTTTCAGGAATATCATATTGAATAGTCCAAATTCTAGTTTTGTAAACAAGATACTATAGATATTTTGTTATTGCTAGAGAACAATATGTACATATTGTGTCTTTAAATCAGTAAGGCAAAGCTTGAGGAATGTTATGAAATGCAGTGTTCTAATCTATAGTACCATAAATAATCTTTTTTGTACCATCAGTCTTAAAATTTGAATGAGCAGCTGTAAACTTCATTGTAGAATCTATTGAGGTGTGCCTGGTCACCAGATGGCAGTAAAATATCAGCAGGCTCGGGGGACAGGTACCTGTACATCTGGGATACTACATCTCGACGAATACTATACAAGTTACCAGGGCATGCAGGGTCTGTGAATGATGTAGGCTTCCATCCTACAGAACCAATAGGTACGCATGCACTCAGTGCTGGCATTATTAGGTCAACATTCTGTAAACAGTAATTTGATATGTAAATATTTAAGAGTTTTTAATTGTAACTGGCAATCCTGGCATATGTTAAAGCTGGTTTTGTTGTGGTGAATTTTTAATTTAACTTTACCAGTACTTGAAAACAAAGAATGCCACCCTACATTCAAATACCTTAATAAAAGCATTTGGAGAACTCTGAAATTATTAGCTCATAAAAAGTACATTAGATGTACATAATATAATATATACTGGCATTGTTGTCTTTGAAACATTTTTATAACAAATGTTATTTGTAATTTTTGCTTTTTTCAGTTATGTCATGTTCCAGTGACAAGAAGATTTATCTTGGAGAAATTGAATGAAATTTTGAGATTGGGTGCATGTACAAAGTGTTCTTGATGACAAAAGGGGCACCTGTAAGTGGCAGCAGTAAAATTTACAGTGAGTCTCCAGAGTCAAACAACATAGACAACAGAAGTAATTCCTGTGTTAGTTTGATGCATAGGTATTGACACAACTAATGGAGGATGAAAGCACACAATACATAGCTATTTGTGAGGTTGAACAAAGGTTATGCATCACAATTCCATTATGATTCTGTGCAAGTGAGTGAAGAGATTTTATTGTAGAAGTTGACATATTGATATTTGTATTTGCTGAAATGTTGGATCTGAGAGTATTCATTGATTCTTTTGGTATGAATGTTTATTTCCATTTTAAACATTGATCCCATACACACACTTGTAATTTTGTTAAAATAATAAATGAAAAGACTTCAATTTAATAATAAAAGCATTTTCTTTATTAAAATTTTCAGTGTCAATTATAAAGATGGTTTATCATTTATCAATGCTTTCATTCAATACAGCGCATTCATAAATAAAATCAAAATCTCACAAACATCTCCAGAAATTAGTAAATTGTGAGTTTGAGAGTTGAGGAAAATTATTTAGTTTAAAAAACTGGAAATAGGACAGTGGGTTTGGGTATTTCTCATTACTGTAAAAGTTATTTGGAACTTTTTGTCTATACAAGATGTCAATTAAATCACCACTTAATTCGATCACTAAGTTCATTTTCAATAAATGAGTCCCATTTTACCATGTTCACAATCTCAATGGTTTTGGCTTGGATATGGAGCTGATTCAGAGCAAGACTTGGACAATTAAAGGGACTTAGACATGAGTTTATATCAAAATTTTATTTTTTAGATATAAAATGGTTAACTTGCACATTCTGAATGATTGACCAAAATTTTAATGTTATAATTTAAGTTATAAAGAGATACATAGGTAAGAATTCATTGTTCTGTAAACAGTCTTATTTTTGTTTAAAAAATAATGTAAAGTATGCATTACCATTTCTTTGACTAAATAACTCGTAGGAAACAAGGAAAACTTGTTCAATGTGATTATAAAATATATTATCAATAGAAGAAGGCAACATTTAATTGAAACTTATAACAATAAAACACATAGGTAATTAAACAATAACAAGGCTCGAGCTTTGTTTACAAAACAAAGAATTCCAAACTCTGTATCTTGTTAATAACTCAATATCTGACTTTCAATTTTTCGTAAAGCATTAAAAATACCCATAATAAATCACTCTAAACATTAAAAACTGGAAAAATAAAATTTGAAATTTTGAGCTCAAATCGTATCCAAGTCCCTTTAAAGCCTTGATTAGGCCATGTTTAATGTTACAGTTATAATCCTATTGCTTGATCAACAAATATTTGTTCTAGCCTAAACATCAGTGTTTGTAATATAATTGAATGCTGTCAACGTATGACGTTGAGTAAAAAGTAAAGAAACGAAAATATATTGGAAAATAGGACAAACAAGAAAAATGCTATATCTAAATGTACCCCTGTCACTCTGAATTTTTTCTTCAATCGAAGCTTCTCGTCTGTGTCCGGTTCTTCCTTGTTTGTAGAAAAATGAAAATGGACCAACAGAACGAATGTCTCAAGAACAACTACTAATCCGCTAATAACTAACTGGGTTAACAAATAAATAGTAAAATATGGAATAACATCAGATGATTTAGGCATGGAATCGTTGATTATAGTCAGAAATACTGCAAAAGTCAGAAAGATTGCCATGGCAAATCCCATTTTTTCTCCTGACTCGATGGGTACCACGAAACAGAACAAATTCAGGACGGACAAGATAATCACGGGTAACAACGTTGAAATCACAACATAGAAGGCCTTTCTGTCCACTTGTAGAAAGAAATAAATTTGCTGTTGAGTTGAATTCAAAGCGGAGATGAAAAAATTATTTACATAATATGTATGGTTCTTGATTTCCCAAACTTCGTTGGGTTGAAGATACTGAAGAAGGAAGCTCGAATATTCTTCGTTGAAAGTTAGAAACTCGGTTCCAAAATTGTTATTGCCCATCGCCAGACCGCAAAACTGGGTGTCAAACGGATATTTGGTGACATCGATTTTACACTGCGAGACACTGTCCAAATAAGTTGTATATAAAACGCTCCCATAACTGTAAACTGTCAATTGTTTGTCTTTAGCGTCGAAGCATTTGTCATTTCCAATTTCATTAAACATACAAACAGAGGTAGGGTACCATAACTTTTCGGCTTTCACTTGCACTGATGAAATATTACCGTACATTTTCGGGTCCCAGGATAGGCGAGAGTCACCCCAGCCTAACGTCACCAAATATGCTCCTGAAAACGGTTGCTGTTTTTCGTCCACCTCTGCTATACTCATGATGTTGAGGGATATTGTCACATAGGTACTTGTTAGGGCGGATTCAAAAGGAGCAATATCAGGGTCGACTTTGTTGATAACATTCTTGAATAATTCAGACCGGTTGGATCCTTTCACTTCACCTTGGAGAAGAAGTGCCGATGATAAAATAACCAATTCCAGTACTCTAAACGTAGCTTTCATGTTTCCCCTTCATTGAAGTCACTTGGCTGTGATGAATACCAGAGCAGTGATTTTAGCGAAGGTTCTGAGCAGTGTTGACTAAACAGACAAAAGCTGTCCGCTTACCGGTATTTTAAACCCCTTTCACAAAAACTCTTGCTCGCTGACCCACGACTAAGGCTTTTCAATTGAGAACAGTTCATTTTACAATACGGGATTTTGAAGTATTCGTAAACAGACATCAACAGTTATTAAAAGCATTGATGATTCAAATACAATTTCTCAATCAATCACGTATAGAAAGCAACCAAATTATACTGTAATTGTCTTATCGATCGATCGACAATTAGCGTTAGGAAATAGGTAATATCTTCTGATTACAACCGAACAGTAACGCTATCAATGCAAAGACATCAGATGCCACTGTATAATTTATAAATTCAATATAACGGTTTAAACCTACTTACGATTATCCTACATTGACCATTGTGTATTACAATTTCTATGTGAAGATTGTATAAATAGCTAGAGGTAATGGATACATACACTTATTAAGTTTCTAAAATTGTCATAGTAGTTATATAATGTCCACAGACACCTTGTCAACAAGGGAAGCAATGAATTACTACGACTCTAGTTTGAAAGTAAATTGCAAAACAAAGTTTAACCAATAACAAAATTATGTCTTTTTGAACATTGGTTTCACGTTTACAGAAGTAATTTTTAGCTCACCGAGACGAAGTCGGGGGGAGCTTATGCTATACCCTCGGCGTCGGCGTCGGCGTCGGCGTCGGCGTCCGGACCTGGTTAAAGTTTTTGTTGCAGGTCCTGTATCTAACTTATTACTTGTCCTATCTTCACCAAACTTGCATGAATGATGCATCTGGACCTACTAATGGACTTGAGAGACTTGGATGCTGAATCTGGGCCATGAATTTCAGATGCTGGAGGAGGTTAAGGTGTTTGGAGCAGGTTAAAGTTTTTGTTGCAGGTGCCCTTTGATAGCCATTTCTAAGTTACTACTGGTCCAAACTTCACCAAACTTGCAAAAATGGTGTGTCTTATGATACTGATGCACCTGACAGGCTTGAATGTTGAATCTGAGCCATAGGTTTCGGATGCTGGATGAGGTTAAGGTTTTTAGAGCTGGTTAAAGTTTTTGGAGCAGGTGCCCTCTGATGATTATATCTTACTTACTACTGGTCCTTACTTCACCAAACTTGCATGGATGGTGTGTCTTATGATACTTTTGCACCTGACAGGCTTGAATGCTGAATCTGAGCCGAAGGTTTCGGATGCTAGATGAAGTTAGGTTTTTCGAGCAGGTTAAAGTTTTTGTTGCAGGTGCCCTTTGATAGCCATTTCTAAGTTACTACTGGTCCCAACTTCACCAAACTTGCATAGATGATGCGTCTTATGATACTGATGCACCTGACAGGCTTGAATGCTGAATCTGAGCCATAGGTTTCGGATGCTGGATGAGGTTAAGGTTTTAAGAGCTGGTTAAAGTTTTTAGAGCAGGTGCCCTCTGATGATCATATCTTAGTTATTACTGGTCCTAACTTTACCAAACTTACATGGATGGTGTGTCTTATGATACTGATGCACCTGACAGGCTTGAATGCTGAATCTGAGCCGAAGGTTTCGGATGCTGGATGAGGTTTAGTTTTTTTGGAACAGGTCACATGTTTAATATATGTAGGTAATAGCACTATTTCAAACTTGCATATATGATCTAACTATAATATAAATGAATGGCAGAGGTAGCTTCAGATGCAGAGCCTGATCTCCATTATCAAGGATGCTAAAAAATATATCTTAGTTATTTCTGGTCCTAACTTCACCAAACTTGCAAGGATGGTGCGTCTTACGATACTGATGCACCTGACAGGCATGAATGCTGAATCTGAGCCATAGGTTTCGGATGCTGGATGAGGTTAAGGTTTTAAGAGCTGGTTAAAGTTTTTAGAGCAGGTGCCCTCTGATGATTATATCTTAGTTATTACTGGTCCTTACATCACCAAACTTGCAGGGATGATGCATCTCATGATACTGATGCATCTGACAGGCTTGAATGCTGAATCTGAGCCATAGGTTTCGGATGCTGGATGAGGTTTAGTTTTTTGGAACAGGTTACATGTTTTATAGATAATAGCTTGCATAATTGATTTAACTATAATATAAATGAATTGCAGAGGTAGCTTCAGATGCAGAGCCTGATCTCCATTATCAAGGATGCTAAAAATTCTCCTACCTCACTCAAACCTGCTTGATAGATGTGTTTGTTGTTAAATGATTTAACATGATTCCTATGATATAGTATTCTATGATATGATACACTATTGTTTTATATGATACAATGTAATATCATACATTATATTGTAAAAAGTTATATGATATGATATGATATTGTATCAATTTTTTTGTACATTATTATATGATATTGTATTATGATATTGTTATGTATAGTATTGTATATTATTATACAATATTGTAGAATATGATATTGTATAATATATTATTTTATCGAATGATATTGTTTCATATTATATTGCAATATATGATATTGTATCATATGATACGATATTGTATATTATAATTATAGCATATCGTATGATACAATATTGTATAATATGATATTGGTTTATATAATATATTGTTATATAATACATGAAATTGTATTATATGATATTATAAGATATCATATAATATGATATTGTATAATATGATATTGTATCATATGATATGATATTGTATAAAATGATATTGTATTATATAATATCGTACTGTATCAGATGATATTGTATCATATGATATGAAACAATGTTTTATCAAATTATATTGTATCATATGATACAATATTGTGTATCAAATATGATACAATATCATACAATACAAAATTATACTATATTATACAATATAATATCATATGTTACAATATTGTGATGTATTATGTGATATGATATAGTATCAAATAATGCTATATTGTATTTATATTAGATATTATGATATTGTATTATGTGATTAAATACAATAATGTATAACACGATACAATGTCATATTATATGTTACAAAATCATATTGCATCAATATTTATTACAGTATTATATTGTATTAAATGATATATATTGTAAGTATCATTGGATGCAATATCATATTTTATATTATTGTATTGATAAACATTGTATCTTATAATAATGTATGAAATGAACATAGGATTATCATACAATTTTTTTACATATGATATACGATATTGTGTCAAAACAGTATCCATGAATATCCAAGATCATTAACTATGATTTTCATATCATATGATAAAGGTGGTTTTAAAGGTGATGCCTCATAAAGTTGATGCCTCGTCTCGGTGAGCTTTGTAATCTGTGATTACCTATGTTTGAGAGACGTATAATTTTCCGCTATTTATTTCTGCATAACATTTCATAATGCTTTGATAATACATGATTAACATTCGTTTTCTTGCCAGGAAATCCTGTTATAAATAGAAAATGGGTTGAATGCATTTTTAAAGTGCTTCGCTTGAAATTCTGTATAAAGACACAAAGGATATTATAACCGGTAGAAATGCACAAATCTGCATATTTGAATTTCGTTGAACAAATAAATCTCATAGGTTATATATGTGGAAAATGTATATATACATATTAAATACAGTAAGTTAGCGACATGCAAAGTGTACATAATCGATTTTGATTATTAACATTAAGAGTTTTTTTTTTGTTTCCTAAAGATTGTTGGTGGAAATCTACATTTTGAAATATTCATGTATTTTTTCTGACAGTCAAAACCCTCTTGCAAAAATGTATAGGCTTTTATCTATATCTTCGCCTTTATGGAATCCTTAAGCCTGACACAATTTTTGAATAGGTATCAAAAACATTTTATTGAGTTTCAACATCAAAATTCAAATTTTTCATTTTACTATGATTATATGCCGAAAATTGTTTTGTTTCCCTGTGCTGCACAGTGTTTTAGTGTAAATAAAAATTTACCATTGTAATTAAACAATATACCAAGACAGTTAAACTGACTCACTAATTACAGTCCAGTGATAACACAATAAGGTTTTATTATTTTACAGAGTGGTTAACTATAATTCGCTACCCAATTTTCGACATTTTTCCGTGTATATAACTAGTTTTCTACATATGACAAAAATAAATCATAATGTTCTCTTACTGAACTCGTGCTCGTTTACCCAGGTAAAATTATTCGTCAAGATTTTTTTGGAGTAGTCTGCCCCCCCCCCCCCCCCACTTTAAAAAACGATGCTACGTGCCTGAACTAGATGCTTATTTCGAAATTTCACGCTCTAAAATCATGAATGAGAAAAAGCCATTTAGCAATATCGCCAAAATAGATGGATATAACAATTTGGCATCTTGCGTTCTATATAAATATGGCTGAAGTTGATAACAAGTTTAATACATGTATATCACAAATAAACCATTCAATGCCATATTGTTCTCTTATTTGCCCCCCCCCCCCCCCCAAAAAAAAAAAACACTATACAAAATCACTGGAAATAAGTGTTTCTGGTCCCTTATAAATAAGTTACTAGTATACAACAAACATTGCGAATTATTTTATAAAGCAAATCCAGGCAGACAAATATCCAGGTTTGAATTCTGTGGAATTTTCTCAAATGCATATAACGAGGAAATGAACATGGTAAATATTTTTAGAGGTTTTAGAACTACGGATATTTATCCCTTCAACCCCCTGGCTATTCCAGCAGAAGCATTCAGACCATCAAAAACTTCAGTCTCAGCTTTTGTAACCAGCATTGCCAGTGAAGGGGAAATCCCATCAGGTGATAAAATGCCAGTCTGTAATGAACAGCCAACCCAGTTTCCACAGAGTTCCTTACCAATCTCAGAAGACAATACAGACTGACTTCGGCTTCCAACAGTTGTCAAAGAACCTACTCGAAGAAAAAACTAGGAAAGGGCTTGGTGCTAGATTCGTTACATAAAATGAATTTATCAATGAAATCAGACAAAAAAGGAGGGAGAAGAAAATTAAAAACCGGAAAGAAAAAGAAATCAGAAAAAAGAGCGTAAATAAAAAAATGCAACAGAAAGAGATTGAAAAGTTTAAGAAAATATATTGTCCCTAAAAGTGAATCAAAGAAGACATAATCAAAGTCCAAAACAACTGGAAAGGAGTATGGTCGCCAGCTAGAACATTTTGTATGTTACAAGCACTGATAAAGTTCTTGTTTATGTGTTCTTCTTTCCTGTGTGTTGGACAAAGTGTTGTAATTTATGTAAAATACGGTCACTAATTAGATCGATAATTTTATGCCAATTTATTGAATTTAGAAAAAAGAAATACACATGCATTTCAATATTTTCGATTCCATTAATTATAAATTAAATTTTAACATTTTTGCCTTAAATGATTAAATATAAGACTGTGTAAATGTATATTAAAGGTCAACAATTACGAAATTAACACTGTACATTTACCCCCAAATCCATGGGGTAACTAATCATTTTTTAAATTCATCTTCCAAGTCCATATTTAAAAAAAATGAATGAGTGTGAGAAATACTTTACTAGTACATTAAAAAGAGAAAGAGCGAACTTTCAGTTGGGAGACTATGAGGAAAAAATTTGTTCAGATTAGAAGTATTCAAACTTCTATGAAACCCTTACTGTGGTCCACTTTTCACATATACCCTGTATGCAGAATTAGATTGAAGGCTTGCTGAGTCAACTGTACAGTGTTTAAACCCGAGTTTTATAGGTTACACGGTCAAATTATACACATTCATACCGCTTTTTTTAACAGGTTGTAATGCTTTTTAATGAAAGAAAGCTAATTAATAAGTTATATTATTTTATTCCAGTCTGATTAAATCCACCCCGTTTTTTGCAATCGCCAGGGGTGGTTTTAATCTGACAGTACATATTCCACCCCTTTTAAATCATAATCATTGTGACCTCACATATATACATGCAGCAAGAGAAAGCCTTAATTGTCACTGTGATGGCTTTCACACATAAGGATGCTTTTTGGCATATTGGCCGATCAAAATAATGTTCATTGAGCTTTGACGTCTCTGGGGAATGTTTTATGTTAACATAATTCTCTGCATCCACGATTATAAAACCTATAATTAATAATAGGGTTTAATGAGTTTTTAGCTTTTAACTGTCTAAATCTTTTATTTCTGTGTAACTCTTATTGGGAATGGATTTTTCCGAACTTCAGCACAATGCAAACATCCATTTCCACAACCTATTTACCAGTAAATGCGTTCAATATGGTGTCGTGTTTATGAAATGCACTTTATTTGAAAAGCATTTGATTAAATACAATATTGTTCAAAAATAAAAATTGATGTTTTTATCTTCTTTCTGTTCACATGTTACAGTTACATAATACTAAAATCGAAGAACTGACATCCATCCCTTCGTAAATTAATCAAGACTATGTATGGAGTAAATTACAATTATGTTTGAGAAAATTGCAATTTGCAAAGCATTCCTTCTTTAACTTTATTGTTATATATTTACATCTACCAAGTATTATTCCCTCTATTTCTCACGGAAACTTATAGTTAATTCATCGCTCTATAGAAACAGCCAGACTGAAATCTACACGCCCCATTTATCGATTGGTCGAAATCTACAGCGACTGAAACTGACAAGAAAATGACAGGACAGATATCGACACGCCTTGTTTATCGATTGGTCCAAACCTATAGCGACCTAGGAAAAATCACGGACTGCACGAAATAACGATGACGATGTCAGACTCAAAGTCTCACTGGAGACGATTTGGCTGTTTCTTTTAGCTAACTCACTTACGTACATCAACAGTAATTTAGTGAATTTTACTTACTTTTCCTAATCAATTTATCGATTAGCTTGAAGAAAGATGTTAATATAAACAATAAAATGCTTTCTATACCCATATTAATCATTCAAAACATTAAAAAATGGAAAAATAAAATTTGAAATTTTGAGCTCAAATCGTGTCCAAGTCCCTTTAGAGCCTTGTCTGCCTTGATAAGGTCATGTTTAATGTTACAGTATAATCCTTTTGCTTGATCAACAAATATTTGTTCTAAACATCAGTGTTTGTAATACAATTCAAAACTGTTAACGTATGACGTTGAGTAAAAAGTAGAGAAACGATAATATATTGGAAAGTAGGACAAACAAGAAAAATGCTATATCTAAATGTACCCCTGTCACTCTGAATTTATTCTTCAATCGAGGCTTCTCATCTGTGTCCGATTCTTCCTTGCTAGTAGAAAAATGAAAATGGACCAACAGAACGAATGCTTCAAGAACAACTACTAATCCGCTAATTACTAACTGGGTTAACAAATAAATAGTAAAATATGGAATAACATCAGATGATTTAGGCATGGAATCGTTGATTATAGTCAGAAATACTGCAAAAGTCAGAAAGATTGCCATAGCAAATCCCATTTTCTCTCCTGACTCGATTGGTACCACGAAACAGAACAAATTCAGGACGGACAAGATAATCACGGGTAACAACGTTGAAATCACAACATAGAAGGCCTTTCTGTCCACTTGTAGAAAGAAATAAATTTGCTGTTGAGTTGAATTCAAAGCGGGGATGAAAACATTATTTACATCATATGTATGATTCTTGATATCCCACACTTCGTTGGGTTGAAGATACTGAAGAAGGAAGCTCGAATATTCTTCGTTGAAAGTTAGAAACTCGGTTCCAAAATTGATATTGCCCATCGCCAGACCGCAAAACTGGGTGTCAAACGGATATTTGGTGACATCGATTTTACACTGCGAGACACTGTCCAAATAAGTTGTATAGAAAACGTTCCCATAACTGTAAACTGTCAATTGTTTGTCTTTAGCGTCGAAGCATTTGTCGTTTCCAATTTCGTTATACATACAAACAGAGGTAGGGTACCATAACTTTTCGGCTTTCACTTGCACTGATGAAATATCACCGTACATTTTCGGGTCCCAGGATAGACGAGAGTCACTCCAGCCTAACGTCACCCAATATGCTCCTGAAAACGTTTGCTGTTTTTCGTCCACCTCTGCTATACTCATGATGTTGAGGGATATTGTCACATAGGTACTTGTTAGGGCGGATTCAAAAGGAGCAATATCAGGGTCGACTTTGTTGATAACATTCTTGAATAATTCAGACCGGTTGGATCCTTTCACTTCACCTTGGAGAAGAAGTGCCGATGATAGAATAACCAATTCCAGTACTCTAAACGTAGCTTTCATGTTTCCCCTTCCTTGAAGTCACTTGGCTGTTATGAATACCAGAGCAGTGATTTTAGCGAAGGTTCTGAGCAGTGTTGATTAAACAGACAAAAGCTGTCCGCTTACCGGTATTTTAAACCCCTTTCACAAAAACTCTTGCTCGCTGACCCACGACTAAGGCTTTTCAATTGAGAACAGTTCATTTTACAAAACGGGATTTTGAAGTAATCGTAAACAGACATCAACAGTCATTAAAAGCATTGATGATTCAGATACAATTTCTCAATCAATCACGTATATAAAGCAACCAAATTATACTGTATTTGTCTTATCGATCGATCGACAATTAGCGTTAGGAAATAGGTAATATGTTCTGAATACAACCGAACAGTAACGATATCAAAGCAAAGACAGCACATGCCATTGTATAATTTATAAATTCAATTCCATTCAATTTATTATCCTTGAGCTTTACAACTCATCGGAATACAAATTATAATACATATAAAATTATGTACAAATGTGCAATGTGCAGTAAGTGAGTGGACATATTAAGACAATATAATCATGTACATATCTAAGATATGAATGAACATAAATGTATAAGTAGCTTAAACTGTAGTATTATTACAATGCTGCGCTCTCATTTTGGAAGCGCTAGATAAATATTTTCCTAAATTATTGGGTTCCTTTGTATTGTTAACACTTAAAAAAGTTTAGTTAGCTTAAAAACACTTGGTTTTTTGTAATAAAAACTCTTTATATATTTCTTTCGTAATTCAGCGTAAAAAGGACATATGAGTATAAAGTGGAAGTCCAGGCTTGGGGCGAATTACATTGTAAAGTAATGCATTACATTACCATTACTTCATGAATTTGGGCATTAAATTACCATTACCATTACTTGATTTTCTTGAAGTAATGCATTACCATTACCATTACATGAGTAAAGTAATGCATTACCATTACCATTACTTTGGTTTAAAAAAGAGACTAAATAAAAGAGTTTTTGAAAAATGTTTCAAATAAAAAACACTCTTTAACATATTTACAGGTTCATGTTCAGTATCAGGTTCAAATTCAATGACTTGTAGTTATATAAGATTCATTTTGTATTTTCTCAATATATAATCATCTTATAGCATTATGAATAACATATCACATAAAGTAAATTGATATTTATAGACATTTGACATGGTTCAATGTCAGGTATGAAATAGAGACACAGAAGTACATGCATAACAGAAAACAAATTATGGAATAATGTTGCGGTTATTTTAGCTAAATGGGGGTATTTCCCCAGATTACACAAATCTTTATAATTTTGGAAACTTAATTAATTTATAAACAGAGGGTTTTCCCAGTAATTCTTAATATATTTTAATCGGATTTCTTTATACTGAGGACACTTTAAGACAAAAGATTGCTGTTGCACTTTATGATCACCAAAGTTTCAAAGGGTTCATCTCTTAACTGCATCCTGTTAGCTTTGAACATGTATACTAAATTCATAAACCTTTTACAGGAGGAGTGGAAGCTGGGACTGAACATCTTTTTGCAATCTTTATATTAGGATATATATCAAGACCAAAGATAGAAAAATTACATGAATCTTGTATTTTCTATCAGTGTAAACTAATGTACTTAATATACGAGAGAGAGAGAGAGAGAGAGAGAGAGAGAGAGAGAGAGAGAGAGAGAGAGGAGAGAGAGAGAATTTTCAAATGGGTTATAATATTGAAAGTGATTTTGATTTTCATCATGGATGGACAGTGCATTCATTTTGTTTAAAGGTGCATGTCTGTCCTTTTTTCTATTGGAACATAGCCAAGGGAAGGGGATTGGGGTCTTCAGTGCTTCTTATAACAATAGATTGTTTTGATACTTAGATTATCCTGGGGGCATTGTGTGTTGTTGACAACTTCTTAATTGAAGTGAAAACTAATTGGAGTAAATTGTTTAAATGATTTCAAACTCTTAATAACAACACTCTTAAAAATGTTATGGAATTGTGTTGTTATATCAAGTAATAAAATGAAATTTTTAAAAATCTTTTTTTATAATACAACCAAAACATTTTTATCTGAAGAACATTTTTATCTCAAGAATTATTGCTTTCTCCTTTAAAATAATTTTAATCAAATACAATTTCAGCTATTCATTTATTTATCACTTTTTTTAAAGTGAACATGCATAAATAAGCATAGTAATGCAAAGTAATGCCATGTAATGCCAGCATTACCCTAGATTTTGGAAAGTAATGAATTACATTACCATTACTTGTAATGCTAATTTTGTGGCATTACACATTACTAGCATTACTTTGAAAACATGTAATGCATTGCAATGCATTACCATTACATTGAGCATTACCCCAAGCCTGAGTGGAACTCATCTTCTAAATCTTTTTTATTATAATGATTGCAAAATCTTTCATTTCTTGGCACCTTGTTGTGTCGACCTTTTTCAATTCAATTCAATATAACGGTTTAAACCTACTGATGATTATCCAACATTAACCATTGTGTATTACAATTTCTACGTGAAGTTTGTAGAAATAGCTAGAGGTAATGAATACATATATTTATTCATAATGCACAAAAAAAAAATTAATAAAGTTTCTAAAATTGTCAAAGTAGTTATATAATGTCCACAGACACCTTGTTCACAAGGGTAGCAATGAATAACTACGACTCTAGTTTGAAAGTAAATTGCAAAACGAAGTCTAATCAGTAACAAAATTATGTCTTTTTGAACATTGTTTTCACGTTTGCAGAAGTAATGTTTGAAAGACCTATAATTTTTCGCTTTTTATATCTGCATGATATTTCATAATGCTTTGATAATATATGATTTACATTCATTTTCATTTTCTTGCCAAGAAATCCTGCTATAAATAGAAGATTGGTTGAAAGCATTTTTAAAGCGTTCCACTTTTCTGCATAAAGATACAAAAGGTATTATGACAGTAAGAAATGCACAAGTCTGCATGTATGTATTCCGTTGAACAAATAAATCTCATAGGTTATATATGTGGGAAATGTTTTTATACATATTGAATAAAGTACGTTAGCGACATGCACAGTGTACATAATCTATTTTGATTATTAACATTAAGAGTTTTTGTTTGTTTTGTTTTTTTTTGTTTTTGTTTTGTTTTTGTTTTTTTTTTTTTGTTTCCTGCAGATTTTTAGAGGAAATCTACATTTTGAAATTTGCATGTATTTTTTCTGACAGTCAAAACCCTCTTACAAAAAATTATATGCTTTTTTCTACATCTTGGCATTTATGGAATCCCTAAATTTCAGCGTCATAGCTTGACACAATTTTTGCATAGGTATCAAAAACATTTAATTGAGTTTCAACGTTAAAATTCAAATTTTCTTTGGTTTGTTTCCCTGTGCTGCACACTTAACCAAAGGTTAAGAGATCAATTTTTACAAAAATGGCATAACGATATTCAGGAATCGACTAAGGGTGTTATGTATATAGAATTTATAAAACAAATTTTGAATGTGAACGCTACTTACTTTTGTTACCCAGTAAATTAAGAAAAATATTAGTTCAGTTTAGAACTACAAATCATCATCTTCCTGTTGAAATAGGAAGGTGGGGTATTGTTAAAAAAAGTAAACGTTATTGTAATTTGTGTACTTGTAACAAAATTGGTGATGAATTTCATGTTATATTAGAATGCAAGGCATTAAGTAAATTACGAAGTCAGTTTTTAGATACATATTACTGTTCTTCTCCTAACACTAAAAAGTTCTATGAAATCATGTCTTCAGTCGATTATATCACATTAAGAAAATTGTGTTTCTTTATTTCAAAAATTAATCATACTGTTCGTTCACCCCACTTACTTTCTTGAACTTTACAACTATATTGTATATATGTAAATATGTTTGGTCTTCTTATGTACCTCTTGTACCATTATATGGTGTTGAGTGAAATAAACTGAACTGAACTGAACAGTGCTTTTGTGTAGATAAAAATTCACCATTGTAATTAAACAATATACCAAGATAGTTAAACTGACTCACTAATTACAGTCCAGTGATAACACAATAAGGTTTTATTATTTTACAGAGTGGTTAACTAAAATTCGCTACCCAGTTTTCGACATTTTACCGTGTATATAACTGGTTTTCTACATATTACAAAAATAAATCACAATGTTCACTTATTGAACTCGTGCTCGTTTAACCAGGTAAAATTATTCATAAGCAGAAAAATCTACTACATAAAAAAATTATATACAGTTTCTTTTAATAAAATAAAGTCACAAACAAGTAAATTAATTTGATTGACCCTTCTCTCAAGGAGATGTTGTGTAAATCATCAAAGCAAACACGATTTCAATATGACTACTGCCACTGAGAAATCTCGCAAAGACGTTCGAATGAATGGCTAGGGTGAATAGATGCTTATTTTGAAATTTCATGCTTTAAAAAAATGAATAAGAAAAAGTCATTTAGCATTATCGCCAAAATGGATGGACATAACCATTGGGCACCTTACTAACTTAGGCCTTCGTTCCGTCGGGAACATTGACCTTCAACAACAGTCCTCCAACGAACACGGTTCTGGGCTGCTCTGGCGGCACTAAATTGGGCACCTTGCGTTCTGTATAACTATGGCTCAAGTAGATAAATAACAAGTTTAATACACGTTTATCACAAATAAAACTTTTCAATGCCATATTGTTTTCTCATTTGCATCACACAACACACTAGATACAGCCACTGGACGGAAGTGTTTTTGGTCCCTTAAAGAAGGTACTAGTATACAACAAACATTGCGAGTTATTGGTTTGAAAAACAAATCCTGGCAGAATAATATCCAGATATGACTTTTGTAGAATTTTCTTGAATGCATATAATGAGAAAATGAACATGATAAACATCTTTGGAGGTTTCAGAGCTACGGGTATTTATCCCTTCAACCCCTGGCTATTCCAGCACAAGCATGCGGACCATCAAAAACTTCAGTTTTAGCATCAGTAACCAGCATTGCAGGTGAAGGGGAAATCCCATCAGGTGATAAAATGCCAGTCTGTAATGAACAGCCAACCCAGGTTCCACAGAGTTCCTTACCAATCTCAGAAGACAATACAGACTGACTTCGGCTTCCAGCAGTTGTCAAAGAACCTGTGCTCGAAGAAAAAACTAAGAAAGGGCTTTGTGCTAGATGTGTTACAGAGAATGAATTTATCAATGAAATTAGACAAAAAAGGAGGGAGAAGAAAATTAAAGACCAGAAAGAAAAAGAAATCAGAAAAAAGAGCGTAAATAAAAAAAATGCAACAAAAAGAGATGGAAAAGTTTAAGAAAATATATTGTCCCTAAAAGTGAATCAAAAAAGATTTAATCAAAGTCTAAAACAACTGGAAAGGAGTATGGTCGCCAGCTAGAACATATTGTATGTTACAAGCACTGATAAAGTTCTTGTTTATGTGTTCTTCTTTCCTGTGTGTTGGAGAATGTGTTGTAATTTATGTAAAATACGGTCACTAATTAGATCGACAATTTTATGCCATTGAATCGCCAGGGGTGGTTTTAATCTGACAGTACATATTCCACCCCTTTTAAATCATTATCATTGTGACCTCACATATACATGCAGCAAGAGAAAGCCTTAATTGTCACTGTGATGGCTTTTACATAAGGATGCTTTTTGGCATATTGGCCGATCAAAATAGTGTACATTGAGCTTTGTCGTCTCTGTGGAATGTTCTTTGTTAAAATAATTCTCTGCATCCACGATTATAAAACCTATAACTAAAAGGGTTTAATGAGTTTTTAGCCTTTAACTGTCTAAATCATTTATTTCTGTGTAACTCTTATTGGGAATGGATTTTTCCGAACTTCAGCACAATGCAAACATTCATTTCCACAACCTATTTACCAGTAAATGCGTTCAATATGGTGTCGTGTTTATGGAATGCACTTTATTTGCAAAGCATTTGAATAAATACAAATATTGTTCAAAAATAAAAATTGATGTTTTTATCTTCTCTCTGTTCACATGTTACAGTTAGATAATACTAATATCGAAGAACTGACATCCATCCCTTCGTAAATTAATTAAGACTATGTATGGAGTAAATTACAATTATGTTTGGGAAAATTGCAATTTGCAAAGCATTCCTACTTTAACTTTATTTATCGAGTTCCAAGCAAATTTCACAATGATTGATTGTTTTTTTTAAATTGTTCATCCCCCAACAGTTCACATGCATGTGTTTCTATTTATAGCACGTTTTCAGCAGCAATTCCTTGAATTAAATGTTAAGCTTTATGGTGAACGACAATATTAATTCTTTTAATGCCACATGATTGTTATACAACAGGTAAAGAGGAATATGCATTGCATTAGAAATCAATCTTTAATATTAGTTTACGCTCGTTGGCAGTTTTAAGGTGGAGAGAAATGATGCTCTTTTATATTTGTCCCAACGGTGTTTATCTAAATAAAAACGAACAAAGTGCTGAATAAACCAACTTTATATATTTATTGTATAGGAACGCCGCTAGTTACCGTTTAATTTATAATACATTCTTAACAACATTTGTGCAACATCTGTAATTCGTACTTTGAATTTATGAATTTCATCTACCCACCTTTTTTGTACCTTCTTTCCCTTAAATACCGCGTGGCCCTATGTAGTTATACTGTCTGTATATATACACTCTGACCACGTGACTGAAAACCTATTAGAATACGTTTACAATATAAAACCATGTCGCACAGAATTATAGTTATGAATTCATGCCACTGACATTCAAACAATATAAAAGATTGCATATTATATATTAGCGTAGTACATTAAAGAAAAAGTAAAGTACAGAAAAAATATCGCAAAACACTGCACACAAAACAAATGCTATATCTAAATGTACCCCTGTCACTTTTAATGTCTTCTTCACAGTCAATTTGCCATTTTTATCCAACTCTTCCTTGCGAGCAGCAAAATGAAAATGAACCAACAGAACGAATGCTTCTAACATCACAATTAATCCGCTTATAACTAGCTGAGTTATCAAATAAATAGTAAAATATGGAAGAGCATCAGAAGATTTAGGCATGGAATCGTTGATTATCGTCAGAAATACTGCAAAAGTAAGAAAGATGGCCATAGCAAAACCCATTTTCTCTCCTGACTCGATGGGTACCACGAAACAGAACAAATTCAAGACGGATAAGATAATGACAGGTAAAACAGTTGAAATAATCACATAGTTTGGCTTTCTGTCGAGTTGAACGTAGAAAAATATAATTTGATTTGTTTTATTCAGATTTGAATCAAAAACATCGTGAACATTAAATGTGTGGTTCGTGATGTCCCAAACCTCACTAGGCTGAAGATACTGAAGGAGAAAATTCGAATAGTCTTCATTGAATTTTAGAAACTCTGTTCCAAAATTTACGTTTTCAAACGCCAGTCCACATACTTGAGTGTCAAACGGATATTTAGTGACATCAATTTTACACTGCGAGACACTTTCTACGTTTGTCAGATATCCAACAAACCCATAATTGTACACAGTCAGTTGTTTGTCTTTAGCATCGATACACTTGTTGTTTCCAATTTCGTTGATTATACAAACAGATGTTGGATACCAGATCTTTTCGGCTTTGACTTGCACTGATGTGATATTACTGTACATGTTGGGGTCCCAAGAAAGACGGGGGTCACCCCAACCCATCATCATCCAGTATGTCCCTGAAACCGTGTGCTGTTTTTCGTCGACTTTCGATATACCCATGAGGTTAAGAGTTATCGTCAGTGGAGTACTCGTTGTGTCTGATTCAAAAGGAGCTATATCAGGGTCGACCGTGCTGATGACATTCTTGAATAATTCAACACGGCTCCATCCTTTCACCTTACATAGTTGAAAAATTACCAATGATACACTTATTAATCCCAGTGCGTTATTTGTAAATCTCATGTTGTCTTTCCTTCAAGTCGATTTGGCTTCAAAGGTATCTAAAAGTTTGCTTCAAGAGCTGTTGTTTTCTCACTTAACGGACTGACAAGACTTGACTTGTATTTATTAAATCTTTGTGCACAAATTGTTTGCTTTGTCAAAGACCATGACAATCAGCTCTAGATACACAATAGTTTATACCATATTTACGTCAAAGGAGATCTTAAAATGCTCAAATTATAAACGTAAACATTCCGAACAAGTTATTATTATGAGAGAAAACGATATAAATGTTTCGAACAAATATTGGGTAATGAGCATTCAGCTCTAAACTATCGAGTTAAATGTACCTTTACTGATAATCAGAGCATTGAGAGTTAAGAGAGCTGGTTGGTCGTGGCCATTTTTAGGCTATATTTACCTCCCTGTGAAGAAGAGCTCTATAAAGATTTAGGAAAATGCTCAAATTTTAAATATTTTAGTTATTAAAGGTCAAATATGTCGTACGTCAAAGTTTAAGGCAGATCTAATGGTTAATACGTTGACCACCCAACCATCTTAAGTTAAATGTATTTGTTTAAACGATCACGATTACAACCGGCAAGGTTTTAAATTAAGTACAAGAATTTACTGTGTGAAATTCGGTGAAAGTGTCGCAATTTAAAACAAACAGAACAAATCAAAACATTAAGTTTGTTTCAATCCTTAAATATCATAAACTCTCATTAGAAAATGAAAAGTTTTGAAAATGGAATTTCAGCGTAAATATGTATAAATGTTGTTAAGAAAATGACTCGATGGGTAGAAGACACGAGGTCATGTTTTAATCCAGCACTTACTTACTCACCAGTAAACATTTAAATGCATAATTACAATGTAATTTGACATTACATTACAATGTTTTAAATTTCATCTTATTGATAAGCTAATGAATGATACTATCAAATATATCGACTTCCTTCCAACCAAGATTTGTCCCAAGTAATGACAATTTTATATAATTTGGAATTTTTATTAATTTGCCTAAAAAAAACTTTCATAATAGCTACCCTGTTTAACATTCAGGCATACAAATACACAGAAACATCAACTTTTAAGTTTTGATAACTATTTCTGAAGTTAAATTGATAGAAATGGAACATATTATTGTTGGAAAGAGAAGGTAATAATGTTGAAAGTAAAAGATAACGCCCACGAATCTAACAAGTACATGTACTGCCAGCAAAGCTCATTTGAGCATTTGAATCAAGTGAGTTGATACCACTCTCGTAAAACAAATTTTTGAACAAAAACCCAAGTCCATTTTTTGTAAGCGACTTTAAATCTTTAGCTAATTATAGTAGCCATCGTGTAAATTAAAATAAGGTTAGGTTATAAGATAGGTATCATAGATAAACAGAACATTTAATTCTTCGTTCCTTTTGTCATGGCCTTGTCATCGCGTTCATTCCATTAAATGCCTAGCAAGTTCTAGATTAATGTGATTATATTTACAAATTAACACATTAACCAATGTGTCCGACGCTACAACAAAAACACGCGGAACTTGCCAATTGAAAAAAGATCAAAACTAATACATGTGTACATGTACATTAAACACTTGAGGACAGGATGGCGGGAGGAAGGAGCGAGTCCGGTAAAAGTGATCGTTTGTCGTGGCTTACCAAAGACAATGAACCGGATAAAAACTCTACAGCCAGTGCCCGTGCCAATATTTATGAGAAATTCAAATTATGGGGACTACTTTCTGCTTCGGAAGCCGATAAAGCCGAGAGGTAAGAAGGTCGGATTTTGCGCATCTTGAATGGATTTGCCAATATACATTTTCCATTGGAACTACATGCATAAATTATGCAACAAAAATGTACACAGTGTGGTCATCTTCATATATACGATTATCATATACGTACTTGTTTTAAACATCAACATCTGCATAATAAGGGGACAAATTCCGGGTATAAACCGAATGTTTTGTTGAGATATTCGATATCCAATAACAAATGCATGTTGAATGACTGTATATGTACTTAAAAACCACTCCCAAATAAAAACATCAATTGAGGCGTCCTTGAATTAAGAACATGTAATCCTCTACAACGATTTACCGGACGTGGAACCTTGCAACGTCTTAGGTAATTGGCCAAAAATTCAATCCAGCTTTAAAATGCAATTTCAACAAGATTAGTTGTGTAAATCGCCCTCTTAATAATATCTTTTTAATCTGGAAAAACTTGTTGAATACAATGCAACTAAACATCACACTGAATTTTTGATTAATTATACTTTTCTTATAATTTCTTGTCACCCCAACACCGCCGACAAAAGTGGCTACACATCTGATCATCTGGGAAAGTTATGGATAACCTTGTATCATCCTTTTATTAATGTGTTTTTATGTAGAAATTGAGTTCGCCTTGACCCTAGTCGTGGCCTCTCCGACTACAAAATATATTACATATATATAAAATAAAGTTTCCATTTTTTTTCACCGAACTATTTATTTGTGAAATAGAATCACTTCTACTTGTTAAGTACTCCTCTAAACAGCAACCAAAACATGAAGAATCGATAGATAAGCTTGCTTGCTCTTAAGTCATAGCCTCTAAGGTCCTAAAATGGTTTGTTTTATCTGTTTCTAATACTCACTAAAACTCACAGTTGGAACACCCCCCCCCCCCCCACTTTTTCTCGCAGCAACTAATTTTTCTTAATTTACATATAAAAAATGGAATGGCCATGGAGTCCCCCCCCCCCCCCCCACTTTTTTGGGAGCATGTAAAAAATCAATATGAAAATAAGGAAATTAGGATTGAAATTGAAGTGATATATACAACGCCAGCCACCCCCCCCCCCCCCCCCATTAGGATTTTGGGAAAGTCCCCATTTCCCTTTATTTTTTTTTTTGCTTGTCAAAATTTTTTGAACGAGTCTGCCCCCCCCCCCCCTTTCAAAATCGATGCTACGTGCCTGTAATTTATATTATATCTACCATTTACTGGTCTATAATCTAAAACTTTGGATATTACAGGCTTATTTTATGCTCACTAACATGCTTTGTGCCAAGCTGGGTTGAAAAAAATCCCAATTTCTCAAAGGAATGATTCAACGCTCCCATTAAGTTTTTATCTGGCCAATTGGGGTCATTATTTTCACAAACTTAATTTGGAAGCTGATCTGATAGTTTATGACATATATTAGTAATACTCGAGTTTTTGAGAATAATTCAATTTTTCCCCCTTTGTAATAATTGGACCCCCCCCCCTCCAATGTGGCCCACCCTACCCCCAAAGATTCTAATAAACTCAAAACTACAATCTTTGGATGCGTTTACCAAAGTTAAAGTTTTTCTGGGTAATTGGTTCTCGAGAAGACATTTAAAGATTTTCCTTTATACATATTCTTATGTAAAAAATTTGCCCCCTCTCCCACCATTGTGGCCCCACCCCACCATACCCTTGGGGATCATGAACAAATTCGAATTAACACTACCTGAGGATGCTTCAACACTTGTTTTAGCTTTTCTAGCCAAATAGTTTTTTAAAGAAGATTTTTGAAAAATACCAACAAATAATAATTCCAATAATTCTTAATTATCTCCCTTTTAAAAAAGCATGGCATTTCATTTGAACAAACTTGAATCCCCTTCACCCAATGATGTTTTGTGCAAAGTTTGGTTGAAATTGGTCCTGGAGAAGAAGATGAAAACGAGAAGAGTTTATATCAACGACAGGCAAATTTTAATCAAAGAAGCTTTCTTGAGCCTTAGGCTCAGGTGAACTAAAATAAAATCAGACAGTAGAACCAAAAAAAAGAGATGAAAATGTACAGGAAAATAATGACAACAGACATACTTTAATCAGAAAAACATATTTGAGCCCTTGGGCCAGATATGCTAAAAAGGTAAACATTTAGCTTGTTTGAGCCCTTTGTGACTACCGGTAGTTTACAATTTTTATAGAAACTGGCCACAAGTTTTGGATCTCTACGTTCTCTGATCATTCAATTGATCAAGATGATAAATATTTGATAATTTCTATATGATTTAAATGCATTATGTTCAACACACTCTTTTACCCATGAAAGCTTGATAATGAAAATAACAATGAACTTTATTGTTGAATTATTATATAAAGCACAACAAAAGAAACCAAAGTGACCCTCTCCATGAGCACTACAAGTTCAAAGTAGAACATTTAGCTGTCAAGTCATTTGAAACTTTAGACATGACAATCTCTCATAAATAGTAAGTGACCTTGAAGCTGTTACAAGTCATTTAAGCTTGTCAAGATCTGTTTAATTACAAACAAGAGCTTTTCCAAGACGACAGACGTTATTTCCAAGTTTGGTAAGTGTTTTTTTTTTTAGTTCTTCCTTACGACGTTGATGACAACAGACACAAGTTTGGTAACACTGCAGACGACAGACAATTCCAACATTCGCATGGAGAATCAATGTTATTAAAGCACATGTAGTTTGGCTGACAGTTCCATATTTCGATAATCCATATGCTCCTGTAAATCAGATTTTTACAACAACATTCACTGACAAAAAGTTCAGTTGTCATTGCGAGTTCTAGAGAAAGCAAATAACCTTACATAAGATTAATTTAAAAAAAAAAAAAAGGCTTATCACCAACCATTGATCAACAGACAAACAATGTGATCTTTTCCAGTGACCTTGTTCAGACAGACAAAAAATTAAAAAGAAATATTCAGACAGACAGTTTTTGACCATATAACACCCATGTACGACTAAAATTTTGATTCAAAATTAACTGTTGTTATAAAACTTTTGTGATTATTCAATTAAATTACAACAAAATCAGAACTCTGTTTTGGAAAACAATGTAATATTTCAACAAATGCAAGAGTTAACAGTTGTAAAATAAACAATGGTGTGAACAAATGTAAATAAAGGACTTTTAGGATTGAACACATGGGTGGTCACCAAGGCCACAAGGCTTTCTCACATTATCATGTCATAAACCACTGACATTTCTCCTTGCTAGAACGTTAAATTGGTGCTTATTTTTTTCTTTCTTTCCATGAGATCATTTGATATTACTTACACATACTAATCACAAATCAACTTAAACATTTATATGACCTTCATAATGTCAGTTCTGAAAACTGCATTAGCAGGTAAAAAGTGTATATATAAATGAGCTGTCTATCAAATCGCAGCACTCACAAAATACATGAGTTGGTATCACAATATAACATGATGTAACAAAACCTTTTTCAAAATGATTAAATCAACATCAAGAAACTACTAATATCAAGAAAAATCAAAATACCTTTTGGACAAGATTGAGTTGCTTTAAAAAGAAAACAATGAAAAACTTTACTGATGAACAATTACAATTGTGCAAGAAAATCATCTAAACTTGACACATTATTGTCATTAGAGTTTTCAATGAAACCTGCTAAATCTTGCACATCAGGCAGAGATTCTTCATCACATAACTTTGCATTAGCTGACTTTATGCTTTTAGCGTTGTGTGGGAGCTCTAAATTTTCTGGTAAAGATAGATTTAATGCATTGTAGAGATTTTGTAAGACATCACATCCTTCTGATGTTGGCACGTCAATCAGTTCTTCCACGTGGAACGACTCAGGAGAACTAGTACTGGAGTCACTGCAAATAGATTTCCTCCTCTTGCTGTTCATCTCTTCCATGTCTGTAAACTTTCTTTTCTGTAGCGTGTAAGTATCACTAAAGGAACTTAAAGTGGGACTATTTGCACGCGAGGAGTCGCCCGATAAAGAGTAAACACTGGAACTACGAAAGAGTCCTGAACCTTGGGGGGTATTAGACTTACAATTTTTCTGTGAAAAATACCCTTCAAACTTCTTTTTTCCCAGTACAGGAGGTCTAAAGTTTGTAGCACTTAATCCTCTCAGCCTAGCTATTGCACCAGTACTTCCATGGAAGGAGGGAGATTTTCCAGCACGACTCTCCGCCTGCAAGACAAGGGAGTTTTTAGACTTTTTCTGAATAAGTGACTTTAGAAAAGAAGGGGTGTATGAACCAACAGGATTTGACAGAGCTGGAGAAGATTTTGCATCTGGTTGGTTCTTTGTGGCAGCAGTTTTTCCAACACGCTTGGGTACTTTGACTTTTGAAGAGCTGCTGCTCTGCAGCACTGGGCTGTAATTTGGACTAGGTGTAGAGGTAACTTGATTTTGAACTTGAATTAACTGTCCTGTGTGTGTCAACTTTACCACCATATTGGGCTTTAAAGAAGACGAACGCAAGGCCTTCACACTATCTTGGCAATCATCTTCTGTCGGAGTGTCAACTGACATTGGCGAATCAACCCCAACGGAACCTGTGTCAGAGCTCTGCAAGTTGATTTTATTATTTTTCATTTGATCTTTGATTAATTGCGCTGGAGACTCTATTTCCATTTTCACTGGTATATCCTTGGTCTTTGCTGTTGAAAAACTTTCCCACATTACAATATGGATCTGTTGAGCTGGAATCCTTAGGTCCACTTTTTGGGGCTGACAAACAGGGGACTTTAAGTCATCACACTCCATCCAAGTCATATCTGGAAAGAGGTCAATAATTTCTATTAAGAAGATCAAATTTCCTATGAACACTTCAAATGTAAAGTAAGATCCGAAACAAAATTTACCATGTTTATTTTTCTCCACAGAACAAATTTTCTTCTCAATACTTTTACCTTTATGTAATTTCAGCTAGTTTCTAAATAAGATAATGTAATTGAGGCAATTAATCATGATAATTGACGTACTTAATTAATATATTCTTTATTTCTTACCTTCAGCATTGTGTATCCAGGTTACAAAGTGATCTGGGTTATTAAGATACTGGATCAAGCCCCTCACTCTATACTGTCTTCCTCCGAATGAAAATGATAAGGACTCAATGTCATTACTCTGCAAACCCTCCACAAAGTGTAGAACCACAACTTCTGGTAACCTGAAAAACAGATTTTCAATAATTATTTATATATTAAAATTTAACATTAATTTAAAGCAATAGTAATTGAATGGTCATAAATATGTTTATTTACTTTATTATATCAACACTAAAATTCATAATATTGAATCAATAATAAACTCACTTTTCAAATATCATTTTTCGCTGCTGCCATGGTGCTCTACATTTAAAGCAGGATCGTTCAACTGTTGGTTCTGCTATGGCAATATTCTGTGGAGGTTTAGGTAATGTTGGCAAAACCTGTTCAAAAGAGTCGCTCTGCATGTATCCACATGCCTTACAATGAAAGTCAAATCTATACTTCATCCTCATTAATTTCTCCACTACAGAATCTCCTTTCACCAGAAGAGGGATGGCAAACAATGGACTGTCATTTTTCCCCTTTTCACACTGTAGTTTGGGTTGAAGCTTCAGAAAAACAGTTTCTCTGACATCTTGCAAAATGTTAAATGCATGAAGGTATCTGTCTTCAATTACATTCATTTCCTTGTTAATCTCAGAACTAAATTTAATTCCAGCACCTGTTTTAACTTTGTCAACAACAGACATTTGCTGAAAATTTCGGACAATGTCTGAAGATCTCTGTGATGCTGTTAAAGTTTGTAATACAGGTTGCTGATATTCAACCTTGGTCAAATCAAGTTTTGGACTATCTTGTTTTGAATCTAAGCCATTGTTTAAAATTTTGCAGGCCTGGTTGTATGCAATAAGTAATGTTTTGAGCACAGTTTTGTCATCTTCAGTGTATGACTCCAAGTTTTCTTGCAAATTTTTACAGTGTACAAACAGACATATAACAACGTCTAACCAGCACATTGCCTCTTTGTTTTGCCATTGTGGGAAAAAAGTCCAGTCACTCTTTAATTTGATATTCTCTTCTTCCTGATACGATAATGTTGTTTTTGTAGCAAGGATTTCTCTGTCATGATTTTGTTTTGATTTTCCAGGAATGTAAGGAGTTAGGGGTCGTTTGCCAGTTGGAGAGCATACTCTGTTAATTGGGGTATCTAAGATCTTCTTAATACTTGGTAAGCATGGAATATGACTCCTGCTCCTTAATTTGGCATTGATTGGTTGTGATTTCTGTAGTGTTGTTGGTGTCACTTTTTGGGTTGTTTTCTTTGGAGAAATATCTGTATACTTCCTGTTTAAAATTAAAGAGTCTGTAGCTAGCTGACCAGCAGGATAGGTACACTGAAAAATCAAAGGAATTCTTTTTTAATTTGTTAAAATACAAACTCCATTTAGAAGAAAAGTGTTTATCTAATAAAATGTTATTTTCTTATCTAAAGAAGCTATGTGTTCCCCTTAGCTGCATGAAACAAGAGACCAAAGGGCCACATCACTCACCTGAGCAACAAAAGTGGTAGCTCTGATCAAATTGGCTATATGGTATCAAATACAAAATATCTTCATAATTTAGTTTATATGATCTTATTTGAGGTGGGTCCCTACCCGGCATTTTATTGTTTTTCTCTTGAAATTATTAGATCATCCCTCGGATAAATTTAAAAAAAATAGTCTTATCCAGATATTTTCCTGAAAATTCTTTTTGCAATTGTCCACAAATATGTATACTCCCTTTTTAATAACACATTTACAGCCAATTTTTTGGTTCTTTACTATCAGATTTGAACGAAGTTGAGGAAGCTTTCACTCAAAATTAAGCCTTTGTTGTCAAATGGGGTGACCATATTCCTATGTAAAAAAAAAAATCCTTATTGTGTCCCTGAGAAAGGGCCTGGCCCTTCATTTAACAAATGTGAATTTCCTTCCCCAAAGGATTCTTTATGCCAAGTTTGGCTTAAATTGGCTTAGTGTTTCTAGAGAAGACATCAAAAAAGAAAAAAAAAGAAAAAAAGTTACATACAGACTGACGCCAGACAAAAAGTGATCATAATAGCTCACTTGAACTTTCAGCTCTGGTGAGCAAAAATAAAAAGGGATTCCAAACGACAAATTAATACAAATTTTTACCTTATCATCCTCACAAAAGCGTACTGCCTCGTCAAAATTTATCTGGTAAACTCGGAGTCTACTCGTCTTCCCTTTCGAGAAACAGACATGACAATTTTCTGGACTGCTCATGGCGACCTACAAATTGGAAATACGGTAGGAGATAAGTATTTAGCGTTTAACGACTTTCATACGTTTGATACCATGTGACCAAAACCGAAACGAACGTTTATAAGACGTCCTGATAAATTCTACTAATGAGTGCAATAGTTCAGAGTTTTAAATATAAAAATTCTAGAAATAAAATGTTAACTGAACTAGATTTACCTTTTGTACACGATGTCTCAGTTGTAAAAGTACCAATGTAAGACATTACATTTGCTCTCTGAGTCTCTCTCACGGAAACACATGCCCGACGCCATTTTCTCCAATACGCTGTGAATTGTGGGAACAATGATATGGGTAAATAGGGAAATCACTATGTCTGTATTTATGTGAAGACAAATTAAATATCTGTCATTTTTTAAACAAAAAAATCGTAAGATATGCTCTTTAAAATTCGAAACATAATGATTTAAATTTAGACGTCATTTCTCTGACAGATTTACTAAATTTACCCACATTAAGCGTTTTGTTAACCCGGATCTTTTGTTGACATGCAGCCAGGCAGCAATGAACAGATCGTAGATTTGAGATAATTTCAGCTTATCAATGTAATTAATTACTGGAATCATTTTATGCTCTTAAATTAATTTTAATTGATCTTTTACAATGCATTTTTGTTCGGAGTGTTTTGAGGCGAAAGAGTCTTACGAAAAGTTGGTCGAGGCCATTACTATTTATATAGTGAAGCACTGATATATTGATAAAAAACTTAAAAAGCGATCCACGCAGATCAGCTACAAATGATGAATAGTTTCTAAACAAAAGGAAATAGTTTGGTCTTTGAATTTCTCTTATGTGAATGGATATACTGTAATTGTTGTTACTAATTTATTTTGAAAGTGCATGGGAATTGACATATTTATTAATTTGTCCTTCGATATATGTATAAACTGAAAATGCTTGTTTTGTTTTTCAAAGTCTGTTATGATAAATTTTTTTATTTTTTTTTTACATTTACCAGATACTACACAAGGAAGATGACAGACACATTTGTAATAACTGGAACTCGTCCCCCATCATCTACAGGTAGTCGACCTCGCAGTGGATATCGCAAAGTCAGCAATACTGCAGAAGTTGATGAAACTCTTTTTAGATCTCATAACTTTACCCAACATCATGACAGTCCAAGGAATGATTTTTCTTTGCAATCAAAAACTCCAAAAGATAAAAAGCGAGGACCACCATTGATTTGGGCTCCTAGTTCCACTGACCCAAAGCCTAGCAATTACCATAATATAAAATCTCGCATCAATCACTCTCATGAGTCCCAGAAGTATAGATTTCACAACCACAAACCTACATTTGTTGATGAAACCTTGTTCGGACCTAAATTGGAAGAGCCTTCATTTGAGGCTCCTTGGGCAGAAAAGAAAAAGAAACCTACCCCATTGCATTGGTCACCTCCAGAATTTTCAACACGACAAATGACTCAAGCTAGTTCTGTGATTGAACCATATTCTTTGGATGGAAGGCCTCCTTCTAGGCAAGGAAGGCGACCTGCTAGCACTAGAACCAGACCATGTACTGTGGAAAGTGTGTCAAGTGCTAAGTCTTATTGGAAGCCATAATTCTGTTAGCCATATTTTAACCAACTGTTAGGTACATGGGATTTCCCTAATTATACACAACTGCACTTTGTATACTAAGCATATTATATTTTCAACAAAATGTGAACTACAGATGATGAAATAATTGGCAATGTTGAATTTTCATGCTTACAAAGTTTATGTATATTGCTAATGAATCTGTGACAATATACAGTCAGAGTGATTGATGATGTCAAATATTGATAAATGGAAAAATGTAAAGCTTGCATATACAGTATATATCTAGATCATGCAACCTTTAAAATTTTATTTGCCCTCTTCTGACAAACTGTTCTGTGGCTCACTACATCTTGAAATAGTTTCTCAGCAGAAAATTACTTGATAATGATCATGACTATTATGAGTCAAATAGGTGAAAAAATATGCAATTTTGAATTTAAAAAAATTCTGATTTTCAAATATTTAATTTACTAAATCCCCAGGCCGATTCAAACTCATAATCCTCGGTTCACAATCCCAATACTTCAGCCTCTGAGCTATGATGATATTCAACCAAAACGATTGATATAAAGTAAACAATTTAACAAAGTATTTGTTGATGAATCACCATCTAGTGATGTTATGTATTGACTTAAAGAGGATAGTTCTTGATGTAGTGAGGGCTCTAAATTTTTGGTCATAAGATAGGAAAATATTTTTGTAAGTTACTTGAAAAACTAAAATTATAACTGTTCTAATGTAGTAAAACATCTGTTAAAAATGCTGATGCCTTGAATGCAGAAAATTATGTTATCGTTATAAGTGTCGGAACAGGTAAGGTCTAACTTTTTTTTGCAAAGTAAGACCTTACCATTAGGTACGTAGGATCATAGAGGGTTCAGCCCCCTACCCCCCCCCCCCCACCCCCACTTTTTCTTGTTCTTGCAGCAAAGATAAAAGTTCCTAAATTTACCTTGAAAAGATTGAAATATCGAGAAGTTGGAGTAATTGGTATACTAGCCCCCCCCCCCCCCCCCCCCCCCCCCATGGATTAGGAATTTGATGATTTTGGGAATAGTTTTTTTTTTTTTGGTTTGACAAGATTTCTTAGGATAAGTCTAGCCCCCCCCCCCCCCCCTCCTTTTTCAATTTGTTTCAATGCCACTGATCTTAATATCTTGCTGGTTGAATTAACCCTTCTCTCGAAGAGGATAGCTTAAAAAAAAACAACAATTAAAAAAACAGAGCAGGCTGAATAAATGGAGGGTTATAAAGAGAGAGATAAAATCAAATGTAAAACATTAGTTTTAGTTATAATTGTATTTCAATGACTGTGTGTTGTAAAACCATATAGTAAAGTTTGAATTATTGCTCTTTAGATTGTATATACATGGACCTTGTTAAAAGAGGATTTAAAATGACATGATTCAGTGCTTGATGGGATGTTATTTATATCTCACAACGAGTACTTGGACTAGATTTTCAAACTAAGACTTGAACCAATGTTACACGAGTTATCATTTGCATTTATCATAAGTTCATTACCATTACTTGTACTTTTATTGATATGTTCATATTTGGTGGTTATGTGAACATTTTGATTAAGGGACTGCATTTTTGTCATGTGAGATTGATAGAAAGTTAAGTTTTGTCAGTATTATTTTGTTCAAAGTACTTAAATTTTTTTCTTCTTACTGTTATCATGTTATGGTGATGTATAAATAGAGAGAGAGAGAGAGAGAGAGAGAGAGAGTAGTGCATGTATAGCTTTTACAATTTTGCAAAAAGTTTGTAGGTCTATTTCATTTTCTCAATGACTCAGATGTTTGTTCAATTAACCCAAAAATCTGTTTTATTACCAGTATATGTTAATAAATCACAAATGTGTCCAGACGTTATTAACATTTTTAGGGTAATAAGCACCAATATGCACCTTTTTTTGACCTTTGTTGTTGTTGTAAATTGCAAGATATGTTCATAATTATGAAGGATAGCAAGAAACAGAGACAGATGCTTTTTTACTGTTGATTATAGAGTTTTCATTTTATTCAGTGGTGTTATAGTATATAGATTTATTGTACTCTTATACCATAATGATATATTTTAAATAAATGTGACATATTTGAAATAAATATCAGTTGCATGTTAATACATGTATAACTTGTTTTCCTTTCGTACTTTTTAGCTTAATTCAAAGAGTCGAGGGGAACCTATTCTAATTGTTGGCATTGGTTGGTTTGAACCACAGGCACCTGACGTTATAATTTTTACTCATAATAAGAATAAATACCTTATAACTAATAATACATTATGTTATTAGGTGAAGGGTATTTATATTTATTATGAGAAAAATTATGCTTGAACTTATTTCATTGTAATATAATTATAATGGGATTTGGCACAAGTTCTAAAACTTATGTAGCCTTTTCCCTATACAATAATTGACATACACATTTTTCACATGCAAATAAAATGTCTTAAATTTGTATATAGATACAAAGATTCAAAATAATATTCATTAGATGTTTCAGCACATTTTGATACAAATGTAAATACATAATCGAAATCTGTTGGATATTTTTTCATAAAAATGGAAAACAAGTTATATTTCACAGCATTATTAAGATTGTCATCGCTCCAAACAAAATATGCGTATTAACAATATTATATATTGCCAATGCTAAAAAAATTATTAAATAACTAAACTCTGGGTTCAGTATATTTAGTACATGAGAAAAATAATGATATGCGTCTTCAACCTTTCCACGTGTACATAAAGCAATTTCAACAATATTGTATTTGTGTCATGTTGTAAATTTTGAATTTACCGGGCGGTGTTGTAAATTTTGTATTTACACACTCTAGTATGCAAATTATGGATAATATCAAGGGTGGGGTTATTGAAAAAAAAATACAAATGTAATTGAGCGTAATTAATTACATTTTTCAAAAGTAATTGGAAGTGATTTGTAATTGAGTCTGCATTCAATTACAAGTAATTGAATGTATTTAAATACATTTCAAAATTATCATGTATTTTCAATTACTTTTCAATTGCATATTAATTGCCTTTTTCCAAGTTTAAAATGTCAAAAGGTGTCTTATTATGATGTTTAGTTTGTATACCTGTTTGGCATGGCTTTTTGTTTTTACAATAATTAGTCGTATAGTGTTTAAAATATTTATACAGCATGACACACTGACCAGGGCAATAGGTAAAGGTCTAAATTTGTCCAGGTGCGAACCCCTCTCATACCAAAAAACTCCCCTATTTCAGAATCTCGGGGGTCTAAATTAATCACACTCTTGTGAACTATAGACATACTATTTATATGCTGTACTGCCCAAAAGCTGTACTTACTGAATAAAAGTATCTACGCAAATAAAAATTCAGTATAGAGAAAATCTTGTTCAGAACCAATCATGAACTCAATGAATGATACTGGATGAAATCAATGTCAAAGAAAAATTTTTTCTAGATATTTTAAAGCAAAATCTATAAATGGTGATTCAACATTTGAAAATAAATACCATACATAAAGCTTTATGTATATCTCGGTGCTGTTTATACATGTATTTGTACTTTAAATTTTTTTTTTAGAAATAAGAGTAAAGTAATTGAAATGTATATTATTACATTTGTCAAAGTAATTGAGAGTAAATAATTACATTTGAAAAAAATCCATGTAATTGTAATTGCGAGTAATTGATAAAATTATCAATGTTTTCGAAAGTATTTAATTACATTTCAAAGTAATTGACTCCAACCCTGAATAATTTACATTAATGCAGGTACTTGGTACTTATATCTCCTTTATTTTATTTGTTTGCTTTCTAAACATTTCTAAACATTACAGCATGATCTCGTATATCTATGCTAGCGCTATCCACATTGTGTATACAGAACATGAACACTAATTAACTGTTGTCATTATATAAATGGTATTTGATATTTTTTTTTATAATAATCCTATAAAAAAGTAAAAAATATTTTACTTAAAAGCAAATGAATTAAAAATAAAACGCCGTCTATACGATTCGAACACCCTCTCATTCTAGAATGTTGTACTACGAGCCTCCGCCAATCACAGTGTGCTACATTGACATAGAGTACAGGTGAATAAATTTAATTGTTTGACAATAATTAGTAAAGTAAAACTTTTTTTGAAAACCACGAATTTGACCCATTATGGATATAGACTCCATTTTGATAAATCAATAATAAAAATAAATGAAAACTTTATCTCCAAAAATAAAAGTTAGTACTTTTAGGATGGAGCCAAGACCCATTCATACATAAAGTTTGCTATTCTGAACAGTAAATGATCCAAGATTTTGGCATAAAACGATGTGCAGCTTAAGGTGGCTCTATACACTAGTTTTTGATGACGCAGTACGCAAAAAAGTAAATCTGGAAGCATGCAATTACGGTACTGGTTGATTTAAATTGAGGCGAATTGTATGGGAACCGCTCTTTTGAAAAATTTGTTAAATGAATAGATTTAATTTAATAATTGGAAAATTCAATACGTACAAATAATGTGATATGTTGCACCGTAGCGCAGTGGGTTAGTGGGATCACTACAAACCAGAAGGTCATGAGTTCGATTCCTGCTGAGAACAATAATTTTTTTTACTTTCCAAAAATTTATAAAACGTATTTTTTGATTTAATACCGTGAAAGAAAATTCTAAACCGGTGACAATATTTCATCTATAATATACTTTAATGCACATTGATATCGACACCTAACGGGGATGAGAGGGTTGCTTTGAATTTCTCTCAGGTTGGGATACATAAATCCCTTAGCCTAGTCAATGTTCCCCTTTATTTATTTGACTTAGTTTTGCATTAAAGCGAATATATCCACTTATACAGGGCAAAGTCTATAATTAAATATGTATGTATTTATCATTCCTATGGTGGCATATCTCTGCCCCTTGTGTGCAAGTTATTTTTCTATCAAATATGTTGACATGCAAGATAAATATGTTGACATGCAAAATAATTATGTCAACATGCAACATAATTATGTTGACATGCAAGAAAATTGCAATTAGATAAGAATTATAAAAAATCTCAAAAAATCTCAAATATCGCCCACCTGTGACAACCAAGATGCTAGATGCTACCTTTTTATGTCAACATGCAACTTATTTATGTTCACATGCAAGATGAATATGCTGACATGCAACTTATTTATGTCAACATGCAACTTATTTATGTCAACATGCAACTTATTTATGTTGACATGCGAGATAAATATGTTGACATGCAACTTAGTTATGTTCACATGCGAGATAAATATGTTGACATGCAACTTATAAGTTGTATGTAAACATAACTAAGTTGCATGTCCACATAAATATGTTGCATGTCAACATATTTATCTTGCATGTTAACTTAACTAAGTTGCACATCGACATAAATAAGTTGCATGTCGACATAAATAAGTTTCATGTCGATATAAAGAAGTTGCATGTTAACATAAATAAGTTGCATGTTGACATCAATAGGTAGCGTATCTAGAATCTTGGATGTCACATGTTGGCGATATTTGAGATTTTTTATAACTCTTTTTTGATTGCAGTTTTCTTGCATGTCAACATAGTTATGTTGCATGTTGACATAACTATCTTGCATGTCAACATATTTATCTTGCATGTCAACATAATTAATAGAAAAATAACTTGCACACAAGGGGCAGAGATATGCCACCATACATTCCAACATTATATTTAGGAAATTTTCTTCAACTCAGAAATGAAAAGTCCCCAAGGTGTTTGGGCCTTGGGACTTAGGAACGATAACCCTTACATGAGGAACTTTCATACCAAATAAATTTTAAAATATTTTTTGTGTTTATTTGCAATGGTTTTCATTCAATTTTTAAAGTCACATTTATTAAAATACATTTTCTTATAACATCAAGCAACTTTTTCAGATGATTTGTCAACAGAGTAAGAAAATATGAAAAATATTGTTTTGGGGAAATACTAAAAAAAATTGCAATAATAACATTTTTGAATGTTAAGAAGTGTAATAATTTTTTTATGTGTCCGAAGGAAATATCCATCATATGACAAACAAATTTCTCTCTATTTGTTAATAGCTGTCTTTTTAAAAAATATTTTACAAAAACACGAAAAAACATTAAAAAATTCTTTAAAAATACTTATAGTATCCCTATTATCATTTTAATATTTGATAAGTTTATGTTTTGTGGTCTTCTATTGAGATTTGGAATAAACTGTGGGTGTATAGAGCCACCTTAATTTGGAAACGTATACCTGTCGTGTTTATAGAATGAAAGCACAATATTGACTTCCACCGTAAAATTTATATTAAAAACAATACAAACAAGCCAAAAATTAATATTCTAACTTTAATTGAAATTCTTTCGTCTTCATTGCCCCAATCGGGGGATAGCCTTGTACCCCTCTACTTTAAGAAGCCATTTTTTGAGACCAATTCTCAAGTTCTTTAAGATCCTTATTTTTTTATGATTTTAAAATTTGAAGAATCTTGTGAACTATTATCATCAGCAAAAAGTCTACAAAACGCATATTATCAGCTGAATCATTCACGTACATTAAAAATAACAGAGGTCCTAGTACTGACCCTTGCGGAAACCCTGAAATGTATTTATTGAAAGTACCACAACACGTGTTTCGATCGATCACGTGTTTATCTGGTGTTTGATATAAAGGCTACCAATTGGATTGGTTATGATATTGTTCTATAGGTATTACCAGGCACGTAGCATCGTTTTTGAAAGTGGGGGGGGGGGGGCAGACTCATCCAAAAAATCTTGACAAGCAAAAAAAAAAGAAGGGAAATTTCAACTTTTCCAAAATCTTCAAAATCTTCAAAATCCTAATCCGAGGGGGGGGGGGGGGGGGGGTGTGCTGGTGTTTGAAGTATTCTTCTTCAATTTCACTCCTCATTTCCTTATTTTCATATCAATTTTTTAGGGGGGGGGGGCCAACTCCATGATAATTCAATTTTTTATATGTAAATTTTAAAAAATTTGCTGCTGCGACTGATGCTACGTGCCTGGGTATTACATAACTCTGTGTGCTATCGACTAAATTACTCTTAAACCATTTAACAACTGAACAACAATAGGCATGATAAAATCAGCTTCATGGAGTCATAATACAAAATATCTGGACAATATGGTATAATACATGTAGATCCTACACAAACAAGTCCGTTTCCCCCTGGATATTCTTATATTTATAATCAAGTCCCTTTTCTAACCGGATGATTTTAAAGTCATATCACATTCAGCATTGCAGTTCTCAAAAAGACCCTTAACAATTGTTTATATACATAATATAAACCTACACCAATCTCTGAACCTCTTGTGAGGCCCAATAATCGTCCAGGGGCCAAAGTTTAAAAAACTTTAAAGAATCAGCAATCTATAAAAATGCTTACATATGCTTAGTAAAAGCATACATATCAATATAATAACATTTCAGTTTTTGTGAACAATTAAAATGTTTTCCTTTGTACAACTGAATCCCCAGTGTGGCCCCACACTACTCCTCAAGATTGTGATTTGAACAAATTTGAATCTACACTATCTGAAGGTGCTTTCACTAAAGTTACAGCTTTTCTAGGCAAATGTTTTCTTATATTCCTATGTAAAAAAATTGCCCCCCCCCTTGTGACCCCATCCCCCCGGGAATCATGATTTGTATAAACTTCTTGAGAAGAAGATTTTTAAAGATTTACTCTATATATTCCTATTTAAAAAGTCCACCCCAAATTGTGGCCCCACTGAACCCCTGAGGGTCCTGATTTTCACATCTTTGAATCTACACTATCTGAGGATGCTTCCAAGCAAGTTTCAGCTTTCCTGGACAAATGGTTCTTGAGAAGAAGATTCTTAAAGATTTACTCTATATATTCCTATGTAAAATTTCAACCCCTATTGTGGCTCCACCCTATCCTCGGGAGTCATGATTTTCACAACCTTGAATCTACACTACCTGAGGATGCTTTCATATAATTTTCATCTTTTCTGGCTTTCCTGGCCAAATGGTTCTTGAGAAGAAGATTTTAAAAAATTTACTCTATATATTCTTATGTAAAAATTTGACCCCCTTTTGTGGCCCCACCCTACCCCGAGGGTCATGATTTTCACAACCTTGAAATTACGCGAGCTAAGGATGCTTCCACATAAGTTTCGATCAACTATCTTTGCCAAATGGTTCTTTAGAAGAAGATTTGTAAATATTTTCTCTATATTTTCCTCTGTAAAAAGTCGACCCTCCATTGTGGCCCCACTCTGCCCCGAGGGTCATGATTTTCACAGCTTTGAATCTACACTACCCGAGAATGCTTCAACACAAGTTTCAGCTTTCCTGACCTAATGGTTCGTGAGAAGAAGATTTTTTAAAATTTCTCGAAATTTTTCAATAATTCCTAATGATCTCCCTTTGCAAAAAGGCGTGATCCTTAATTTTCACAATTTTGAATTCCCTTAGCCTGAGAATGCTTTGTGCCAAGTTTGGTTGAAATTGGTCCAGTGGTTCTGGAGAAGATGTTCAAAATGTTAAAAGATTACAGACAGATGGACAGACGGACGACAGACAAAATATGATCAAAATAGCTCATTTGAACTTTCAGCTCAGGTGAGCTAAAAACTGCACACATTTATAAAACTTTACCCTAATCAATGGCTTTTAGAATACAACCATAACACCCCACAGAAATAAGAAATATTCTTTATTGTTAATCTTAAACAAATATTACTCTCATACTATTTGCTTAAATCGGACCAAGCAGTTTTAAAGAAATTTCAAAGGAAGCAGCAAAGCAGATTGATTAATAAATTCATTGAACTATTTATTAATAATTAAGAAGGATACGTGTAATTTGTTTTCAGACAAAATCAATCATTTTCAATATACATGTAGGTTCTGTATCATATAAAACACAATTCGGGTAAATCCTGCATATCCATGACTGAAACTATATACAATGTAGTTATCTGTAACTAATAGAATTGTTTCTTACGACTATATAGGACTACTTGGTATTTACTTCGGAGTGGGATTACAATATATATAAGTTGAAAAGTAAAATTACATGAAGTTCTTTCCACTGATTCATATAAAATAAAATGTCAAATCCGATCATTTTAATATGTAGAAATTAATTAATTATGATCGTTGTTATTTAAATATTAATCAAAATTGAATCAAAGTTTCTGGAATGAAAAAGATAGACTGAAAGGGTGATCCAGTCGACTTGGAATTCTTTTCAGAAATGCACCATTTTATATAGATCTTCTCTCGTAAGAATGATATCTTTTCTCGCAATAACGAGATAATTAACTCATCATAACGAGATCTTTTCTCGAAATAACTAGATAATTAACTCGTAATAACGAGATCTTTTCTCGTTATTACAAGATCTTTTCTCGTAATAACGAGATAATTAACTCGTAATAATGAGATCTTTTCTCGTAATAGGATTAGGAAATAGCATTGTAGTATTTCCAAAAAGGGTATTCTATGTTTAAATTTGATCTAAAGTCTGGATATCATCATACAGATATTTGCGAAGCACAACAAACATTCTTGGGTTTTTCTTGGAATAATTTATTTTATGTATTTACTGTTTTGCCCTCGGTCTTTCTTCAGCGCCTCACATTTTTACGAAGTGTTTACGACCAATGGTAAGATAATGGAGGCAGTCGACTGTAAACATTGTTACTGTATTTAGACGATGGCTTAGTATTGGCTAAATTATACGAGAAGGGAGTTTCTTATAGCCTTTTTGTTAAAGAATCGTTAGAAAATGCAGGGGTTTTCGTGAATTCAGAAAAGTCAGTTTTTGAACGTTGTCAAAGGTTAGAATGGCTTGGAATGTTATGAAACACTAAAATATTTTGTTTGTCTATTCCAGAGAGACGCGTACAAGAGCGCTTTAGCAGGCTTATTTCATAGATTACCAAAAGTTACAGCAAGACAAGTGACTTAATTTACTGGCAAGGTCATTTCTATGGGAACGGTTATTGTTAACATTAGTAGACTTATGACGCGAAAGTGTTGTGAAGTTATAGAGTCTAGATTTGCATGGGATAGTCCTAGGCACCTGATCCTACCTCTATCTTTTTGGAGGTCCGTGTTGCTCTGCTTTGAATTTGTATTTCGTTTTATGGATTTTTGAGATGGTTGACGGTTTGTTATTGTCGTTTTTTTTCATTGATTAGATTTGATAGTTGACATGAATTTTTGCAATAGCTTTTGTTCTGGTCAAAGAATTTGGAAACTTATAACTGTCGGTTTATGAAAGAATATTCCAAATGATTTGCTATTTTGTGTACAGATGCTAGTTCTGTAGCTGCAGAGACTGTTTGCCAATTATCAGGTACACAACAGTACTTTCACAGTAATTTTTCAGAGGTAGAGGGTGCACAAAGTTCTATCTGGAGAGAACTAAAGCATATTCAGCTTGCTTTATTTTCTTACAAAGATATAACCTCAGTGGTAAGTGTGTGAAAATAGTGACTGGCAGTAAAAACTGTGTTTCTATTGTTCAAAGTGGTAGCATGAACAATGCTTTACAGGATATTGCTCTTTCTATACGAGGGTCAATCATAAAATACGAAATCAATGCGACTGTCTATCATATATTTTTCATTAAAGTAACAACTAACAAATTAATTTACGCAACAGTACTTTTTTTTATTGATAAACAAAGTTTCATTCCATTTGATGAAAAGGTATTTCTGTTACCCGGTTTTAAAATCAACATGTTTTGTCACCACAGCGCACGGTAACGTTGAAAGCATAACGTCAAGATGACGCATGCACAGTTAATAGAAGTATTCAATCTTTATATCACCATGAGTCTTCTGTGCTTTTCATCATACAATTTAAATAGGCACTATTTTTCTTGACATCTACATGTAATTTGTTCACATTTGTTCGAAAATCATATGTTAGTTCCTCGAAGTTTTCTTATTTTTTTTTTACCGCATGTCCTTCGTTTACAGTAAAAAAAATCCCTGAATGTCAGATAACGTTGTTTATCTTTTTAATCAAATATTTATATTAATTTTACGAAAGTCCATTGTACGAAAGCCCATTAGTTCATTTTCGTTGGTAAAAAAAAATCGCGAATAAACACGTTACTTACGCCAATAAACGCGGAACCTTCGCGAATAAACACGTAACTTTCGCAAATAAACGCGTTACAATGCGAATAAACGCGAAACTTCAGTATAAATATTGTCATTTCATACAAGAACAATGATATTTAAAATTATTAAAATATCTGCAGTAGTAAGTGTATCCTCCTTTTTAAAATGATTCATGCTCGATTTGCATATTTGTATATAAGGTAAATATTTATTTACATAAATTTATTTTTGTAATATTTGATATGTACCCTGTATTTGCCAAGTGGTTTTGAGTGATTAAAATCACTAATGATCATCACATAAAGGGAATCTGGTCCGATTTTATTTCCTCTACACGTAATAGCCCTCTGTCATATTTCAGATTTTATTGCTATAGAATTCTATAAAATATAAATACGTCTAAACTAAATATACATTTATATCTTTTAAGTGATATTAATTGGAACAAAAGATAAATATATTTGGTTTCTGAAAATTCGCATTACATCTATGCTGACTCAGAGCATAGGAGGAAATTAGAATCTACGAGTAGGTATGGGTTTCCGAGTGATTCCTCACATCGTGAACTTTGATTTATTATAAAAATGGATTTTTTTGCAAATTAAAAGTTACTTGTAATTAGTAAACGAACTGTCTTCCTCCTATATTTACAACCAGTTTTCTTCATTTATGGAAGGGTCAAATTTTTTTAAGGGGGGGGGGGGGGGTCCGAGGGACAGGTGTGGTCTATTTTCGGTAACTCATTTAATTGAAAAATATTTTTTTTTACCCCTCCCCCCGTGCATGGCAATCTTTTAATGAGATTTCAATTATAGTAATGACACATGAATAACCGGCATCTATGTGCTTGGATATTAACATCAGTTTACAAATTGTTAAAACTCATCTGGAAATAAGACATGTAAACAAACCGAGTTGGCTTGGGCATTGATTTTAGTATCATTATATACAATGTTTGAAGACTTAAAGGGGCATGGTGACGCACAATCCCATGCTTCAGCAAATATCGAATTTTTACATATCATATGAAAAGATGAACTTTTGAAAAATTACGGTGTTCAAAAGTAAATAAATGAAATTAAAAAGAGAAAAATAAAATAAAAATAAAATAAAAATAAAATAAAGTTGAGCCAACACAAAAATATTGAGTTTTCCTTCTGCTTCATAGCCACGCAAGCGCAGATAAATGTTAATACTGCAGCGTGGCATACATCATGAGCCAGGAACCTCTCATTGAAACATGGTGTCTTCAAGAACTATATATTGATTAAGATGCATTCTCTATAAATGCATATTTCTTACCACAGTCATTGAATAGCTTCAAATACAAATTCTTTTTTTAGTGTGTCAATCCCATTGCAACTATTTTTTAGACAGAAATCGCAATCACGTGATACTAAGCCTATGTCCAAAACAACTCGATTTGTTTACATCTGCAATTTCCGGATGAGTTTTAATGACCTGTATATTAGTAGGTGATGGCTTATAATGCGCGAAACCTTCCGTATGATGAAATCTCGAGTAGCTCTTTTATTTCATTTGTCATTATCAAAAAGTAAAACATCTATTTTGAGTCACTGTGCCACTTTAATTTAAAAGTTAAATATTTCCATTTCTCCATTTAACATTTAATGCATAACACATTTAGAAAACACAAATACACATTTTTTCATAGATGAATATTCAATCCTTTGGATTTCCATTGAATAATGGTGCCAAAAGGGTTTAAATTTGACACATCCAAGCAATTAATAGTATGCGAATGATATGATATACATGTAAACTCTCCGGTTTACATGGAACAGTCATCTCAATGTCCTACGTATGCTTCGTCTATTTACAGGGGATCAGCGGTGTAAAGAAGAATATTGACCCCCGTAAAATATTGATCAAGGGTCATTATTGACGTAGAATAATGAACCCTCCAGATGTAAACCACCTTTTTTCGGCCAAAAAATCACTTTGTAGAAAAAACCCAGGGGTCAGTTTTCTTAATGTTATACCAGATAAAATATATACCCATAGAAAAATGACCCCATCCCAACAAATTTATATAACATTTAAACAAATTGACTCGAAGTGTCAATGTTATTGCATATTATTTCACATTCCTTGCCTAATGTGACCTCATTACATTCTTAATTATAAGTCTCACAACTATGATTCAGTAAATACAGTGAAACTATAATAACCGACGTTGCAAAATTATGTAGAATATCAAATATTTGAACGTTAAATCATTGTCGAATTCAAAGCCAATTTCCAACTTTAATCTTGGAATTTCCAAATTTTAAGTTGGTTTTTCCATAATAAATATTAGAATTCCCAACTTTCAAATTGATTTTTCCAAAATTTCTAACTTAAGAATTGATTTTTCCAACTTTAATGTTGGATTTTCCAACTTTAAACTTTTGTTGTTATTATGCCCCCTTCGAAGAAGGGAGTGCATATCAATTGATTTCTATTAAACACAGACGCATTCATAATTGTTATGAAGGCGAGCTTTTCGGTCTCCGAAATCGTCAATCTCGTTCAAATTATTGAAGCATTGATCATCTTGAAATTTATTTAATTATGCCGCTGATAAAGTAAGATATAATTTTCTGTTCGAGTACTCTCAGTACTTTGATGATTTTCCTTATTGGCTGCTAGCTTCTACTGGCTTGGCTTTTATTTTTTCTTTCTATCATTATCTCGTTATTTAAGTAAATCCTTTATTACTGTATTCGTTATAAGTTAGTAGAATATCCATGTAAATCTTTGAAAAGTGTACACTATAAGAATTATAAATATCTATACCTTGATCTCAGATGGACAGGACTAATATGAGCATTTTTGCCTGCTGTTTAATCCATAATCACTTATATACTTATATGTATATTTTTGAATAAAATATTTCCTAAACTATAGGAAACTAATAAATTTTAAAGCTAAATTTAAGTTGAAAGCAGATCTAATGGTTAAAGTGTTGACCATCTAGTCTCGTTAAGAACTCTGTATAAGGTAACACATCATACTTCCTACACGGTGATCGCAGATGATGCACTGTATTTACTTTTACCTAAAATTGCTATTGAAACTTTATTAACGTAAAGAATAAAACTTTTAAAGTGAACTACAATGATTTTTTTTACCATATCAACGCTTTTAGGAATAATCTCTTTTTATTATATCCTATCAGTGTTTATTATCTATTGAAGATTTACTATAGTCAGTTACTCTTCGCACAATTGCTCTGACAACATAAAGTTCTATAATTCATGATCACAAAACATGTACAACATTACGACAAATTTTTGCAATTTCAATGCTTATGTATCAAATAGAGAACAAAACAAACGTAAATAAAATGGGTTTTTTTTTCTTAAAAATCACTTTCCCCCGAAAGTTAAATAAGAAGAATTCATATTCCTACGTCACCTGCCTTCTTAGTCTTTTTTCACGAAAATATATGTCATTTTTCGATTGACAATTTATTCACCAAAGAATATTGCTTAATATATTATTACAACAAATATTCTTTCATGATTATTGTTCGTAAATTATCACACAATTTCCTCTGAGAGAGAAAGTTAATTACTCATTGTGTATGAATGTCTTTTTCTTCTGGTTTTCTTTTTTAATTACGGAATGACTAAGCAACAAGTAGCAACACCTGCACAGATTTCTATTCACATACGTGCATGTAGACCTGGCAATTTGTTGCCGATGCAATTGTAAAATCGCGATAAAATATGATTTAGCAAGCCATGTATAAATTTTGTTAATGAAATATCGTTTTTAAATAATAAAGCTTAATAAAATGTTGTTAAGAATAATTAATGGAAAAGTATAAAGTACAGTTCAGCAGATTTCTACACAAGTGCGGCGTCATTTTCCCGCCATATGTCGACGAGAGAAGAGACGTAACTGTTTACAATCAATTTGTGGCAATGTAAGTGTTGTGTTTGTGTGTGTTTGCTACGGATATTAAAAAACTATATACAGCGATTACTTTACAAGTTCGGTATTTATGACTTCAAAATCAGCGGGGGTCATTTTTCTACGGGGGCTTTTCTCTTCATGTTTACCCGTAGAAAAAAACCCTAGGTCTTTTTTCTTCTAAAAAATCCAATTATTGGAGAGGGATGACCCTAATAAAAAAATAAGCATAACAAAATATAAATGAAATAATAGGAAATATGAATATTGAAATATGCATATTGAAATAAAATTCAGTATTAAGGTTAATCGTAATGATATCTAGGTCAAGATCGATTTCGGTTACGATCGAGCAATTTTCAACAGTTATGTCCCTTTCGATCCGCACCTAACCTAGTATAATAACATCAATAGTGAAACAGACTATACTATTTTATACAAAATGTTCTTTGTGAAGATGGCTCGATATACCAAGTTTTTATACAAAACAGACACCCATTCTTTTTTTAAGCGTGGTATTGCACACCACAAGGATCAAACATGGCCATGATTTTATTAAGCAACTCATTGTTTTAATTTGCTAGATGATGAAATAAGACACATCTTTATAATTTGAGTGTTTTAACGTAAATCAAAGTAGGATATGATATGAAAAATGAACAGTAATTACGTATTTTGAGAATATTATCCGAACACTTATACTTCCGCTCGAAATTTCATAGGTACTGAACAAATCTCGGGGAAGTCTCGTGAACTTTCATTCGAGCACTTTTGGATGTATTGCATCCTTAGGAACAAGAAAGAAAACATTCGGAACACATTTGCAGGTGTTCAATAGATGGTTTTTCATTATCATCCGTGGATTGTTTATCATTCTGAGTAAATATAACCCTTAAAGTTGGAATTTAAAGGGAAAAAATACAGCGTTTCACTAATTCTAGTACGCTTCCGTAGGTTCTAGTATTGAAAGAAGCCCAATGTTACGTATTACCTTGTATGTACGGCAAATCTGTAACCCGGTTACAAATGGACTTCTCCTAACTTGACTTATTTTCTCGGTATATGAAGACCCTCCCCAAGAATATGGTTCATATTAATACGTGAGAAAAATAAGTCTACTTGCCGATTGTACGTGCTTGTACACGTGTTAGAGATTTACGAAATAAAGAACACCAATTTGAAACAATATTTATTCAATTTTAAATAAAATGGAAACATTCGTTGTCTCTGCTGTTGGCATGGATACGTCCAGAACGTTATTACTGTGGTTAGGTTGTGAAGACAGTTTAATGTGGTCTGTTATATAATATGTTACTTAATGCCAGTATAAAGACCAATACTTAATATGGTATACATATACATCAGTTACAATATTGATTGAAAATACATTATTAACAACAGTTAATTCGATGTCTAATTCGATGTCTGCGTTGTTGGCATACATTTAACCGTCTAATATGCGATTGAGACAAGTTCTTCGCTTATAAGTACTATGCTATGAAATCCCTTTGTAGGAAGTTACTTTTAAACAAACAAGAAAAGGAACTCCCCCATGTAAACAATCGTGTTGGCACCGCAAGGACCAAGACTGACCCAAAATCTGCTCACATTTTCCACACACCGACCGACAGTGAATCCCACTTCTTTTGCTCATCGTTATGACATTCTGTTGGTTGTTCGGATTGGAATTTGTTATAAGGAACTGCTGGCGTTGCTCCGTCCTTTTTATACAGCCCATGTGAAGAAGAAGAAAAACTGACAAAAATGCAGATGAGATGGTTGTCATCACTGATTGTTTTTTATTCTGAAAATAAGAAATGACGCAAATAACGACTATGAATAAAATGAGCAGTTTTTAAAATCTTCTCTATGTTTTACCCTACTGTTTTCTACCGATGGTGAAACGGAAACAGTTTTGATTGTTGTTTAAAAGTGCGGTTAATAAGCAAATCCCCCACCACACCATTTTATCAAAAATATTACAAATTGAACGTCTCTTTCAGTGCATATCATTAAAATAAAAAAAGGGAATAAACGAAGTCCAAGCGAAAATCTTGACATTTAATTTTGGGTTTGAGCATGTCTTTGTGTACACAGTTATACATGTAAAACGGATAACGTCGGTGCTCGTCATTATAGTATAGCGCAAATATATCGAATAGTATGGTATCTAGCTGACTAAATCATCTCAAATGTTACTTCCATATGTATTTATTTATTTTCTTCCATTTTCAACTTTCAAATAAAGATTTTACAAGAACAAAATGATATTGTTGATCTACGAGGGTCAATAAAAAGATACGAAGACAACTGGGCTGTCTGTCATAAAGAAAGTGAGCGCACAAGACTGTAAGTTTGCAGAAATCCTCGACACGAATCAATTGGGATTTAAATGTCTATAACCTCGAAAGGCTATGTACAGGTTTCAACAAAAATATATTATGTTGAGAGTCGAAGCACATGGCTATTCCGGTTATAAAAAACTCACAAGCTTTCAAAAAATGGCAATAAGAGGTAAACCGATGTTAATGCAAACATATTTTAATGAAGTTATATTGTGTATATCCTAAAAAACTAGTAATAAAAAAAGAAAATAGTGTTCAAACAGCAGATCTAGAAATCAATAACAACAAATTAAAATATACCGGTATATTATAATTCGACATCATGGTATAATAACAAACATTTAAAACAAAAAAAATTTGATTTTTAAAAAAAAACACCACTAGTTGGATTTGAACCCAAAACACTGAAAGATTGTATTCACTAATGCATAGCGAAACCACTGAGCCATGCGAGACTTTTCAATATATGCTGTATAAAGTACTGTTTGAAACAACATTGTCATTTCAATGGACTTTGTTTTTTATCCTTCAAAAAATAATTTGAAAAAGTACATAATTAGTCATCTCTGGGTCATCTCTTCATCTTTTTTTAAAAAGCGACATTTTTAATGTTGAAATATGTTATCTTTACACGTTTAAAATTTGTGGAGAGAAGACCCAGAGACAACAAAATCATTTAGAAACAGTTGTAAATATTTTGATAAAAACCTTTTGCATTTCAAATATTTTTCCACTCATTCCACATCCAACAGAAACCAAATAACGGTTATAATTCGAAAAATTTTCAAAATAAATTGATGAAATTTTCTCTCTCCTTGTGCGCCCAGATTCCTGCCGAATGTACGTCTTAAGCGCCCACTTTCTTTTTCATAAAAATCATAACTTACAGATTATGTTAGGCAACAACACATATTTTATTGATATACGAAGTTTCATTCCATTTGATGAAAAGGTATTTCAGTTAACCGATTTTAAAATCAACATGTTTTGTCACCACGGCGCACGGTAGCCTTGAAAACACGAAGTCAAGGTCACGCACGTACAGTTAACAGAAATATCCAATCCTTATCACCATATTTTTTAATCGGCACTATATCAGTTGACGTCTAATTTATTCACATTGTTCGAAAATCATAAGTTTGTTCCTCGAAGTTTTCTTATTTTTTTACCGCATGCCTCTTCGTTTACAGTAAGAAAATCCCTAAATGTTAGACGACGTTGTGTATTCTTTTGGCAAAATATAAACAAAAATGTGAAAATAATTTTTTACTTATTTTTTCCACCATTGAGCATTTTCACGGTTTTATCGGCTTTTTCCCGCGTTAAATCCAAACTGTTAATACTTTTCGTTGCGCCGTGACGACCGGTTTTTAGTCAATTTTAAGGACGACTAAATGTCTTTAGTTACTGATATCTTTTCAACAAATCTATCATTCTATATCCCGTCATTATTTGGTACAAAGAATATCATGACAATTCTTAATTTTAGGTTTCAATATTATTTGGTTTTAAGCCCAATTTATGGAGATATTACTTTCAACATAATATGGTTTATTGTTGACATAACACTAAGTTTGACCGTGCGCCGTGACCTCATTTTTGCAGAATTAGATTCTAAATAATTTTTAGAAATAAAGGAATACATAACCTTTTTTTAATTTCAAATTGTTGAAAACAATTATTTAAATATGTCTTCTAAACTTAGTAGTTATAAGACGCTAAGTATCTATGGCAAAAGTTTTTGTATTTTTTGATGGACCCTCGTATCTTTGCTTACAGGGAAACATGAGAACAAAGTATTAAACAGAAATATGATTATAAAAAAAAGTTTGATGTTAAGTTAATTTTTTTAGGTAATAGTTTTGAAATATTAAAATCTGTTCAACCACTGAGTTGTTAAGTGTAATGTAAAGCACATACAGAATAATAGTTACTAAACTTTGAAAATAAATGAAAAAAATAAATAAATTAACAAATTTCTTTGATGCTGAAATCTCTGTTGGCGTATAGAAAACGTTTGCCTATATATGTTTTGTATAGTGCTTAAAGTTATTTTTTTAAAATTTAAAACCGGTGCAGTGATAATCACGCAATAATTGTTATACTTGCAAAAAGAGTCTTAAAAAAATAATAACATTAATTTTCTAATAAGTATATGTTCTATTCAATTTCTTTGAAGCTGTTATCTCTGTTGGCATATAAAAAACGTTTGCCTAAATGCGTTGCACACTGCCTTGTAGTTACATGTATTTTTTTTATATAAATCGACGGCGCAATGATGACCTCCCGATGATTATCTATGTTATAAAAAAGTCTCAAAAATAATTAATTTCCTAGCAAAAAATATGTTCTCATGAAACAAATTCATCAATTAATTAAAAACGACATGATTTTCATAGTTTACAAATTTCTATATTAATTAAATATTAAATTAAACAAGAGGCCCAGGGGCCACATCGCTCACCTGAGCAACAATTGCCTTAATTCTTAATCAAATTAGCATTACAGTATCAAAATATCTTGACAACTAAGTACAGTAGATCTTGCTAAAACAAAAAAAATTGAAAATCTGCCAATTTTTATCCACCTCTTTTTATTGGTAAATACCAAGCCCCTTTTGTTGTTGTACCTGTAAGAAGATTTTTCTCTATTCTTATATACCCCCCCCCCCATTTCGTGGCCCCACTTTTCTCTAGAGAATCATGGTTTCATCAAACTTAAATCTGCATAACCTGTGCTTTCACACCAAGTACTGAGTTTTGGACCGAAAACTTTCCCAGAATATTTTTAAAGATTTTCTCTATATATTCCTATGTAAAAATTCAAACCGCCATCACGGCCCGCCCTACCACTAGGGACTGTGATTTTGCAAACTTGAATTTACACTACCCGAGGATGCTTCTACACAAGTTTAAGCTTTTCTGGCCAAATAGTCTTTAAAAAGAAGATTCTTAAAGATTTTCTCTATATATTAGTATGTAAAATTCATCCCCCAATTGTGGCCTCACCCTACCCCTGGACTATTATTTAAACAAACTTGAATCTATACGATCTGGGGATGCTTCCACTCAAATTTGGGCTTTCCTGGCCTAATAGTTTTGAGAAGATTATTAAAGATTTTCTCTATATATAAAAATTTATCCCCCATTGTGGCCCCGCCCTACCACCAGGGACCATGATTTGAACAAACTTGAATCTACATTATCTGAGGATGGTTACACGCCAATTTGAGCTTTCTTAAAGATTTTCTCTATATATTCCTGTATATAAATTTATCCCCCAATTGTGGCCCACCCTACCCCCGGGGACCATGATTTGAACAAACTTGAATCTACACTATCTGAGAATGCTTCTACTCAAATTTGAGCTTTCCTGGCCTAATACTTTTTGAGAAGAAGATTTTTAAAGATTTTCTCTATATATTCCTGTATAAAAAAAATTCCTCCAATTGTGGCCCCACCCAATTCTCGGGGACCATGATTTGAAGAAACTTGAATCTACACTACCTGAGGATGCTTCCATTTTAATTTGAGCTTTTCTGGCCTTATAATTTTTCAGAAAAAGATTTTTAAAGATTTTCTCCATGTATTCCTATGTAAAAATCCATTCCCCCATTGTGGCCCCGCCATACATGTACCTCCAGGGACTATGATTTAAACAAACTTGAAACTACACTATCTGAGGATGCTTCCACTCAAATTTGAGCTTTCCTGGCCTAATAGTTTTTGAGACGAAGATTTTTAAAGATTTTCTCCATGTATTCCTATGTAAAAATCCATTCCCCCATTGTGCCCCCGCCATACCCCCAGGGACTATGATTTAAACAAATTTGAATCTACACTATCTGAGGATGCTTCCACTCAAATTTGAGCTTTCCTTGCCTAATAGTTTTTGAGAAGAAGATTTTTAAAGATTTTCTCTATATATTCTTATGTAAAACTTGATCCTCCCATTGTGGCCCCACCCTACCCTCAGGGACTATGATTTAAACAAACTTGAATCTACACTACCTGAGGATGCTTCCATTGTAATTTGAGCTTTTCTGGCCTAATAGTTTTTGAGAAGAAGATTTTTCCTATGTAAAACATGATCCCCCTATATTAACCTGATGTGGCCCCACCCTATCCCCGGGGACCATGATTTTAACAAAATTAAATCTATACTACCTGAGGATGCTTCCATTTTAATTAATTTGAGCTTTTCTGGACTAATAGTTTTTGAGAAGAAGATTTTTAAAGATTTTCTCTATATATTCCTATGGAAAACTTGATCCCCCAATTGTGGCCCCACCCTACCCCTGGGGACCATGAATTGAACAAACTTGAATCTACACTACCTGAGGATGCCTCCACACAAGTTTAAGCTTTTCAGGCAGAATAGTTTTTGAGAAGAAGATTTTGAATAATACCAACAAATTTTCAATAATTCTCAATTTTTTTCCGCTTTAAAGAGGGCGTGGCCCTTTGAACGCCCTTCACCCAGTGGTGCTTTGTGCCAAATTTGGTTGAAATCTGTCCAGTGGTTCTTGAGAAGAAGATGAAAATGTGAAAAGTTTACAACAACGACGACGACGACAACGACGACAACGACAAACAACGGACAAATTGTGATCAGAAAAGCTCACTTGAGCCTTTGGCTCAGGTGAGCTAATGAAAAATTACAAATATTACTGATATGGCCCTGAGTTTCGTTGGTTTTAAATTAAAAAAAATTAACGCGTGATAAAGAATTATCATACAAATACTGTATTAATATTTTCCAATGTCTTTGTCCAAGACAAAATACACGTAATCAGTCTTATCTTTGCTGTCAGTAACATGTACCTATAAAACAACTGATGTTAACAAAAGGTCCTCAATATTCCAACCAATAAACCATCGACAACGACATGATGGGACATCAATGTACCCCCGGTTTGAAATCAGACTTAATTCATCTATTTGTAACTTAATGCTGGCGGTTTTAATTTTGAAGATATCCTTTACTTTGTACACATCCCTTGCCACAACAATAATTAAAATATACATTAATATAATATAAGTTTAAATCTTTTTAAGTAAAACTGTGTATATTTACAACGGTACCTGGATCAAAGGTGTCTCTTCGTTGCCTTCAGGTTTAGAAAAGACCAAAGACAAGATACAAATTCATTATATATACGAGTAATCCATTATATATACGAGTAATCATATTTCTAACACATAATGTTTCAATATTAAAACGTTTACAAAGGCGTTAATGAAAATCTAACAATGCCTCCATAATGTGACGTACTTCCTATCGAAAATAACAATAACAATATTAACCTTCTCGAGCATCCGGACTACATTCTCCTATGAAAAAGTTCATAGAACTGAATCATGACCGTCAACCTCCTCCACACATGTGAAAAAATTTCTGCATCTGAGCCGCTCAATGCATTCTTTGTTTTGGTGCGAAAGATTTTGTAAGTCATATCAAAATTTGGCACAGCATCCACCCATATCAAAAATATCACTAAGAACAGTGTCAATATATGCAGTACCTCTTTTATATCCTTCAATATAAGTAAATAAAATATTCTCTGCAAAATAAAGTTTGAGATGTTGTCGCTTAGTAGAAGAGTAAATTCACAGCACAGCTTTATAAACCCCATGCACATACCTGAAACTGTCCATTTAGTGAACAACAGAAAGGTATATGCAAGGCTGGTTTTATTGTTCAAAATTTAAAAAATATATTTATCAGCATTGTCAACCGGTTTACATGAAACTGTTCACTCTTTAAACAAAGAAGGTAATATCTTAAGGTATCCAATCCATAATATCCCCAGACTCGATGAGTTTGGAGGCAAACAGATGATTATGTGTTGGATTAAAACTTAGTATACTTGGGCATAATATTCATGTTTAAGTATCGGCATGTAAGAGCAGAATGTTTCCTAATAAATGACCCTCTCCCCTTATTGAAGAGTTATCCCCCTTTGCTTTTAATCAATAAAAATCAATTATTAAAAAAATGCAGGGTATAAAATTTATTTTCAATAGTTTTTGTACTCCAAATTGATTAAATGCATCTTTCCAGCAAAGCATTTATTGATATTCTTAGGTACTTCTTTATTTGAAAAATATTTGAAAAAAATATACTTGTCTCCATAGACCTAAATGCAATCTTTATTTATTGATTACTGCTTAGTAAATAATATTGTTGAAAATCTCTCTCGGTAAAACCTTTTCTACTCTTCAATGCTTTGAATTAATATCAGACTATTTAATACATGATGGATATTCAAGGGGAACATACTAAAGACCTGAAATACTAATGACCTGAAAGACCTGAAAGACCTGAAATTTTATATAAATGATACTTTTATAAGATTTTAGTCAAATGAAATTATTTTGTGGGAGTTTAAATCATATTTTCAGGTATAATTTTGTTTAAAAAAATATCAAAATGATCAGTTATTCAAGCAGAAATATGAAAGACCTGAAAATTTTAAATGACCTGAAATTTTATATAATTCATATAAATGATACTTTCATAAGATTTTGGTCAAATGAAATTACTTTGTGGGGGTTTACATCATATTTCCAGATTTCCAATTGTGTTGAAAAATATTATAATGAGCTGTTATTTACGCAGAAATATGAAAGACCTGAAAATTTGAATTGACCTGAAATTTTCAAATGACCTGAAATTTTAAATGATTGATACATTTCTATGTTCTGTGTCAATTTTAATGTCTATTGTTGAGTTTTTATCATATTTCCAGGTATATATGTGTTAAAATATATCATACCGATCAATTATTTATGCAGGAATACGAAAGACCTGAAACTTTAATCGCCATGGAACTGAATATTAACTGACCAGAAATTTTATATAATTGATACATTTGTATATTCTGTGTAAATTTTAATGTATATTTGTGCGTTTTTATCATATTTCCAGGTATATATGTGTTGAAATATATCATTAAATAGCACCATTATCGGTTATTTACGCAGAAGTGCGATCCCCATCTAAAGTTGGAATTGACCTGAAAATTTTAGATTACCTGAAATTCTTATGCAAAAGATACGTTGTTCTGAGTCAAATTAGATGACAACAGTTCATGTCTTTATTTATTTTCACATGTATATACACCTCCTTTCATATCTGTGTCTGATCGAGTTCCTTTGAGCAGCTGTTGGGGGCTTCTGGGAGGAGATAATGCTGGACATTCGGGGAAGACTGCAATATAACTGTTTATGTTATATGAAGTATTCACCCATTGCACATATGTCCTAACTCCCAGCTAGATATTACAAAGAAAGGAGACTAACATGATAGGCCCCCGGGGAGCTAACATCGTTATTATATAAATAGTGCCTGTTTGGGAGGGTAACAGTTGAAATTGACACCCCGAGAAAAACCATTGTCAACCGACGCGAAGCGGAGGTTGACAATGGTTTTCGAGGGGTGTCAATTTCAACTGTTATCCTGCCAAACAGGCACTATTTATTTTGTTATACTGAATGTTTTTAATTTTTAAGAAAATTTTACTGCTTTTATATAGGAATAACGTGAATTCTACAGCGAACCGTACGCGCATAATTTTCGCACATGTAACATTTTTTAATGTTACCCGTTGCTAAGTGCGTTGCTAACGCTGAGGGTAATAGAATTACATAAATAATTGATCAGTATGATATATTTTAACATATTTTAACACTTATATACCTGGAAATATGATAAAAACTTACAAATAGATATTAATATTGACACAGAACATAGAAATGTATCAATTATATAAAATTTCAGGTCATTTGAAATTTTCAGGTCAATTAAAATTTTCAGGTCTTTCCTATTTCTGCGTGAATAACTGGCCATTATGATATTTTTTAAACAAAATTATCCCTGGAAATGTGATTTAAACCCCCACAAGTAATTTTATTTGATAAAAATCTTAGAAAAGTATCATTTATATAAAATTTTTGGTCTTTCAGGTCTTTCAGGTCATTAGTATTTCAGGTCTTTAGTACATCCCTATTCAAGGTTAGAAAAATTAGGTCCTAATATGGATCGGATACCTTAAGTTGAATTAGCCAAGAACTGTCCATTCTGTGAGAAAAAGAACGAATCTCGCCCCTACAGGCCTCGATCAGTTCCTTCTCTCACAGAATGAACAGTTTTCGGCTTATATCCTTTACTTAATAATGAGTACAGCCATTTGGGGTATTCCGAATCATCTAACATTACTCGGGTCTCGGTGGTTTATCTTTACGCTGTATACATCAGTTTTGTGTGTAATGCAGAGGTTGTAACACTGAGATTGAATATGTAAATATGTTTTAGCAGATTAATGAGAAGAACTACAAAACGTAAAGAAGTCTAGACTCCACAGACTGGCAGAAAAAGATACCAACAAGTATTATAAATCACGCTTCAATACCACAGCTGTTAGGAACCCTTTTTTTAAAAGTATTTTGAGGTGATAATTTTGGTCGTGTCGCGATCAAATCCAAAAAAAAGCTCAAAGGGCTTTATGATAGATTTGACCTAAATTATTTCCTCACAATATTCAAAAAATGATTCCTTTTTACTTATATTTATATAATTTTCAGCAATTGCACATTCATGTGGAAATGGAATCCTTTTTTCTTAGCAAAGGAACTTGGAATCGAAATATAAAGATTGGTTAGAAATGTAATATATCCAAAGCCACCACTAGAAGGGGCTGGAACAAGCACTTTAGAACCCCATTAAACAGATTCTGAAGACACGATAAGGAAACTAACTGTTGCCCGTAAAAGTTAGACGAGCTCACTTTTGATCTCAGTTTCACTTTTACAAAGGAAACTTCGTCGTCACCACTGTCTTCCTCCTCTGAAGCCCCTACTACTTCGTATGCATCTCCACATTTCAGTTTGCTTCCCCCGTCATCTTACTAATTTATCCCTAGCACCGATTCAGTCAATCAAAAGCTTGATGAAGTAAATTCAGGATTGGACTTTATGGTTCAAGCAGCTTTTGCGCTTGACAATGTAGATGATTCAAATAAATGTTCTAGTGGGACAGGAAAAATCTCACCTCATATACTCAATAAAACGCAGGATTATCCAAAACTTTTCTTGCTGAAACATGCGTGAAAGAGATAAAGGAAGAAGACTAATCAGCTGAAATGTCTAGCACTACTTGTTTTGATGAGTCAGAACTGGAACTCCAGGTGTTATCGAATACACAGTATGACCATGTTTTGACTGATTTGTTGGACGATGACTTTAATAATGTTTTGAGAAGTTTGGATTTTGATTATGAAAATGTCAAAAGTTGATAACTTTGCACAAATGTTAGCTTAGCAAATAACAATTTACAAAGCAAAAATGACTCAACTTTGATAACAGAACACATGGAAATGTCCCTCTCATAGTAGGTGTCAGCCTTTTGCATAAACTTTACCAATCAGAAATCAGTTTTTCTTACAGGTGTGTGGGAGTAAAGAAGAAGATTTTTAAATAGTATATGCATTAACACTATATGGCCATACTGCCCCCCCCCCCCTAGGTGCTGAACCCCTGACCCAGGGGCCATGCATTTCAAATTTTAGGTAGAGGGGTTCGTGGACATCATAACCATTCACTCAGTTTTTGCCCACATGTGTGGGAGTAAAGAAGAAGATTTTCTAAGATTAAATACATTTTCACTATTTGGCTATATTGGCCCCACCATAGGGCCTAAGCCCCTGTCCCAGGGGCCGTGAATTTCACAATTTTGGTAGAGGGCTTCATAGACATTATACCCATGCAATCCGTTTTTGCCTCACGTGTGGGAGTAGAGAAGAAGAGTTTTGAAAATTTGGCTTTTTGGCTACATTAGACACTATTTACTTTGTGTCATTTATTCATATTTTATGAGTGATTATCATCAAAAGGTTGCTTAATTATTTGATATCATTCTTACGGGTGTTGCTAAAACGCGGAACGGAACGAGAACGGAAAAATACTGTGATTTTTATCGCTTAAATATTGTATAGATTGGACACACACTATTTACTTTGTATCATTTATTCATGTTTTATGAATGATTATTTTCAAAAGGTGGCCTATCTATTTGCAGTGTTATAAACTCGTTAAAAAACTAGTTAGACACTCAGGGCTACGGCTAGTATAATTTGTCAGCCCTGTAAAGATTCAACCAGCCCAGAAAATAGATGACATTTGTTTAATTTTTTTTAAATTTGCATGTAAAACATTCAAAAATCTGTTTCTTGATTTTGTTTTGTCATAAACTTGTTGTTTTTGGTTGTAAAGTTATCGTCCACTAATCTCAGCGAGATTTGTCAAGTCTTAACAATTTTGACGGACGTCTTATCCAAATCCGTGATTGTTAAAATAAATTAAATATAAAAAAGTTAATATTTAGTGGGATTAAAACCATTTAATAGTAGGAAACTAACATTTTATGATGCTAGTGTCACCGTGTGAGAAACACTTATTTAGAGTGACATTTTGTTTCTGTATTCAGTGCTAATTAGTGCTAATTAGACCTTGGCCGCCGGACATTAAGGTGCCACCTGTTATGAAATCAATTATTAATCCTGAGTAATCCTTTAAATTAATTATTGTATGTGTCAAGAGTAACTCTATTTATGTACACCCGTATGTATGTTACCTATAAATTAGTCGTTATCCACAATGATCGTCAGTTGGAGACTGGACCTTGTATTGTCCATGCCGACTGCATAGATCGTGTAGAAACGACAAGTTTGGATCGTTAATAAATTGTTATTCGACATACCGACTTGTGCATTTTTACCGGTCATATTTGGTGGAGAATTCCTAAGGGTAAAGATTCCCGGGGCTGCTACATATACTTTGTAGTAGTCGGATCCCAGTACCTACTCACAGCAGCGAGCAATCCCCAGTCCATGGATTTCTTCTTCCCCCTAAGCCCTGCGTGGATGCATCTAGTCCGGCCGCGCTTCCCTCTACAACCGTGTGGACGCTGCGGATTAAGGCATGGATGGAACATCTGCAGCGCCATTTCATCTCAATGTTTCAAGTGCGGTAGAAAAGGACATTATGCGCGGATGTGCAGAACTAGGAACTCCGGAGCTGCCATCAACGCCGTCTCTTCTATTCCAAATCGCACAATTGGAACGCAAACAGAAGAAGTTGGGAAAAGAAAATCGGACAGAAAACGAGCTAGGGATAAAGAACGTATTAAAAGATTCAACAAAGATCGAAGTGAAAGAAATAAATTACGCGAAATGCCATTTGCAACCGTAAATGTAAATGAAATTCACTGTGAAATGATCGAAACAGAAATCGAAAAATATAGAGAGCAGGCGTCATTCAGGAAAGCAGAAGCGGACTTTTTCAGAAACAAATGGAAACGTGACCGAAAAACCCTCGAACGTCAAATGTTGGAAAAAGACAATACCATCAAGAAACAGAGTGAAGAACTCGGTGCCCAAAAAGAAGATCTGGCGGGAGCGAGGATAAAACAAGCAGAGCTCCAAGTCGCATTGCAGGCTTTACAAGACAAACTTAAATCAATGCAATCGAAAGAAAATCAAAAAGCATCATTTGAGAGACCAAGAGCTTCACACCGCGCTCAATCCGGACCAAAACGTCATCCGGGACAACATTTCCAAACACGAAATCCTCGCCATGCTTTTCCGATTGCCCATTCATGTACCGGAAGTGCTACCGGGAGTGCGAAGAACTATCGGAAACACGAGGACGTGTTTCGGGGGGCAAGAGGGTATTGTCACCGTGTGAGAAACACTTATTTAGAGTGACATTTTGTTTCTGTATTCAGTGCTAATTAGTGCTAATTAGACCTTGGCCGCCGGACATTAAGGTGCCACCTGTTATGAAATCAATTATTAATCCTGAGTAATCCTTTAAATTAATTATTGTATGTGTCAAGAGTAACTCTATTTATGTACACCCGTATGTATGTTACCTATAAATTAGTCGTTATCCACAATGATCGTCAGTTGGAGACTGGACCTTGTATTGTCCATGCCGACTGCATAGATCGTGTAGAAACGACAAGTTTGGATCGTTAATAAATTGTTATTCGACATACCGACTTGTGCATTTTTACCGGTCATATTTGGTGGAGATTATCACCATGTAAAATGTATATTTTACATGTTGCGAACATTTTCTATAGTTTAGCTTGTTGGTAAATTAACGTATTTACTCTTCTTAATTATCGTGAAATTCCTCCTGACTGTGATGTGATAGAATGTAAATTAATGTTTATCAAACGTCTTAACTGTAACAAAGAAATAGGACATCAAAGTAATCAAGTGTAGCTTTGGGAAAGATACTTATTAGAAAGGCGGGATTGAAGGACAATGGTTTCAACTAAGAAATGTGTGTTTGACACTAATAGAGTTAATGCAATTACATAACAATTAGCGGATTAACGCAGGTGAATAAATGGGCGTTTACCTGGACGATGGTCAGTTAGGATCTGCGAACATTTTCTATAGTTTAGCTTGTTGGTAAATTAACGTATTTACTCTTCTTAATTATCGTGAAATTCCTCCTGACTGTGATGTGATAGAATGTAAATTAATGTTTATCAAACGTCTTAACTGTAACAAAGAAATAGGACATCAAAGTAATCAAGTGTAGCTTTGGGAAAGATACTTATTAGAAAGGCGGGATTGAAGGACAATGGTTTCAACTAAGAAATGTGTGTTTGACACTAATAGAGTTAATGCAATTACATAACAATTAGCGGATTAACGCAGGTGAATAAATGGGCGTTTACCTGGACGATGGTCAGTTAGGATCAAGAAATATATTCTCTGATTGGGTGATTTATACATGTCAATTATTTAGAGGGTCACGCCAGTAATATTATATTATATGTTTTAGAGATGATTGAAGTTAGTTGAATAGAGTCAGAGTTCGATAGATAGAGGTTAAGAGTCAAGATACAAGTCGTCCGTCTAATCCGTTACGTTTTCCCTCACTGTCATATGTAGGTTAACATTAAGTTAGAATTATTAATAAGCGAGTTCCCCCTTTTTAATGTGTACGGAGTGGAGAGTAACTGTTTGTATAATTGTGTTATTAACTGGAATAAATGTGGAAAATACAGCGAGTGTTGAGCTAATTCCCTAGTAATCGCCCGGGACAGAAAATACCCCATACGGTACAAACCCGGCGGTTATACTAGGGTAGTAAAACGATGTTCAAAGTAAAAAGTTGATTTAATTTTGGGTACTTCTATCGTAACAACCGGCCGAAGTTTGGGCAAATTTTACTGAATCCATAAGTGTCGCACTGGTCTGAGATTCGGAAGAGATGTACGTGAAAAATTTCTAGTCTCAACGAATCTTGTTGAGATTACCCTGCATAATTCCGTAGTATGGCTGGGACTTTACATCGCCATGCTCACTTGTGAAGCATTGTCTACGTGAATTAAGGTGGAATAACACACCTAGAAATAATCACTCAAATTAACGGTAAATTATTTGATTATGAAAGATATAATGATAAATAAACTATACATATGTCAAATACGCGAAGAATTTGCAAAATGGGGCTAAAAATGAATATCTAAAAAAATCAATTCAGTAAGTAACAACAAAACCCCTGCAGGATTCGAACTCGGTATGTGCGGATCACAAGCCCGACACTTTTTTTTTTTTTTTTATCTTTTATTGATCAACTTTCAATTATCACGATCATCACTTTATCCACTCGGCTGATAGGTAAGTTATATGTTACCATCCATAAAATCCTTTCAATAAAACAAAATGTCGTTTCGATCAGAGGTCACCCATGTTATGACGATGTGTTATTCCACCGTAAACGCTTATTTCAGTTAAAAAATCTCAAAATTCCGTCTCCGTTATTATATACACTTGGCTCAAAAAATATCCACGTCCAGTCGGGCGCTCGTACAAACAAATTTGTTCGCCCGTGCCAAAAGTTATGCGTCTCGAGCATTCATCATTGTTTTCTTTAATACAGATAATCACACTGACAGAGTTTTTGACGGGTTTCCGACACAGTAAAAACAGTGTTAATCAAAGTACTGAGAGTACTGAAAGATGGGGCATTGAAAGTTTGAATTTGTAATTGTACTTGATTTCCTCGAATATGCTTCCAAAAATTATGAATTAGTTACTTCAATCTATGTTAATTCGGCTTTTTTACAATTGTCTGATACTTTGTACTTTGCCTAATTTTTACTCAATCCTGGCCTTCATAATTGTGGGAAATTGACATAACGGTATTTTATGTAAAATAAGACCCCAAGGTAATTTTTTTTAAAAATTACTACTAACCGGGAAAATCAAAACAACTATATCAAGGAAGATAATTTAAATCATTAGATTTAATCAATTTTTTGATACAAGAGAATATCCACAAGTCGGACGGTATCCGTTTTACAAGGTTTATGAAAACCTCGAAAACTCTCAAACTGCTGAATTAACACACAGAGTTAATATTAATTTTGTATACCGATAACAAACACAGGCACCTGACGTTAGAAATATTTCTTTTTACAATAAGATTCCAAGTACTCTAACAATTAAAAAGTTTGTCACGGTCGCCATTTTGATTTTTTAGACCGACTTATTTGACATGATTTTCTTGCAGCGATTCATGCAAAATTGATAGGTAAAAATAAATTCGTTCGCCACTTACTACTTTTTGTGTAAACTCGAACATCACTAACACGAATTATGATACAACCGCTCCGTGCATTAAAAATAATTCTCCAAAAATCAGAGACATAAATAACAGAGATTGGCAACTCCGCAATTAGCGTGTAAATGTTACGGGACCAACCTTACTTTGGGCACTACAAGTGCAAAAGGAATCTTGTATAAGTCATTAAATTTGAACCTGATATTGAACATGAACACGTCAATATGTTTAAGCAGGTTTTATTAATGAAACATCTACAAAAACTCTTTATTTAGCTTTTAAATTACTTTTTTAAAACTTATTGACTTTTCACAAAGTAATGGTAATGGTAATGCATTACTTTACTCATGTAATGGTAATGCAATGCATTACTTCAAGAAAATTAAGTAATGGTAATGGTAATTTAATGCCCTAATTCATGAAAAATGGTAATGTAATGCATTACTTTACAATGTAATTCACCCAAGCCTGATTCCAACTAAACCGGACAACATGAACATTAACATTCAACTTGGTTCTTCAATCGATATTATTGTATATATTATTTGATGTATTGGTCACCCAAAATGTATAATCTACATGTATATAGATTTTGCTTACAGTCCATTGTTCCAAATTTAAATCCAGTTTAATTAATTAAAGAGCCAACGAACGCTAAGGCAAATTCAGATTTGTTTTTATTTTCTATGTACAAAGTTCCTTCAGAGACAAACAGCAGTCATACTGCACGTAGACTGGAAGCCAATGAAACACCTATTTAATATGTAAGACATCTTTGTATAATCCGTCCTGATTAACTTCGGCTTGCGCATGAACTTCGGTAGTATTCAGGTGAAAAATTGTCAACATAAAATTCACGACTTTTCAAAAATGGCACATTGCTTTTGGGAACTTTACTTTCGATTCAACCTTCAACCTCTTCTATTGATTAATGAGCTTGTACACCAACTGAATCGTCAACGGCGTTGTGCATTCAGTTAGGTAACTCATTCCACATTTGAGCCCGAGCAAGAATATATTGATCAATAAAACTATTTGTTTATTTTCTAAATAAAATTTGGTTTATACAAAGAGGACGTAAAAAGATTTTATGCATGTTTTTATAATATATATTTACTGAAATGCACGAAAACTTTCTGCACTATTTTCTTACGCGCAGACCCAATTCATGTGTTCTACGCGTGCCTTCCGGTTTGAGACTTCGGCTGACAGAAAACTAATAGACGGGGTCACGTGACCCCGTCTAAAACGGCGTTTATAGCTTGAAATAGTAACAGAAAAGATTAACGGAAGGGTCTAATGTTATATAACAAACCTGTCATATTAGACTATATACAAAAAAAACACTAACTTCTTCATGCTTTATTCCCTTTACACTACTGATATCATAATACAAAAATGTGTCTCATCAGTTTCAATGAATATTCAGAAAATATCTACAATATGCAATATTTTTATCAATTATTTCCTCGATAGTCAGTAAAATTCTTTCCAACCCAGAAGTTACATTCCAATCAGGAAAAAAACACGTTTTCGTATAAATGGGTGACGATCCATGCTATCATAAATCTCTGTATAAAGTTACTTTTAAACACACAAGAAAAGGAACTCCCCCATGTAAACAATCGTGTTGACACCGCAGGGACCAAGACTGACCCAAAATCTGCTCACATTTTCCACACACCGACCGACAGTGAATCCCGCTTCTTTTGTTCATCGTTATGACGTGTCGGTGACTGTACGTATGATTTGATGGAAATATGTTCTCTTTTCGTTCTGTTTTTTGGAAGTGGGTATTAGAGGTCGGTTGCAAGGTTTTGAAAAGTAATTTTTGCGGAAAGCACGAATGACACGAAAGGAAAAAAGTGACTGCATATACAGCAACCTTCATCGTTATTCAAAATGAAACCTGTAAGAAAAAAATGTAAATTATTTTTCTCTTATCTGGTATGATATTTTGACTTTATCAAATAATTTAATCATAAGAAAAAATGTAATAAACTACTTTTAAATTTATTATATAATACGATTATATATATATCTTAAATAAAGACCTGTAATTTGAATATTCGACACTCAAATTTTATTTTACCAAAAAGATATAATATGGCGTATACTTACGAGAAGATACAAATTGCGATGTAAGTGATTCGAGTATACGAATTCTGGTATGTAATTGTGCACGTAATTGTGCTATATATTGGGACTTAACAATAGAGAGGAAGGACAATCGCATGCAATTTTAATAGGTGTTAATGATGATAGATAGGTATTGCTGCATCATTTACATTTAAGTTCAGTTCACACCTTCAACATATTCATAAACAAATGGGCGTTTATGCTAACTTCAAAGACATCTTTTTCTTGCAAATACATTGCATGAAGCTGAAAAGGTATATCTCGCTTGCACATTTAAGGCGTGGTCGTGGATAAATTACTAATAAGTTGCCGAACAGGCATCAAATAAAACATAAAAATATAAAAATCATATAAAAAGAATTACATAAACACATCATAGAATAATATAAAAGAATTACAAAACGGGAAAAAGTAAAAGGTTGGCGTAATTCATCCGAAATGTATAAGGTCAAATAGAAAAACTAATTCATGTAACCTTTTTGACGCCCCTAAGAAATCAGTATAATAAAAGTATGATTTTAAGTTAAGAATAAGTTCATAATTGTGATTCAGGAAATCTTCACTATCGAAAAAAAGTGAAAAGTGTTGATAATTTTCACCCTGATTTAATGAAAGATGTTCGCGTAGCACTTGACTTTGATAGAAATTTGAAGTAGCTCTCCCCAAACTTTATTAGAGCTGCCTGTGATGATCACCTGGACTCTATCAACAACTTAGCAAACCACAGCAAAACAACCCCGCGTTCCACATTCTAATGAAATCAAGTGAAGATATATCCCAATTTCCCAAACAAAAAGACAAGGATTCTCAAAAATTCACAGTTATATTTTTCTACATTTCATGTTGTGTAGAAGTTAGCCTACAGATCCTAAATCATATAAAGAAAACCCCAGAACTCTAACCTTGATATCTATTTAAATGTTCTGCATACAATTTTAGTAAGTTGTGTCAGAGTGCTCCTTAAAAATTATGATGATATCAAGTAATCTATTTATTGCGTGTAAATTAACCTTTTTTGGCCAAAGAGAAGCTCATTGTAACGGCTTAATCCGATTAATTTCACGCTGCGATTCACTTGACTTCTTCCGATAATGGCTGTGGGTCTGCCCTACGCGTATCGCGCATGCGAGGTGACGCAAATGACACTTTGTTTTGAATGTGTGAATGGTTTTTATGTTGATTTCTCTACGCAATGCCGGCCCATTGTTGTGCATATGGTTGTAAAAGCAGACATTATTAGTAAGATGAAGGAATCCAATCCATGTTTTCCAAAGTCCATGACAGACGACGTGATAGCAAAACATATGAATCAAATTGTTGATGTTTTTTGGTACATCGATGGCTCATCTGACAAACTTGCAAGCAGAGAAAATACTATCAGTACAAAGTCCAAGTATCCCAGCAGTATTTCTGTGGATCACTTTTGATTCCAGAAGGTAAATTTTAAAATATTGTTATTGTTTTTATAAATACACTTTGCAAATAACATTTAAATATTCAAAATGTTTTCAATGTTTGATATTAATACTTTTTGATCTGAAACATCAATTTTTTTATTGGAAGAATGCTATTTGTTCATTTGTCTTATTTGGAAAAATTATGTTATTCATGGTGTTTTCTTTCCTTAAAAACATAGCCTGCCTACCTACCTACCTACACTAAAAATGTGTTGGCAACTGCAAACAAAGACTTTTTATAGCTTGGCCTAAAATCAAATCATTTTCACCTAGTTGGATAGTCTTGCAGTTTAAGTCTTTTAACAGGAAACATGCTGCTGCACTTTATGCACAAAATTTTCTTTAATCAAAAATCCCTTTTTAATATTTTAGTTATTTAAGTAAAAAAAGAAACTTCTATGAACACTGTGTATGTTTAGGGTTCCCTCACAGATTCTCTCTCTCTCTCTCTCTCTCTCTCTCTCTCTCTCTCTCTCTCTCTCTCTCTCTCTCTCTCTCTCTCTCGTTTATTATTATTGACCTTTGTCTGTACATTTTCACCAAATTCAGATTGCTTTTCATTTGACGACCAATTTTTACTACCGATAAATGCCACGTTGCCCTGATTTAATTTTATAAGACGTTTGTTTACAACACATATACATTATATATATAGCGTTTTTGTAGCCCTTAATCTGGTTTAAGCTGTGTTAAACTCAAAATCCTCAATGAGTCATTAAATTCCGTTGTATGTAAGTTAAATGAACAGAACGGTCCATTACATCTTCATTAGATCATCACATTTTATTGATCCCAGTGGTGCTTCATTAACGCTTTAAAATAACAATGGTAGCCAACGTAACAACGGCGGCCAACGTAATATCTAACCAGTTTGGCCGAAGAAGAGCTGATAGAGTGTTCAGAGAACGTTTCTACATTGAAAACATGAGTGAAGAGGAATTTCAGCGGTGCCGTTTTAGGAAAGAATTGATAAAACAAATTTTGGATCTACTTGACCCGATCATCGGCCCCAAAAATAGAGGAACACGCCAAGCTCTTTCTACAGAAGTTCATGTACATTTCTGACAAATAAAGTTTACCTTGCCTAAGTCTCTGTGAAACGGTTACGAGTACAAACCGCTAAGCAATTGCTAAGAAAAGGTATCCCAAAGCCAATCAAAGACAATTTGTTAATGTGTTTCCATGTGTTAAGGGGCATCAAATGGTATGTAGGTCATGGGCCTCAGGGGTGATCCAGACCCCCTCAAACAGGAAGTGCCAAAATAAATTGAAAACGGTCGAGATTCCCATCCCTAAACCATATATATTTTTGTTCCTTGTGTTAAGGGGCATCAAATGGTATGTAGGTCATGGGCCCCAGGGGTGGTCCTGACCCCCCTCAAACAGGAAGTGCACAAATAACTTTAAAACGGTTAAGATCTCCACCCCTAAACCATATATTTTCTTGTTCATTGTGTCAAGGGGCATCAAATGATGTGTGAATCACGGGCCCTGGGGGTGGTCCTGACCCCCCTCAAACAGGAAGTGCAAAAATATCTTGAAAATGGTTAAAAACTCCACCCCTTAACCATATATATTCTTGTTCCTTGTAACAAGGGGCATCAAATGGTATGTAGGTCATGGGCCCCGGGGATTGTCCTGACCCCCTCAAACAGGAAGAGCACAAATAACTTGAAAACGGTTAAGATCCCCACCCTAAACCATATACATGTATATTCTTGTTCCTTGGATCATGTTGGTTCACCTGATATATAGTGAAGGACCCCTGGGGAACATCATGAAACTTCAGAAATAAAAATAATCAAGTTCTAAATTTTTTTGTCTTTAAAGTTTGACCCATATGGGTCATCCCTACTCCCACCGATGTCCTCGTATCGTTTGGGAGACTTTATAATCGCCCCGATTATAATTACATCTTGTGTTCTTTAGCATCAGTAATGGAATTATTATACTTCGAAACCTGCAGCTCATTTTTTTTTACTAAATGTTGACTTATCTTATTTGTCACATCGTCAACAATTTTGACGTGTAGACATTTTTCAGTATCCATAAATCAAACTTCGGGAACTTCCATCCGAAAAAATCGGACAAAAATGGCGTTAGGTGTAGACTTCTTTGGTTTTACAATATAGGAATCTATATTTATATAATTTAGATATTTTGTACACTGATTTAGACGGGCGCGCATTGTGATACAATTAAAACAAACAAACTCTTAATGAAATGACAAATAGAACTTTTCCTTTATTTACTATTATGATGACATCCTTGTGACTGAATATGCGACCAGTAACCAAGTGTGTTTGTGTGTTTGCAACCAGCGGGACCGCCATTGTGGATTCTAGCGTAACTTTCACAGGAGTGAGAACAGCCACTGAAGTTAATGTATCGGGACATGTAGGCTTGGACACATTTAGATGCACAGGCCAAATCGTTGGCACATGACCTCCAGCCTGGAAAAAAAAGAAATTTGAAATTTACTCATAAGATAACATTTATATTAATAGATATAGTAAAATCATGAGTAAAAATATAACCTCGAACGTGTCGTTAGTTGTTTTTATTTGAATGAATGCACTCTTTCTCGATCTCCGAGTCGTTTTACTTCAGAGGATTTAAAGTATAGGTTTTGCACAAACATTCTCGAAACATATACAATGTAATAACGACTTTTTTGGTGCACTTCAAACATGTTCCATTTTATCTTAGGTGCTTTTTATACCCGTAATTTTATCCTTTTTAATTGTTATTTTATGGTCGTAAGATTGTATTGTGACTCATTATAAACCAGCCACTAGCAGTTTTGCCAGTGTAACGCATTCAAATGCCAGGAATGGTATATTTTATAGTTTTTGTCCTACCTAAAGTTAAACGAGGTAACTGCTCATAACAAATTCATACCGCCATATTGAAGCACAATTGCTGTTTTTGATATATTTCAGCATTAAACATACTTTTCAAATAGTGTCATAGGTTCTTTTGAATAATCATGCCCCTTCGACTATTTCACCATCAGCAAAATATAGACATTAAATAGCGTCCAAATCATGATAAAGCTTCTATGCAAACTAAAAAGAAAAAACTAATAGTTCTTGAAAAAATAAGTAACTGGTAGTTTTAGCATGCAAAGAATTGCTTGTAAAATATTCATATAATTAGCATTCATGAATATTTGGTTCAAGAAGAACTCAAAATTAATTAGCAGTGTGTATCAGCCCCGTATTTTGTATTATTTCTTGCATTTGTGGATCCCTGCATCTTGTAAATTTGGTCTTACAGGACCGACACTTGCATAGAAATGTAGGTGAATTCTGCTCATAATTCTAAAATCTGCTACAAAGAGATGTGTTACCCTAGATGTATCGTACATTGTATATGCCTCTGTAAAGAGTTGTTACGGCACAAATGTTCCAAGCACGCGACAATGCTACCATATAAGCTAGAAAAATGATGCTCCTTACCACGCAAATTAAAAATTATACTTATCGTGATTTAATAGCAACACATTCATCTTTTTAAAATAATTTTTATATATTGTACGCATGGCAACACAAAATACACCACCATAAATTTTTCAATTTGAAGAAAAATTCAAACACTTGCTACCCTCTTTGATTAGATGAGCAAGTGTTTTATATATATATATATATATATATATATATATATATATATATATATATATATATATATATATATATATATATATATATATATATAATCCAAAATGAGTAAAGTTAATCCACACAAGTATTAAATAATAAAAAATAACAGAAAGCCGATTCAAAACTCTACCGGTTTCATTAAAATCTTCAGGAGTTTCTCCTGAAGATTTTAATGAAACCGGTAGAGTTTTGAATCGGCTTTCTGTTATTTTTTATTATATATATATATATATATATATATATATATATATATATATATATATATATATATATATATATATATATATCAATTTCATTATTACAATTTCATAAATATTAATTTCTTTCTGATTTTGGGTATTTCCAATAATAAGTTAATGAAATTAACAAATTTACTTGTTCCTGGAGATCCGCAATCATGCCAATACCCCTCTTTAATTTGGAAATAACCACAGGAATCGGAGTTGACGTCGAAGTGACAACCAATAGCCTTGCACCCTGATTCAACCTATTACATGAAGATATAAAGTTTATTTATGACCTTTTAGTACATCAGTCCGTATACTTTTTATGTAAATTACTTTTCCCAAATATAATACAGTTTTTGTTTTGAAATACTTACATTGCAAATACATTGCAAACAATGTTGTGAAACAATACCTGTAAAATAAGATTTTAAAATAAAAAAATATGTTGAAACACATAATATATGTTTAGTACATTAGCAATTATATTTAAAAAGATACGTCATCAATATATAATTTCTGCTATACATTATATATCTATTATATACCCCAACCAAATACAAGCAAAGACTTATTTCAAATTGATTCAAATTGAAATAATTTGAGGTAAAAACTCCAACAGTTATTTGTTCCTTTTAGTGCATTGAACTTAGTCCAGTTCAGTATATAATTGCGTACTTTCTTACTTCACCAAAAATATTCTGGGAATCAATTCTGATTCACCATAGAACGTATGTATCGCGTTTGACCGGAAAACAACTATCAATGGAACAAACAGCATACAATACTACATATCGCGACATTCCTCATTCTTCTGCATTTATTATACTCAAGATTATAAATCGTTTGATATATAATTAGTTTTCACACTAAAAAGATTGCATATATGTAACCACCATAATAAAAAGCCAAATCGTTGACGAATTCAATCTTTAAAATCATTTGCGAAAGTATGCATGGATGAATGTGTCTTTACCGCTTGAGAATGAGCCAGTGTGGGATGCTGAGGTCAAGCAGCATCGTCGATGGGTGCCCCCAGAGCACATACCGCTCTGGTAGTGACCATTGTGGCAGGCTAAATGGTCATCCTGACAATGGCCTCCAGCGTTTGTACATGGGGCATCACTTCCTTTAGAATATAAGAAACGTATTACATTGGTGATACCATTTAATACTTTTATCGTATTTCGTTACAATTCAATGAAAACAGGTGTTATTATTTGCACACAAGCTGACTAAAACTTGAAATTCTTTAAATTTTTAAAACCGTATCATTTTGGTGATACCATTTAATACTTTAGAATTATAATTTTTCGTTTAATCCAATGAGAGTAGGTGTTACTTTTGGTATGCTTACTGACAAAAAAATTGAAACCTTTTGAATTATCAAAATTCTTTTCTGTAGCAGTTGCCAAATAAAAATTTATAGTTATATGATAATTTATAAGAATTTTGATTCTCTTACTCCTCTAATTATAAGTAGTTCTTACCATAAGAAACCACTATTAAAGAGGCGATACAACACAGAATGAGTCCGTTCATTGTTACCACTTCACATTCAAGACAAGAATAAAAGGTCTCTTGTCCGAGAACAATACGGATATACTTATCAGGTGACGGCTGTTATCATAACGTGACATTTTACTTCTGTATGGATATTACGTTCAGAAACACGCGGTTATCTTAGCAAAACCAATTCCTCCTATATGTGAAATAAAATGAAATCAGAATATCTCCATAAAAATTTATATATCTTTAGAAACTTTTTTAATGATTTTTTTTGTATTTGAAAAAAACAAAACAATATACTGGTTCCCGTTATATTATTTTTTGGCAAATTGAGGTGAAATGTGTGGTATGTATCGCCTAAGAGAAGAGTATCTTTTAAATCATAAAGTTACTAAAGAGGGTCTCGGCAACAGTATCTTTATTCTGGCTCCTGCCTTCCACAATTATTGTTTTTTCGGAAAGCCATCAAAGATATGCATTAAACGGCTTTAAATAGAATTTCCCACTCCAATCGATCTTCTTTGAACATGACGCTTTAGAACATACGATGTATCTACGGTAGTTTAACAGTTATTTTTCACTATATGCACCCTTCCCTTTTAAGGATTCTTTTTCATTATTGTGATTTGATATAAAATTATTCAATTGTCAAAAATTTGTTCTGAAAGTGTTTTGTCTTGCAGTAAAACAGGAAAAGCTGTTTTATCCCAACCCTCTTTGATAACAGTTAAGAGGCAATGAAACTTATCATAAGACACTTGTTTACGTAACACAGGATAATAATTTTTTAAATTTTGTTTATCACAACATCTGTCATTAAAACTTTATTTAACAATCCTAGGCTCAAAAACATTTTAATGACGAGGGGGTGGTGGTAATGTGGAAATTCGATCATTTGTTTTCATCGCGTTAAAGTGAAAATTCTAAATATCCATGTTTATTATAATCCTGTTTGTTTTATATTGAAATCGAATTGGTTTACTAAGAACCAAACGATATTAATTTGTAGAATATATCGACAGTCAGTGAATGACCTTGACCCTACACGTGGCATGCACTATCAGAGTGCGTGTTATCTGACGGCGACCTCATGCATTGGTACCAAAAAGGGTTGACTTAATCAAAAAGACAGAACCTTTCACAGGATGAATCTCTGCCATTCAGTCAATTGAAAGGTGACTGACAGGTAACTGAAATGTGACTGAATGGCATATCTGTGCTATTCATCTATACCTATTACAAAAAGTTATCACATTAATTATAATGAATATACAAATATAAAATCCTCAGCAATGTTCGAGAACTCTTTAATATCCGGAATTATATTATTCGTTTCATAAATCTGCATTATATATATATATATATATATATATATATATATATATATATATATATATATATATATATATATATATATATATATATATACACTTTAATAAGTCTTGCAGGGTTAATTTTACCAGCTGCTTGGCTTAGTGGCTCCACATAGACCTACTATATAAAGGTGGTTTGGTTCGAACCACCGACACACCGGTGAGATCGTTTTTTACTAATTTAATCTCAACTTGTATATTTTTATTCCATTATAACCATCGTGACCAATGTAACTTGCAATATAACTTCGTGAAATGCATGGATATTATCAATACATTTCTTTTTATCTTATTTCATTTTTAAAGTTAAAAGAATAAATAACATTTTTATGATGAAAAATATACTATGAGGTTGAGGATCGGAGATCCTTACACCAAAGTTTCGTAAATTAAATTTGGGAAAAACTTGTACATGATTCAGTTAAATATTATGATCACACTGAAACTTTATTTTTATTTGGGAAGGGGGGGGGGTGTTTTTTCCGGTACGTTTCTGTGTCAATTCTATTTGAAAAAAATTCAAAATATTTACTAGTAATGGTAGAGCAACACGGTTACCCAAGAACTTTTTAATTGAATATAAATTTAACCACAACTGCAAGTTATGCACGAAGGTGTAAAGCAGTGCACTGACATTTTATAAAATTATAGGTAATATACATTGGTGCAAGTGTATATCGCATTTGGTCGGTTTGTGTAGAAATGTCGCCGACAGAGGAACTTGCAATCGCTTCCTTATGCAAGTTATTTTGATAAAAAAAGCAGGAGATTCTGTGTTAAAAGTTCCTGGCTGTAAAGGAGTATTAAATGGTTCGGTCTAATTCAGATATTGTACTCTCTCTAGTGTTTGTTCTGTATTATATAATTACTAAGAATAAAAACAAAAATAATGAAACAACAGAGTCCTTTTTACGGGAGAGATAACTCTTATATTATAAAACATCATACTGCCTGTATTTTTCTTTTTTCAAACGGTCCTCATCCTTTACGTTAATGTTGTATTAAGAGTCACAGCCACTGGTTCTCAGTATATTCTTCAATTGCAAATTATGGACCCCTTTGAAATTTTTCAAAATTTTGTCTAGTCCTAATTGGTCCGAGATAACTTTGATTAAATTTATACTCATTTCTATCAATTTATATAAAATATTGGCTTTTAAATCTTCACACACTTTGTAGTAATTAAACAAAACTTTTTGTGATTCAAAGTACTTCATATCCTTTGCTATTGAAACATACATATGACACAACTTATTACATGTATGAATATAATATTACCGTACATCATGAGAAGTGCTCAAGCACTTGGATTTTAAGAGTTCACAATTACAAACATTGTCGCTTACACCATGCCAGGTCAGCGTTTTCAAGTACACACTATACGTACATTTTAAATTCTCTTTTCTTTACTGTTTTGCCAGGAGAATGGGTTCCAGAGGTCGTTAGTTCAAGCCTCGGTCGAGGCGGCGGTGGAGCTCCAATAAAAAGTGAATTTCTTTGTGCTTTATATATATCTATATCATTTACTATGGGCAGGTATATGTCAATTTGAGAGTTATTGCAATGCTTGTGCTTATTATGTATGTATTTATCTCTGCAATATGTATCGTTCCGATCCTCTCAAATTGTCGTTTAACTGTATTCCACCGGTGTCTCAAACGACTGTGTAGTGCGCGGCCAGCGCACTAGGTTCCATTCGTCATCGAAAGCAAGATGTTTGTCTTGCCTAGATGGCCGAGTGGTTAGCGCGGTGGCCGCTCACTGCTTGGAGAATGGGTTCCAGAGGTCGTGAGTTGAAGCCTCGGTCGAGGCGGCAGTGGAGCTCCAATAAAAAGTGAATTTCCTTGTGCTTTATATTTAAGTATTGAATCCTTATTTTTGAAAGATATAGTCTCATAACTGCAACGGTGTGTGCATACAAATTGAATAACGCACGTTAGCGCGTTATGAAAATTTTTTTGCACACACCGTTGCAGTTATGAGACTATATCTTTCAAAAAATAAGGATTTAATACTTATATTTACATTTTTTTACCTTCTTGCCTTGGACGCAAATGCGAATTATACCTCAAATTACTGTACTATCCTATGGGTAAGTTCAAATTAATGGAAGAGCCACAGTAACACCCACAAGCGTGATATTTGATTTTCGCTTGTGACGTTGTATTTATCAGCGTTCAACGTTTGTGATGTCACAATTAAAACTCGTGATTTAACCTTTTAGTACCCTATCTGTGTTACGGTGCTACATCTGCAGTAGCTTTACATGCAAAATATATGTGAAATGTAAATATATATCTATATCATTCACTATGGGCAGGTATATGTCAATTTGAGAGTTATTGCAATGCTTGTGCTTATTATATATATATATATGTATATATATATATATATATATATATATATATATATATATATATATATATATATATATATATATATATATATATATATATATATATATATTAATTAATTAATTACAAAAAGACTAGTCGAATAATTATATCGAATTTTTTTTTTTAAATTATTTATCAGTTGTAAACATCAATCAGATTTAGGTCAAAATGGCTCATCAGTGGCGATTCTTTAACACGGATTACGCTGCATGTATTTCGTATTTTGTTTGATTGATACATTTATACTTCAAAAGGTGTCTGTACTTTGTACATATGTAAGCAACAAAACGACTAATTTGTTAGTCATGGACATTTTTGTATTTATTCATACATGTAATTTATTTTTATTGTACATCTGTCCACTTACCTTCAACAGGACTATGACTTTATTTTGAAATTTCTCTATCTTCAGAGTATAGAATGAAGTTAAGAATGTTTATATGATGTTTATGACATGATTAACATGAGTCATCAGTAAGTGAACCATTGATATTGCACAAATATTGAAGCCTTGGTCGGAAAACATTTTTGACCACTTCAATAGCATTTAGGTGAGAGTATCAAAAGTCAAAATGTTTTGCTTTATTGTTTATGTATTAAGAGGTCTGTATGATTGTGTCTAATTTTTGGACAATATTAATATCCTTTAGACAAAGAGCTCTAATGTAGCGTGACTTTTACTCAATGTTATTAATATAGAAAAAATATCAATACTCCGTAACATATTATTTAGGTTTGCACAGGATGACAGATAAACGTTAATATCTTTTTATGACGTAATTAGTTCTAGCAAGAATTAGAGTCTCGTTTATTCAATGAAATTTTTGGCATTTATTTTTTTAAAAAAATTAAAATGTTCAAGTGCTTACAATAATACATGATTAAAATTCAGCAATATGTTAATTTTCAAATTACAGAACACAAAGCTTTTCGTAACATGAATCGGAAATCCATTTCATTGCGTAACAGACTCCTTTTAATTGCAGTATTCTAATAAATCGTTGAAAGGAATTCCGAGTATCTCGATGGTTTTGAAGCCAATTGGACAAACACAAGTATTTCCAGGAAACAAACATCCTTTTGACTTGAGTTCTAGAGGCACACACAAACTGGGACTCTTTCCGTACTTAATCATCATTTCTTCTTTCCCACGCCGCCCTCTACAAGAATATCTCTGATTACGTGGCCACTTGTCCATATTCAGAACAATACTGTAAGATTTTGACACTGTATGGCAGAGCAACCAGGGAGATGATTTAATGCAGAAGATCAATGGTGATAATTAATCCCAAAGTCACAATGGTGAATTAATTTTCTTGATAAGACGGAAAAGGTAACATGGTGGCTAGCTAGAGAGGTTTTAACAAAAATCATTTGGTAATGTTTACATCGTGAACCCTTCGTAATATATCACCGACATTTTTAAATGTACCTTGTTATTTATTATAAATAGAATAAAGTTACTTACATTCCCACCCTGGATTAAAAATGTACATCGTTTCATAGTTTATCCTGCTGATTTGAAGGGAACAACCAGGGATGTCAATAAAGTTTAAAAGATTGCGCCTTATCTTCAATTTTTAAAATTCATTCCAGCAAATAAGAAATATTGAAAACAGATCCAGCAGGGTGCTACTGATTTTATTATTAAGAAATTTCAGAGAATTTATATTACATATAACCCCCACCCCTTCCCCCTCCTGAAAAAAAATGAACTGACTTTACATAACTATTCTGTGTAAATTGATTGTTAATTATCAGACCATCAAAAATAAATTTAAGTATATTTTATAATGCTTTTGTACTTGTTTACAAACTATATATTATATAGGCAGTTCTTGGGGATTCCTTCAAAGTCACAAGCACATCATGTGAATGTTCTTTGGGAAACTACTAGTATGCCTGCCATCATGTTGCGTCAGCACTGCTATATGGGTAAGAAATCCTAACCATGCATATTACATGATTATGAGACCGATATTTTGCTTAGGATATCATCATCAGGGAAATTTCCTAACTTTTTAGAACCCACTTCAGAAAAATAACTTGATACATATTAAATTATTAAACAAAGTTTAATCTTTAAGTTATACATTTATATACTAGATCTTATTTTCTCTTAAAGGTACAAATGTGTCAGCCAGACAGATATAAAGTTTGGGTGGCTGAAGAACCCAAAAACCTTAACTAAAGACACTTTAAGACAGAGATCAAAACAATAGAAGAATTGTTTTCCTCTGCACGTCCAGATTACTCGTATGTTATATATTATGAAGCAGTTTATGTAATAAATATAGTGATAAAAATAATTTTTCCTAATTTAGTTATATAGAACTAACAAATACATTGTATATATTTATATAAATTACTCTCCAACATTTTAAGTGCATTACGCAGACCTTTTGATGAAAGAGACAGAGATTTTTTGCACCAAAAATCATCAAACCTAGGAATGTTTATTGGTAAAATGTTGAATTTTGGTTTCAGTTATAATTACATTTGATGGATTATATTTTTATGTTTAGGTAAACAATATTTTGTTGCTGACATCTTTGATTTTTATTAAAAATTAACCATAAACCATATCATCATTGACATTGTAGAGGTCAAGTATCCATTTTCTTCATTATCATCAGTACTAAAGGCAGCAAAAGATCTGAAGAATTTCTTTTCCTTCCTTGGTAAGTACACATTTACCGGTAGTCTGATGACTTAAAGCTTTGTACAATAACCTGCATGTAACACAGAACTATGGTGTAATTTGCTCTCAAGATATATCTCTCTTACAATGTTTACCTTTGTAAGAGCCAAACTACAAGCTGTGTGTGAAAATATTGATGAGATGATGATTTTAAAACCTACATGCAATGTCATGCATAGTCTCTGAGGTACCGGTATATTATTGATAAATATGTAACATGTGTTTTTCTTTAATTTCAGATGTTAAAGGAGATTCACTTTGCATGAAGACCAGTCACCCATATTACCATCAAATACAGGGCCAGTTACACATTTGTAACAAAACATGTTGTGACCTGATTGTGTGGACAACAGTAGACTGTGTTGTGATCAGAATAGTGAAGGATCCTGAATGGACTGTAAACATTGCAAACCTAGTAGACTTCTACTTTAATACTTTCATTCCAGCATTGTTAGATAACTAACTTTGGTTGAATAAATCAAAAAGAAAATAAACAGTCAATGTCAATATACATTTATATTTCTTTAGTGAAATGTTTAACTTTTATATGATTATAAATGAACACAATAATCACATTTTGTTAAGGTGGCTTGATGGTCATGGCCAATTTTAGACTGCATATTGGTCTCCTTTAAATCATTTAAAAGGTAAAATATATGAATGATTTCTTTACTACATAATAGTTAATAGCAAAAGAAAGATCTAAAAAAAAAAATTAGGTACATGTAGATAATGATATAAAGAAATACATTTCACTTACGAAATTTGGTTACAAATATATATATATTTTTTCAAATTAACCATTATCTCTTTAATTCCCTAAAAACTATAGGATCAACAAACAAAGTTAAGGTCTTTCAGGAAACACATTTTTTATTTTAATTAGGGCCTGAGAAAATATATAGAGCCTTTTCCTGTGCTACACTGCAAACAGAAATCTAATTCAGACTTTTAAAATAATTGTTTAACATGTATTGACATTACATTTGCAAGTACAAATTGAAATACTTTTGTTAGAATATCAATACTAAAAAAAAAATCAAAACAAAAAATAAAGACAAAAAGAAAATTTCAATTCTCTCTAATATTAAGTATCCAAAAATTTTCCATTTAGGTATATACTTCCTTTAAATGACAGAAAGGAGGCCACGTTAAATAATGCGGCAGAATACTTATTCATCTTTTCCCTGTTATAAACTGAAAAAAATCCAGGCTTTAAAAAAAGCTGTTCTTTTTTTTACATTTTTATCTAAAAGTACAAGCTGAAATTCAAATATAATATTATATATTTACATTTGCAAATATGTTTCCTTAAATTAACCTATAGAATAGCGAAAACGTTCATTTTTGTATGAACTTTTTCGTGTCGTCACAATGATCATAGCCAGCGCTTATCGCTTGTATTATTGTAAACATAAAATCTCGGTAATTTTAACAGTTCTGAACGATTTGTCTATTTCAAACGTAAATATAAGTAATAAACAGCAATATTAAAAAGTTCACCGGGATATGAAGTTGGTTGGTACGTGTTCAAATCTACTGAGAAGCCCTTCGGGCTTCACAGGATTTGATCACGTGACCAACCAACTTCATATCCCGATGAACTTTTTAAATTGCTGTTTATTTCTTATATATATACACAAAACTGAAGTGAAGAAAATGAAAACGTCAATTCTTTAAAAAAATAATTATCGAATTAAATTTCACTGAATACTTCCTGAAAATGGTAAGAAGAGGACAACTTTACATACATTATACAAATTATTTATAATTAAAAAGAAGATAGTATGATATCCTTAAACTTCACCACTCAATACATTAATCATAGCACTTAAAACTGGAAAACGGACATATATTCTGTTGCAAACGCATGATTTCTCTTAATTTTTGTATTTTTGTTTCCAACAAGGTAACTCTCCTCTCCTGTGTAAACTACAGCATAAAATTTAAATCTGAATTAATCTAAAGGAAGGTATAAGTACAAAGGTCACAATTTAGTTAATCAGTAGTTTGAAAAAATGAAAATTAACAAGCATTCTGAGAGTATTGCATAAGCAATACACGTCCCCTACCGGTTTGTGGAAATTGTGAAAACAATGCACTGTTATGCAGAATATCGAACCCGAACATTAAAGTATTGGAATATAAAAAATTAATTTTTTCGAAAATATGTCAACCAGATGCTACAAAAGTGTAAACTTGATCTGTAGTTTAACATTTTGAAGCTGTTCAGCAAATTTCATATTATTCCTCAAACGCATAATGAAAAAAAAGTGTGAAAAGCTGAAGTGGGACAGACAGACGGACAGACAGACGGACGGACGGACGGACGGACGGACGGACGGACTGACAGACGCAGAGGAAAGCTATAGTCCCCTCCGGTGAAAACCGGTAGGGGACTAATAAGTTAAAGTACGTTTAAATGTGTAATACGAATATGTTATCTTGGTCTGTTTTAAGTAAAGTTGAGGTGTCCAGTGAATCCTAGGTGAATTAATGAATATGTACTTAATGGCGGTGGCATACCCCATGCTGTTTGCTTGGTATGTTTGCACTCTAATTAAGGTTTGCAATGAATGATACCTGACGATATTAAAGTTGAACGACCCTCTATGCTTGGCCATCCATTCAATGGGCTCTTTATACATGTACTTTTGATCAAGGCTTATATGCAATCTTCTTTATAACGACTAGCTCAAGTATATATATATATATATATATATATATATATATATATATATATATATATATATATATATATATATATATATATATATATATATATATATACAGTGAACAAATAATATGCTTTTATACCTTTACTGTATATATTACTATTTATACTAAGTCATGATGTTAATTACCACGATTGTTAAAAATTTAATGTTTTTGTTGGAGCAAAATTTTGTTAATATTTTACACCTTCAATCGTTACTGATTGTGAAAGGTCTTTTTAAATCGGTTGTTTTAAAAAAAAACACCTACGTATTTTTGTATTACTTAAATTGGCTGCTACTGTGATCGAATATTTTGTCCACCGAATATTTGTACGCAAATTAATACAAAACCACTTTTAAGTATGGTACAAGATTTCAAATTTTCAAAGGTATAAAACTATCAAATTTAAATTTCTTTCAATTTCGAGCGATGACTAATCCATTACCTTCCTGGTAAATTTGTGATAGCTAGACACCTTTTGTGACATCAAGGAAGTATTTTAAAAGGCAGAGCATGTTTTTTCACGTAGGGATATAATTTAAGAAACCGGAAAATATTTCGTCATGTGGTCTAAGCTGGTGCATGTTTATGTTGTGAACATATGAATAGGCACAGATTCCTGCACAGAGCCGATGATCTCACACATCCCGGAAAGGAGTACACTTAAATGCTAGTCTACTGTTAATGAGTTCTTTTCTGCAGTCATTTAAAGAGGACATCACTGAGGGACTTCACGTATTCACTGGTGAGAAAATATTTTTATTTGACAACTTCTACCCCCAACCCATAAATATACTGTTTCAAGGTAGTAGTGCGAATGTATTTGGTTTGATAAACACCCATCTTATTTCAATCAGTTTCCACCTATTGATATCATTTGAGGTTAAAACTAATAAGTAAACAATTTGAAAATTTCACCCCAATTTAATAATTCTTATTAAAACAAAACTTTAGGCAATAGTTTTCATATATAACTGAAACGGTGATTTTTTTAAAATAAAATTAATAGATGGATGAAGAGAAAGATATCAGTAAATATAATTTGATATATTCATGTATTATAATTATTAATTGTAGGTATCATCATGAACAAAACATCAATACAACACACATACCTAATTTGGGAAAACCATACATATAACACAACAACAGAACAGTATCTTTTCCATACCCACAACTCGGAGGTTGACGAAAACATGGCCGTAATCCTTATGCCCGTGGTAGTATATGTTTCTCTTTTGATGGTTCTTGGTATCATTGGCAATATGATTGTGTGTTACATATATTTCTTCCGATGGAAACGAAAGACTGTAAAATATTTCATTGGATCTTTGGCTGCGTACGATTTAATTACCAGCATCATATGTATGCCAATCGAAGTAGCCATGCTTCGTAATCCAATTACTCTGAACGACCCACATCTTTGTAGATTTCTACGATTCACGCGCTCTATGACGTCACTTGGAGCAGGGTTTATGTTAGTGGTTATTGCCGCAGACCGATATCTGAGAATCTGTCAGTTGGCAAAAAGTCAAATTCAAGTCGCACTTGCTAAAAAGTTATGTTTTTCAACAATGATAACAGCTGTGCTATTTTCTTGGCCGTGTTTGTTAATATTTGGCCAGATTGAAAGAAGTACGTCTCCAATCGCAGAAACATCTTGCTCAATCGACATGGAGTATATCGATACACTTTATCCAACAGCATATTATGGGCTAGTGTCTGTGCTATTTTTGTTCATTTCATTGTGTCTGATGACTTTCTACTCAATGATCATGGGAAGACTGTGTAAAAGACCCCTAACATCACGATTAAGAACCATTTTGTCTGTGAATGAAGCTTGTAGTAACAATACATCAACCTCGCCAGAAGGACTGAATGAAGAATCGTCCAAACTCAACACTGCATCACCGACAAATCCAGAAAATTGCAAACACACTGCATCTTCAAAAATAGGTTTGATGCTACGTAGAAAATCATCTTTATTCGAAGGGAGAATTTTCTCAGTTTCTCCAGCAAAAAGACAGTCAACGGCGAATTTTCGAATGACAAGAACAACTTTAACTCTGCTTTTAATAACCCTCATTCAGTGGGTCAGTTTTCTGCCTTATTTTGGACTCCTTTTTACCAAATCTTTTAACAAAGACTTTCTCCGCAACATGACAAGAGATGATCAAACACTCTATAACATTGGGATTCTTTCTCACTTTCTTAGTAGTGGAGTCAATCCTTATATGTATGGCTTTTTCAGTGGAGACTTTCGTAAAGAATGTAAAAAGGCATTAATTGCAATGAAAAAATCGTTAAAGTAGTTTCTTTAACATTTCATTTTCATTTACGTGATTTGAACTGGCTAGTAACGCAAGTCATCGAATTTTTTTCCATTTTGATAACCACTTTAAAAACCGGTGATATTTTGTTGAACTAGTAGATTACATCGTGTATATTAATTTGCGTATGAACAAGCACGTAAAATGTTTTCATTTCAAAATGAAATATAAGGATATTGAATGACTATTTTGAAAATGTTTCATGATGTGTATTAAATTCAAACTCTAGTTCAGAGTTATTAGCATTTTGTTTAGTAATAAACAGGTCGTGTTTGATACTTCATTTGCTAAGTTTCAATTTAATTAACGTTGAGATTAAGTTAAAAAGCACTAAAAAAGAATGTTGATTCGATTTTTTTTTCTTCAAATTGACGATTGTAAAAGGAAGTACTTTTAAAGTTTAAGATCACTTTGCAGAAAAAAAAAAGTTTTTGTTCATTAAAAAACCAAAATATTTTTGTCCCCGAAACCCCAACGACACTTAATATTACAAATACAATTAGTCACTTTTGTAGAAAATGTGATTAATAAAATAAGTCACTTTTGTTGAAAATGTGACAAATAAAATTAGTCACTTTTGTTGAAACTGTGACAAATAAAATTAGTCACTTATGTTGAAACTGTGACAACAAATAGTGTAACAAGTTCAACTTTTGAATGTTCAAAAATCTTTTCAAAACCTGCAATACAAGGATCCATACAAGAACAAACAGGTCATTACGATAAATCCGGTGTCGTGTTTTGATGTAAACTGCCTATAGTAGAATATGATTTCCGATGCGTTGCACATCATCTTGGTCAAAAATGTCAAGAACAAAATTATTTTCGATATGCATTTTTGACATTAAAATTACATCATTTTAAGGATTTATGATACAGGATGGTTATAAATTCTACATATACACTGTGAATGAAGGGAATTTCATATTGTGTACGTTTTTCAAATTAATAAATACGAGTCCCCGACTTGTGATGAACGTGATGATGAATATATTGACAAATATACCGCGAGACCAGGTTAATGGCATAGCAGAATAAAGAAATACTAAACTTCGAAATGAAACTGGGCTTTGTTATCAAAAATTACTTAAATACAATATACAGTATCCAATTAGATGTTGTCTTTCTCAAATAAATGTTATCATCATTATTTTGCAAAACTAATTACCTGCTAAATATGTACTTAATTAGTTTTTAGATTTAAAAAGGTAAAGTGGTAATTGCTGTTTGATTTTTTCGGTTAAATTAAGAATGTTCGCAATCTATGCATTATTATATCCCTAGTGTATTTAATATGCTTGGTGTTTTGTTCACAAAAGTATTTACCAATTCGCCATATGAAAACTGTCCTGTACATTACCCATGTAATAATGGGTAACACCAATACTTTTAAATTTGAAAACGTTGATTCCTGCATAAATGTGAAATGTGTTATTGCTAAGTTGTAAACGTAGATGCAGCTTCATGTTTATCAATAATTCTTACATGTACGTTAATAACTTGGGTTAATACAAGGATACATATGAGAACAAACAGGTCATTACGATAAATCCGGTGTCGTGTTTTGATTCAAACTGTCATTTGTAGAAAATGACTTCCGATGCGTTGCACATCATCTTAATCAAAAATGTCAAGAACAAAATTATTCACGAAATGTCTTCCGACAGGATGTTAACAATTGCACTCAATAACTATGCTGAAGATATGTGAAAGAAAGAAAAGTAAGAGGGTGTTTTAAAGTATAATGGAAAGATGAATACTGAATATTTACCCTTAGTTGTATTCCATCATGCACTTCATTGAGTAAAAGGATGGAGTGGAACCAGACTAGGGGTGAATGGAATACATGAACATCCGGGGTTAATCACCTTAGTTGGACCTTATAATACATTCATTTTCTACGAAACTTAATAATACTTATAATTTTCTTTTATTTATCAAAATGAAGAAACGCCCATGTTTATTTTTATTTTAGCTGTCGATCTACACACATTGCATCGTTAAGTCACTTTATTCACGATGATCAGATATATACACATCGTGATTCAATTTTTTTACTCTTAATGGCAAAACTCATCTTAAAAGTTGCACAGGAAATTATTTGTCATCCATATATATATACATACATATATATATATATATATATATATATATATATATATATATATATATATATATATATATATATATATATATATATATTGGCACTAGTCATCCAAGCAGTGCAAGACAATATTTAACAGTATTTATGAATGAAAACATCAAAATTGAAAATTCAAATACATAGTTATTATTTATGGTGGACTTGAGGTGGAAAATTATTCATTCAGACAAACAAACAAATGCATGATTCAGAAAACTGAAGTGCGACATGTTGGCGGATTTTATGAACTTTTCACTTTAGCATTAAGTGACTAGATTAAAAATAAACTATTGTGGCTTTTTGTTCATGTACTTGAATTCTTACGTGTGCTTAAATGAAGGATATTCTTGAAACTTTTTAAAATGAGAAGTGGTTCCACTATATATACTGTATTTTCCATTCAACTGTTTATTTTTGTGTAAACAATATTAATTTGTCATATGTTGTGATGCTACACCACACTTTAAATTATATCACTACTTAATAAACAGACTATTAATTATCAATTAATAGTTAAAAGCTATGCACGCTATAATTTGCGTCAATAATGAATGACGGTGAAAAAGCATGTTTTTGTTTACTTATAAAAGTTCCCTTTATTCTACTAATGCATTGCTGAATTCATTCTCGTTAAAAAGATATCAAATTATTTTTTTCCTGCAAGAAAAGTAATGAATATTGACGAAGGAAGAGCAAAACCGACCTCAATGCAAATGTTCACGATGTCCTAAGATGCAAGTTTTAAATAGAATAACACTCACATGATCTTAAAATAGCCCTTAGGAGAAAATACATACACTGTACAATCATTTTTGTTCACTCTGAGAATTACTAGTATATAAATGCACGTTTGTGATTGCTCACACTCTGGTGTTTTTGTTTCCTTTGTTCGTACTTGTATTAAGGATCAATTTATATTTTACAGAAGAAATTACATCCTTTCCCTCTTGAAACAATGCAACAATTATGAAGATGTTAACCCATTACCTGTTTTGCAAAAATAGTCTGAAATTAGCTGTCATAACATGTGATGTATTGAAATTGAAAAGGAGGCATTACTTCCCTTGCAGGGAAAATATATGTTTCATTATTTGAAACTTGATAACTTTGTAATATGATCAAATAAAGCATCGTTATTTACAGCATAAAAGAAACTTTTAAACAAAAACAAGCGGTTTCACTGTCATTCAAAATTGACGCAATTAAAGCGTGTATGGCTTTAATATTACATGAATTGTCAAACTTGCAAATATAACGTTAAAATGACAAATTGTTTTATTATATCTGCAATAATGTAAGCCGCCCCTCTTTTTTTAGGGGGTGGGGGCTACAACTCCATAGAAAATCTGTAATGGCACAAGTGCGGGAGTGTTTCACTTCCGCAACCATTTCGGCTCACATGATAAATAAATGACAATAACATTTGCATTTCTTACCTGGTCAATCATTGAAGTTGTATAAGATTTAAATTAATCTAAATAAATCACGTATAGTCCATATAACGGTTACTTTCGTGTAAGTCAGTAATGCCAGTTTAATTCGTCCGACATTTTTACTGGCTTTGATCGATTTTTTTTTTCACATCATCAGATCAGAAAAATGGCCATCACTGACTTTTGAACTATACATGTGATCTTCACTAATATAATTCATAATTATGTCAAAGGCATGCATCATTTCAATTCTAAGATAAAAGGGTCATAGCTATACCTGAAACAACATACAAATTTAGAGGTTAAAGGCAATATCCAGGATTGCTTCCATTGTCCATCGTTATACTTTTTGCAACTGGAGATATCCCCATCACATGTTACTGTATAAAAACGGGGTAAGTGTCGGAGGGATCTTTGATAACCTTAAGGAGTTAGAAACAAATGCACATGGTCCACGTATTGCGGTCTTTTTATAAAGGACAGCAACTTGTTCGAAATTCATAAATTCATTAGGGTTCAAACGATGTCCTTCAAACACTGTCAAAAAATCCCAAGGTTTCTTCTTTGAAACGCCTCCTAGTTTAACAGATATCAATACATAACTAAAAATAAAATGTTTACGAGGATTTACATTGCTATCGACACAAAGGTACCCGGATAATAACGTTAAAAAGCTGTGCTAAGTGTCCCGAGTATTTCCGAATAGAGATCTCGGTGTTTACTATCCACTGATGTAACCGAGGTTACCGCTGGACTCGCCTGTCGCCTTCATGCGCGGATCCAGAAATTTTTTCCGGGGGGGGGGGGGGGGGGGAGAGAATGTAAGCACAATCGTCACTCAGTTTAATGTTAAATTGAATCAAATAATGGGTACAGTGGGTACAGTGTATGATTTAAAAACGGATAGAGGAAATTTTGACTGGAATATTTTTTTAAATTGTTACTAAAAAATCTTTTTAATGCCACTGCCATTCATAAACTTCATTTCATTTTTTAAAGAGTTTATTTATATGTAATACTTTAACAATTAAGAAAATCTCCATCATAGTGTAAAATTTTGAGTGATAATCATTTTTCTTAATTTAAAAAAATAAGTCAATAGCCATTAACTCAAAAAGTAGGTCACTGAGTTACATAACACTAAAATCGAAGGTCTATAACAAGCAATATGGTTTAATTATCATCAGTTGGGGTTTTTTTTATTCTGAGTTAACGTCATCTTTAATTTATCTCGTCTCTACTGCGTCTAAAGGGTTAATGTGGATTTAATATCGTGCCATCGCCCACCGAAGACTTTCTTCACACGGATATCAAAATTTATTTTCTTAACACTTCAAAAGAATACAGAAAATTTACAGATAATTGTTCATAGTCTTTCTCAAGTTACCAATTTCGTCAATTTTGACGGTTTTTAACGAAAATATACATACTTGTCATAAAAGTACAGGTACTGTTGAAATACTGTAAACCAACTTTTATTCGCCACGACTAATTTTCGCGACCAAACCTTATCCAGACCCATGTTGTGATAAGAATCGAACGACAAGGGCTGTTTTGCGGCGAGAAATATTCGAGACAACAAGGCTCTCGCGAACCTCGCGAAAATTTCTCGCAAGCGAATAAAAGTTGGTTTACAGTAGATGAAAGGGATGTAATCGTAAGGTGTTTTTCTTGGTCACATCATCTCTCTTCACCCAAAGAAACTCATAGAAACGAAACGATATTTCTTAATTTTTTTTTTTTGAAAATTATTTACAGGTATGTAGCTTTACAGGAACATTTGAGTTAACGAAAAATCTCCTATCATTCGAACGTTACTCGGAACATCTAGCACCTTTTTTTTCAACGCTATCAATTTTTCGTGTCGCTTGCAATGCAAAACCCCCTTAGACTTTTTATTTCAAGCTGTGTGCAGAAACCTATCAAGCAAGAGAAAAGAATGAACCATGAATTGTGGACAAAAGGAAAAAAATGTTAAAATACTGTGGAATCATTAAAATTCGTGGTGGCTCATTTTTCGTGGAATTCGTGGGTAGCCCTCTCAAACGAATTTAAATCCTCGATGAAAACAATTTTAGAAAGAGTTATCTTTGTTACTGAAACAGTAGGCAACGCATCCATGAAATTGCATGCCCACGAATGAGCAAAAAAGTCATAATCCACGAGAATTGGCCCCCATGAATTTAAATGATTCCACAGTATATATATATATATGATCAGTCTTGGACTTCCTCCCATTTCATTAAGGAGAACCCTACTACTATTGACAAGATAAAAATTCGATCAATAGGATATATGAATATTTAGGATTAAAGCAAGGTATGGAAGAAGTTGTGAAAGAAGATCATCATGAAGATGTCAAAATTTCCTCTTTAGAACCAGCAGGTAGAAATAATATGCGATTACTGGACCCTATAAAGACAAAGGCATCCCCATGCAAAAATGAATGTCGGTCTCAAAAAGAGATTAAACTCAACAATGGCAGAACTTATCCATTTCGTCAATAAAGGGACTTGGATACGGTTTGAGCTAAAAATATTCAGATTTTCACTTGTCTGGAACATTTATAAGACTCGGCCCAAATCTGAGTGAATGATGGAAACCAAGTTACAAGTGAGATAATATGTTTTACGGTGCGACCGTTGGGGCGAGCGCAGCAGGTGATCAAAAGTGAATTATGATAAATCAAGAAAAATAAAAGTAGTGACGTAAAGTAAATGAATTTGAATGCAAAATAAAATAAATATACCTATTTTTCCAGTAAATTTTCATTATCATAATTCATAAGATTTTTTATTTACTTATTATACCAATCTGATTAAAATCAGATCTTTGTATTCTGATAGTCGCTGAACAATAGGTGCGTTCAGGGTTCAACTGATTGTTACCACTGGCATGTTAGGTCACCAACGGATGCAAATGGTTGCAATCGGTAGCAATTGGTTACCAACGTGTACCATCGGTGTACTTTCGATTTTAAACGAGGTCACCAAATCTACAGGCAGCCTAGAGCTTAGGCAAGTTTGGTGCGTGACGTCATCAGAAGAGTTCAACATGGCGGGACTGGAGAAATCACTAGGCCTCGGCGAAGATCTTTTTCCGATTGCTCTTGATATCGACGGCAGAAAACAAACATTTTTAGTCAAACAGTCGGCAGCAGCATTCATTTCTGAGAGTATGTATTTATAAAGTATTTTTACTTTCCAATTTAGCTACGGTGTTTATGTTTGTAGGCCAATACACGTATATACATGGCTTGATTTAATCCGAGATTCCTCTGATTCTAACCCCTGAAAATGGGATTAGAATCGGAGGAATCTCTGATTAGGGTAGATCTGGACTATGTGTTATGAACGCTTTTAACTCCATAAATGATCTGACTGTAGATATATCTGATGAGTTATTCACATACAACACGTGCACGTTTGTTGACAGACTACAGAACTATAACATAGGTCCACGATTTTCAATTTTACACATATAGTAATCTTATTTTTTAATTAAACACAAATCTTATGTTATTAACTTGAAATATCAATTTGATGTAATTTGTAATAAATGTATATATACACACACCTCTTATTGTATGTTGATTAAAATTAGCAATATATGATTAAATGATTTAAGCTACTTAATTATTTCTGCCACATTTTACCGTCAATTCTACAAATATTTTTATGCTAATCTTCTGTCTTGAAACTAGATATGAAATTGTTTTGGTCTCTTTTCCTTGTAGATAATTATATATTAGGAAAGGCTGGTTAAATTAAATTGTTTACAAAAACATCAATGCCAGGTGTGTTTTGAGTAAACTTTATAATACCATGAATTTTCATTTCTTATTTACAGATTATGAGGATTTCAAGAAAGCCATTCAAAACTATTTCTTCCATAAAAAGGAAAGTGCATCCCTCATGGAATATCTCAGCAATGTGGAAAGTTTGACGAAAGAGTACCTAGACAAAAGGTCTGCAGGTCCCAGTACCAGCAATGAGCCAACGCCTAACAGCAACACTAGAAGGATGATGCACGTTCATCCACCAGCCCCAAGACCAGAATCAATGATGACGATGATACCCCATGCTTTGGGAATGACTGCAGTGAGGACAACGTGGACACAGAAAAGAAGGGAAGACTAGAATGGGGTATCTACATGTCCAGAAAACTTCTTTCCATCTACAAGGAGAATGCAGACACATTGCAGACAACCAGAAACAAAAGGAAAGTATGGGATGAGATAGCTGCAGCCCTCCCTCAAGAGACCTCCAGAAATATTAACATCACAGGGGAGCAAGCAAGAGAAAGGTTTTATACTTTGAAAAGAGGATACAGAAAATATGTTTTGGAATCAAATAAGTCAGGAAACAAGAGGCCACGACCTTTCCTCCTTGAAAAAGAAATGGAAGAAATTCTTGCGAAAGACCCGACATTTGCTCCAGTAGCAGCTAGAGGCTCTCTTACTAAAACTGGCACCGAGGATTCAGATGAGGAAGAGGATGACGAATCACAGGTTAACACAACTCCGCCCCCAGAAAAAAGGAGGAAGAAGAACAAAACAGAGGAATTGCGCAAAATCTTAGAAGAAAGGGACGACAAGTTTTTGAATACTCTCCGGGAAATGCAGGAATCGCAAAATGCTGTATTGAACAAAATAATTGAAAAGCTTTCTTAAGCTGTCAATTTGGTAAGATGCACATGATGCATGTATGAGTAATTTGCGCATGTTGCAATGCCCTTTATTAATTATTTTTCTGCAGCAAGGAAAGCTATTCTAATATATGTTATACACTGTAAAGTGTTGCATACAATCGATCATGTTCATGAAATTTGTTCATCTTTTATTTTTGTAACTTTATTTCCTGATAAATTTTGTTATACAAAATTGTGCATAAAAACTTTTAACAAAACATATGTTTTCTGTTTTTGAAACAACACATCATGTCTATTGTTGAGTGGCTAACTCTAAAATTCAATTTAATTGAACAAGATGCTGCATTATGTTATTTCGTAGTCGTACACCATTCATTTGATAGCCACTAGGTCTTGATTCTGCATTATCACAAGCATGGTTGTCGGTGTTATCATCAAACAGATCAAAATTTTCCTCATTCATTTTGATGCAAATATTGTGTAAAACACAAGCTGAAAGAATGGTTTTGACAATCAAGTTCATGTCTCAAGCATCAAATCTAAGCAGACGTCTAAATCTGACCTTCAAAAGCCCAAAACTTCTCTCAATAACTTGTCTAGTCTTGATGTGACACACATTAAAGAGACGTTGGCCTCTTGTTAAGTTACCAAAGTCTCTAAATGGTGTCACAAGCCAGCCTAGGAGTGGAAAAGCTGAATCCCCTAGTAAATAGAACCCTGGGGGAAACAGATTATCCGACTTAACAAACAATTCTGATGATCTGAGTACAGACGCATCGTGGGTACTGCCTGGATTGCCCGTCCAAACATATGTGAATTGCAAATTTGCATCACATGTAGCTAAAAGTACCACTGAATGAAACTTTTTTCTATTATAATACGCATTACGATTTTCTCTGGGAGCCTTAATAGGAATGTGCGATCCATCAACTGCCCCAAGTACATTGAGGAATCCCGAGATCTCTCCAAATGCATCACTTGTCTCCTGGGCTTTTGCACCACGAGGCCACTGTATAACAGATGGCATTATTTCGTCCACTAGTGTTCTTGCAACTCTTGAAATACTCAAGTGAAAGGAACTTTTTCCTACGTCAAACCTACCCGCCATTGACCGGAAACTCTCCAGATTACCTATTGGTGGATGATTGAAAAAAAAAAGATGTAGATTACTAGATTGTACAAATGTTTGTTAAAGGATTAGACATTTCAATTTATTAGTAACGGAATATAAATGATGATAATTACTTGCATTGATATAGCAAATTATACAATTTCAGAACCCACCTATGTACCAAAGGAACATTAGAGTATCCTTAATAGGGTCAACTTCTGGCCCATGTGGCTTGTTGTACGTTTCACAATTGCCTATTTGCGTCGATAAGCAATCAAAAGAATCTCTTGTAAGTCTGAAATGACTTCTAAATTCATCAGGCATATACCTTGGGATAATTTGGTCATAATAGTGTCTTATTCTTGTGATCTCCTCTTTTTGTTGTAGAAAAGTTTCTGCAAGCATGCTTGTGGTGCTAATATGGTTAATCATTGCGAGATAATTTTGACCACTCTGTGTTTGTATAGATGTTAAAACTGCTCTAAGAATTAACTTATTTTTGTCGTCCATTTTTATTGGTTTAAAATGGTAACAATTGGTGACCAACTGTAACCAAGGGATACCATTTGTTTTAATTTGACCAAATATCATTCATAGTTCTACAGGTAAAAATTGCTACAAATGGTAGCATTCGGTTACAATTGGCTACCATAGTTCACCGATGGCAACCAAATGCTGCCAGTGGTCGTTTCCAAATCCACCAATGGTACAACTCTGAACGCACCTAATAGCGACATCAGAATTTGTTGGAGCGGATCAAAGATCTGATTTTAATTTAGATTGTTTATATACTGGTCGCACGCCAGTATAGAATTTATCTCAGATAAAATTTTGTTGAATAATAAAGATTTTAACATAATGTACATTGCAGTTTATTTCCTCTTTACTTGCAGCAGACATTTTTCTTAAACTTACAAATAAAAATTGACTTATCACAGATTCCCCCCTCCCCCGTTTAAAAAAAAATCAAATAAACGTATAAAAACAATTTGTTGATCACATAAGGAAAATGGATCCCCCGGGAGCATGTAATACCGTAAATAGTAGTGAAAATAAAGACACTTTTGAGCAGCTAAAGAGCTAAAGGCATACCACGCATTCCCCATTCCTCACCCCGATTAGAATTTTCCTGATTTTGTGAATTTTATTTTTCTTCTTGCATGTGAAGATTTTTTGAATGATGTTGCCACGCCCCATTTAAAAAACGTTCCTGGAAATTACCGTAAATATAGTGAATACTAAATGTGAGCATTCATCCAAATGAGAGCAAGTTAAAGCTGTTTCCTATCTCTGAAGAAATGTCCCGATTCGTTAGCTCTGCAAGATTTTGAGAAGATTTTGGTATTTATATTTCAGAAGATTTACAATAACTTCTTAGAGTAGTTTCCCCTTATTGTGACGTCAAAGTTCACGTCGGTCAAGTGTAGTCTGTCTCTTTGAAAACACACTAGAAAAAAAAACTAAGCGAAAAATACTGTTTTGTTCACTTAAAAAGCATATTGTTCTGGAAATTACACAATTTATCTGTTTCTCAAAAGTTTTACTTTGATTCTCGCGAGATGGTATCCAGTCTAGTGAGATCGGCCGACATTGAGGAATTGCATTGTGGGTCGAAATTTACTGACTCCGAAAAATTTTGTCGGATCAATGTGTAAGAAATCCATTGTGACGTCACTCGAAAGGACGATAACTCCGTTAGTCTTTAAAGTAATGGAAATTGGCGTTGTGTTATTTACAGTGCATGTACATAGTCTTTTACCTTGTTCTCGTGAGAGTGTGAAATGGGAAACCACAATTACAGGGAACTACTGGGACAATTAAAACAATGCATTACTGGTCCGATTTACTGACGCCAAAAAAATCCGTTGAATGAATGTGCAAATAGTCCAAATTTTCTATTCACACACGCCTTGCCGGTAGAGCTCGCTTCGCGCCGGCGCTGCGCGCCGGCGAGCTGCGCTCGCTACTAAGCATACTAAACCAGTCTGGCTTTTAACGTGACTGGTACCCTACCGGTAGTTAACAGTATAAAACCTATTGCAATTGTTTTCGTCGTTTGTTAACATTTTTTCTTTCTTCTTGAAAACTACAAGGCCCTTTGTTGCCATATTTGATTTAAAGCCTATCTAAGACAGGAATCTAAATTGTGAAACGCATGACATTATCACCCCTTGGGCCGCATTGGCTGCGCCATTTATGCAAAAAGGGTCAAATCATCTTCTCTAGTCTAATCCACGTGAGTGAGATAAACTAAATAAATGGTTATTATATCCATAAAGTTCTCTACAAAAATTGTGAAATTCATTGTCCTTGATCAGGAGTTCGGAGTGGACTATGGCTGGTCTAACATAGCCATGTAGTAAAATGAAATATATCTTAGAAATCTATTTTTTCTTCTTCGGGGTAAATTTGAGAAATTGGTTATAATGTCCAAGAAGTCCTACCAATATTAGAAAATCCACGGTCCTTTGGTCAGGGGTTGTAGCCTTAGGGCGCGAGGCCAACAGACCATATTGTGAAAATATATCTAATCTTAGGAAATCTTTTCTACATCCACAGCATTAGGGAAGATTAATGCATGCTTATGATATCCATGAAGCCCTCTACTAATTCTCATATTCAAGGCACCGCGGTCAGTGGTTCAGGACCTTATAGTAAAATATATAGAATCTTCGAAAAAATGTCTCTACACCCACTCGTATGCATTTTAGAAAAACTAAATGTATGATTATGATGTCTATAAAAAGTATTGTGAAATTCATGGGCCCTGTGTCAGTGGTTAAGGTCCTAAGACGGGCCAATATGGCCATTAAGTGTACATGTAAATGTAAAAAAATAAAATCTTAAAAATCTTAAACGACACACTTATGACAAAACTGCGCTGACTAGAATCATAAAAAAAAAGTTGCTACAGGGAGTCCGACACGATGTTATTACTCGGGCTACTTTAATGTACTTTGTAAAAAAGATCTCCATTAATCTCCGACAAGCAAGAGTCGTTAATTTCCTACAATCAAGAGTCTCTCTTTTTGATTGATTTATTTATTTAAATATTTAAATAAGTTATATAAAGATAGATCTTCACAATAAATTACGCAGTTTATATCAATCGGGTTAAAAAGATATAAAATTAATCAATAATTTTTATAATTATAAAAGTCCACAATAAATGCAGCATTTGAATAAGTTACCCGCCTTAAATCGATCACGTGACGTCACGCTCTGTGGCGACGACGAGAAAGATAGGCATACCGTTAAGTTTGACAGATTTGGCAAAGACAGACTGACAAGGATAAGAACAAAGAGAAGATTTTCGTCGGAGACCCTGTAGATTGATGGAATAGGATTTAAAGCCGAATTAAACTTAAGTTTTTCTCATGAAGTAGTAGGGGCTTTGCTATAGTCAGGTTCATACGTGCTCCGTGTGCTCAATGTCTTTACTTTATAAGTTATAAACCACAAGTGGATTTTCGTTCAGAGGATTTTTTGAATAAAAAATAAATAAACACTCTCTGTACATGCATCCCTCGGGGAGAAGGGGTATTCACTCATTTTACCGTGTCGTTGATGCTAAAATCCGTGTTTCATCTTGGACAAGTTTCATCAATTTATAGCGTTCTACATTAATGAATAATGGAGTAATAATGCTTCGGGTATCATCTGATGTAAGAATTATCTAATATTAAACATGAAAAACGTTATTCTAATTTGTAAAAAAAAGTTTCTTCCATCGTGTTTTCAATAGTAGGTTTTCCCGCACGGATGCGCAGTGGCCTTACAAATGGCGGATCACATGAATATTCATCAATAGTGTAGCAAAGGTTAGAGAAAAATAACTAATTAAAGAACATGTTTTATGGGCCAAGAGTTTGTGAAACGTCTAATTATATGAAACATGATGTATATTTTTACTCAAACTCATGTCAAAAATTTACTCTACGCCACATATACCTTTAACGAAAACTACTCATAAAACATCAAACAGTAATGCATTTGAACGAGCATTTTATGTTTAGCGCACATTGATGACGTCATAATGAAAAATTACGTCATTTTAATGTCTGTAAGGATTTCATACTTAGTACAATGCACAACATCAATTACGCGGACAAACGTATACAATATGTTAAATTTTCGATCAAATAATGCCAATACCGTATCTTATTCTTTGAAGAGGCCCATAGGCTTTGACTGTCACCTGAGTACCATAGCCCGAAGGTGGACCTGTCAATGAGTCTCAAGTTTGCATTTGCAGGGTTTAGCTTCATATAGGAGTCTAACCCCAAAACCCCTCCGACTGTTTCCCCCACTTTTATAATTTGAGACTAGTATTTGCAAACATCAATTCATAAAAGGGAGGGTTAGAGTCGGAGGAATCTCTGATTATCCGTACCCCAGCTCAAGGGTTTTAATGATTAAATGCATTTACCACTATATGACCATTATGGCCCCGCCTTACGGCCAGAACCTTTGACCTACGCAGGGTCATGAATTTCGCAATTTTTTAAGAAGGCTTCATAGTTATCAAAACCATGCGTTTATGGTTTTTTTTTGTACAGGTGAAGGAATAGAAAGGAAGGCATTGAAAACAATTGCTTTTCTAAAATTTCTTGCACACTTGGCTCTGCTTATGAAGCCCCAAGGGTGATAGGGTCATAAATTTCACAATGTAGAGTCCTCTCATCCTATAGATATAAATAACAATTGGCTTTGTAGTTTTCAAGATGAATGTTAATATGTATACAAGTCGGAACCCGGGGGAGGGGGGGGGGGGCTAGGGGGCCCTCCCCCCTCCCCCTCACTTACCACCTTTTTGCAAAGTTTCCCATGTACGTAACCGTAACGAAAAACCTTTGTTTTTTTAGTTTGTTTTTTTCTGGGGGGTTTTTTTTGTCAAGAATTTCTGATAAGTCTAGCCTCCGCCCCCTTTCAATTTGCCTCCGACGACACTGATATGTAAAATTGTTACTGGGCTTTGCACGACAATGGACGAAGACCAATGGCAATAGATCACCAGAGTCACTCAGGTGACTATAAAATCAATATGGCAGCACGTGTATTTAAACGTTTTATTATATCGCAACAAAAGAAAACAACAATAGGTGGCGAGAAACAGGTAAACGAACTTTTCAAAAATCTAGAATAACACTATAGTTTCATAACTATAACAGAATGACGGTGGTTGGCGGAACGAGGATAGTGAACTTTGATAAGTAACAAAATACTATAGTCATACATGTACAACGCATACCGTGAAAGTTTCATTTTGTTAATTTTATAAAAATTCGTATTAATTTGAAAAAAAATATTAATGCATATCAAGCGTTAGTGTGGCGATCGGGGTTTTTTTGGAACGCAGTTTGCTTTTTGCAATTCGAAAGTGAACTGCATTCTAGAAAGCAGTTCGCGGTCCAATTTTTACACATTTTATAACATCCAGTCGTCAATTTCAAAAACGCATGTATAATAGTAAGAGTGATACAATGGTTCCTCAATAGTTTCGACAATAGAGTAAATGAAATCATTCAAACAAAATTAAGGCAGGGATGTTTTATTAAATGATGATCTACACATGCAGAAGAAATACTATTGTTTCTCCAGTCTGCATATGTGAAAAGAAAGAAGAAGCAAATCACTTTGTATAAAAGTTTTTCGAATACACGATTTCGGTTTTACAGACACGCATGTTTTACTATGTTAATGGTAACTTAGATTATGTAACTAATGTTAAAATTATTACTGCTATGCAGAAATGTATGACCAATTCTTGCATATTTACATGAGTATTATATTGTGTTTTTCCTGTTTTGTCCTTGCCTTTCTTGTTCTTTATATCATGATTAATGATAATTGTGAATTAAGGGCTCCAAAGTCCAACCCCTCTCTACGTCGTAGATTCTGGAAACGGTTAAAACCGGTTTATTGGACAATGGTGAAGCTGGAGGGCAAACCACCCACCAGCGGATAAATACGAAAATAGAAACGACTACCACATATTCACACAAAACGAGGAGACACATGACGCGACAGCCGACAAAGTTGTTCTCAGCCAAGCATCCCACCAGAATAGGAGTGTAGAATTTAAGGACATTACACCAAACCGTAAAATGTCAACAACTGGCTATGAAAATGGATAGATATAACATAGAAATCCTATGACTAAGTGAAGTTAGATGGAATACCTGAGGAATGACCATCTTTTCATCTGGACACACCATCGTTTATTCAGATAACTCCAACAAAGATAATATTCACGATAAGGAAGTGGGATATATGCTTACCTAAAAATCAGCAAGCGACTTACTGGAATGAAACCCTGTGTCATTAAAGATTATCTCAGCAAGATTTTAGACTAAGTCCCAGCTCAGCTATGTTAAGGGCGTCCATACAAAAATAGCGATATTTATCACATAAAATGTTAGCCTTTGAACAATCTTGGTATTCTACTCCAAACATTTGTTAAACAAAGTGATATTTTATCGATTATACAAATTAAATAATTTGTTATCGGATGAGCAATTTTTGAGTCTCTTGGGAATACCCTGTCACGTGATACTGCTAAAAATAGATGAACCAGGAATAATACGAAAGAATGCAAAGTGCAAGGGCATAACATAAACAAATAAAGTTATTTCTGTTTCTAACTTGTAAAATGAACCTTCAAAATATCGAAAAGTGCTGGGAGCTTAAAATATTCAAGTAAGAACAATTATTAAATTCAATGTAAACAGTGTATGAACAGCAATTTACTGGGATTTCCCGCAATTAACGCTTATTTATATGAAATGCGTAGCGACTTCATACAGCTCCCAGCACTTTTTGATATAATAGGGATACAATGGTAAGACATGGAAATTTTCAATATATTTGATCAAGTGTATGCCCTTGCACTACTGCATTTTATCTGACCCACTTCACTTTCAGCGTCATTTGCGTGAAATTCAAACGCAACACTGACTAAGATCATGATTTTAATTTTCATTCTTAAAATAATTTAACGCTGTGAATTTCACTTAAATAATGTTAAAATGTTGTTTCTGTTCACACCAATCATCATTATAAAATTGTTGAAATTGGAAAAAAATAATTTCATCAGTTGCCTTTTCATCAGTTTCATCAGGGGGGGGGGGGGGGTGTAAGTGTTGAGTTTGTAATTTACACATTTATGTTTCATAATAATTTATGTTACTATGCTGGTGAATAAATTCTTTTAATGTATTATCAGGTTTACTTGTAATTATAATTGATATTTTAGTACTAATTAAAGAAAGCAAGAAGAAACAATATATCAATATTATCAAGAATTTATTTTGATAATCAACTTTACAAATACTATAGAGATTGCTTTTCTGTGACAAACTGTTCAACAAGACTACCAGTAGTGTTTTCTGATTTTTAGTATTTTTCAGTCATAATGTGGAATTTATGGAAATTGACAATTCTTCTTGCACACTACATGTTCTTCTCTTCTGTCTTTTTGATATTAGGAGGTAGTCCAGTTGATAAGAAAACCAATACCTGAAATGATGAATATATATCAATTTCAAATTTCATTTCAATAGATATCAATGCAAATAATTATAATAGGTTACATTAGTATCATTATCAATATGATATTAAAAAACAACAAACTATGCATGAAGTTGAAGTTTATATATACATTTGTAGTACCTACTTTTTATCAACATCCCAAGAAGTGTTTTCAGTGGACCACCTACTGCCCAAGTAATCCTGAAAATGAATAATGTGTCATAATTAGCAAGCTATTGTGTTAAAGATAACATGAAAATGAAACATTACTCTATTATTGGGCATATTAATGGGGGTTTCAATTTCAGTGATATTACAACAGGCATAATCAAATGTTTAAAATGTGTGGAAATTCAGTTTGAACACACTTTAATTTTGTCTTAAATAAAATTAATTAGATCTTCATAAAGAAGGCTGAATAAAATAACACAAACAACATTACAATCTTGTCTATAATCATTCCAGATCCTCACAGTAATCTTTGTAGTGCTAGCACATACAGTGTTTGGCCATGGCCTTTTTAATGTGTACTTTGAACATGGAGGAAATGCGATCTATTATTATCGCGATATGAGACCAGTAAAAAGCTACAATGAGCCTCAACGCTCTCTATGATCAAAACTAGCGAAACGCAGAACAATTACTTTGCCTGACTGAGTCACCAAACTGATGTTTGAACACAATATTACATGAAAAACAAATGTAAACAAGTAAACAAAATCGAAGCCGAGGAATTTCACTTCGTTTCCGTTCCATCCAACAATATTATATAATATAAAACAATATCTAGGGGAAGTACAGATAAATCCTACCTTGTTCAGTTGAATCCTATGCCGATTTCTGTCCACGCTGGTTGTAAACGAGTTAAATTCCGAGATATATCACTGAAGTCCACATGTTCATTCTGATCACAGCTGCAAGCGCCGATGTGACGTAGTCAACCTCGACACGTCATCAGACGACTTAGGAATTTCATGATTTCGCGAGATATAAAGAATAGTTTATGATTTTATTTCAGTACACCTTTCTTGAACCATTCAAACCCAATAATTAATCATATTCATTTTGGTAGATGTTTGTTAATTACCGAAATACCCATATCTCGTAAAATCTCATGAATAAGGGGCGGGGCTTATGCAAATTTTTCTAAATCACACGTGGTAGAATTCTTAGACCTTCCTTAACATAGCTGAGAGAAAACAACCATCATCCATGTATACGCTCAGACAAACAACGCAGATGAGTATGAGAAGGAAGATTCTATTCCTTCCTATAGACAGTTGTCAACAATGTGCCAAAACGTGGTGACAGGCGACCTAAATGCTGTTGGGTTGGGGAGAACACACAGAGAGAGAGAGAGAGAGAGAGAGAGAGAGAGAGAGAGAGAGAAATCGGACCCAATGAAATTGGAGTTATGAATGAAAATGGTGACTTTTTTGCTGACTTTTGTGCAGTGGGCGGTATTGCTATAGGAGGAACTTTATTTCTGCATAAGTCTTGTCATAAAACAACATAGGTGTCACCAACTGGAGGTACAAAAAACCAAATAGATCACATCGATTATGCTCGAAGATGGAGATCACCCCTTCAAGATGTAAGAGTAAATGAGGAGCAGACATATCTTCAGACCATCACCTGCTGGTTGCAGATATAAGATTAAAACTTAGCGCACAGAAACGAACTGAAGCCAAGAGGAAAACTTCAATACGGGGATCCACATAGCGAAGGAATTTCAGTTGTCACTCAAGAACAGATTCAGTGTATTACAACAACTAAATGTAAAAGAAGAAATAAACACTACATGAGAACATACTAAAGATGTCATCATAACAACATCTGAAGAAACAGTGGGATTTATTTAACACGATCGGAAACAGTGGATTTCAGAAAAGACATAGGAAACGATATGCGAGAGACGTCTGACAAAGAACGAATACGAAAGGCAACAAGTGAAATAAAAAAATTAACAGAAGATGAAAACAAGATAAAAGAGACGATGTAGAACAACTAGCTCATCAAGCAGAGAACGCATGCGGAAATGGTGTCATCAAATCCATTTATAAACCACAAGACAACTAGGAGGTAGACCAGCAAACTCCTGACGCTTAGCAAGTTAGAAGACCAACTCGGAAGATGGAAAGAACATTTTCAGAAGGTAATTAACCGATCTCCACCATGAAACCCACCAAATCTAGAACCTGGTCCAACACTAAACATCAATGTCGAAGGTATTGCAATAGCAGGAGCAGCAACAGCCAAATGACATCTCAAAAATGAAAAATCTGGCGGAGTCGACAACATACCTCAAGCGGCCTTAAAGTGCATGGACAACATTTCAATATCCTATATCCATCGTCTCCTAAACAGGATATGGAATGAGGAATGTAAACCAGAAGACTGGCAGAAAGGACTCCTCGTAAAGCTACCAAAATATAGAAACTTCTCTATGTAACAACTGTGGAGAGGAATTACCCCCTCATATTCAGACAAGAGCGTTTGTGTGTCGATCAGATAGCCACATTAAGAATCATCATACTCATTGAACAGACCATTGAGTGGCAGACATCCCTATCCCTGGATTTCATTGACTTCCAAAAGGCATTTGACAGTGTGGACCACCAAATTTGGGAAATCCTCAAACACTATGGAATCCCGCACAAAATTATAAGCATCATTCAGAAACTGTACGACGGATTCACATGTCAAGTCATCCGTGAAGAAACCCTGTCTGAACCATTCCAAGTAACAATAGGAGTGAGGCAAGTGTGCCTACTTTCTCCCTTTCTTTTTCTCCGCGTTATAGACTGGGTCAGCATAACAGCATACAGCAGCCCAACCGACATGCAATGGACACTGACATCACGTCTAGAAGATCTTGACTTCGCCAACATAATGTCTCTCTCTCTCTCTCTCTCTCCTCTCTCTCTCTCACTCACTCACTCTCTCTCTCTCTCTCTCTCTCTCTCTCTCTCTCTCTCTCTCTCTCTCTCTCTCTCTCCAGGACTCAAACACCAGACTACAAACAACAACAAAGCAAACTGGTCTCTACATCAATGCCAAGAAGACGAAAACAATGAGAATTAACCCTAAAGAAACTGACAACATCGAGATCAGCAACACTGAAGTAGAGGATATCAAAGATTTCACCTACTTAGGAAGTATTGTCAGTACATCTGGAGGCACAGATGAAGACATCAAGGCAAAAAAAAGGAAGGAGATGCAAGCTTTTGTCATTTTAAGACCAGTGTGGAGAAGCAGGGCATTAAGAAAAAGCAACAAATACAGGTTATTTAACACCAATCAGTACACCTGTATGGATCTGAAACCTGAAGAGAAACATCACAAAATCAGTCCTAGTCCTGTGATAAAATCAAGTGCATGTGAATTATTTGTATTAGTGTGAGAACCTGGTAAGTTGTCAGAACTTGTGTTCAAACCCACTGTATATTATAATTTTATATACATGAATACAATAAAATACGTTCAAACCAAACCACATTCTGCTATGTTTACGCCCCAGTTCATTATTTTGAAACATGATTTATGTTTTTATCACCAATTCTTGTAAGACAATTGTGATTTAGAATCGCTTATAATATAGATATACATGTACTTGTGTGTTAACGTTTCGTAATGTATATAGATATACGTGTACTTGTGTATTAACGTTCTCGCTCACAACATCTCGGCCTCATGTTCAGAAAACCTTGAGAAGTGACGATTGAAATATACTTGTTTGTCACATGCCTATTAGAAATTTTTGTCAAACTACTAGTAAACTTATTTTAATTTGAACAATTAAAACAACTTATAAACTTACTGAAAGGGCAAAAATATTTACTGAGTATACCTTGATTAAGCGATCTAAATATATCTTGAAATACATGTATTGTTTTTAATTATGCACAATGGTCAAACTGAATAGAGGGACTAGGAAAAATGTATGTACGAGGCTGTAGCAACTTTTTCCTGACCTTTTGCACTTAAAATAGAAAATTTCTATAATAGTTATCATTTGATTTGGAATAAAAACTTTTTAAATATCAAGAACTGTATAAGTTTGATTCAGTTTGCCTAGACATATATGTATTCAGTATCATTTTGACATAATAAAACATGAGGGTCAGTGATGTCAAATTTAGATATAGGTAAAAATATCAGACTTTTTATATACATTTGCAAGATTTTATGCAAAACGTCTATCACTCTCTCAACATATAATTTCGAACATGTCACACAGAACCTACAGAATATGTTACAAACCTATTAAATGTTAAAATTGTGAATAATGAATAAAGTATAATGAAAAGAAAAGTATTTTGAAAAATAAAAGTGCTTGCTTCTGTCATTTTCGTCTAAAAAACCTCCGCACAAAAAAATAGTTCCCCGAAAAAACTTGTTTGTTTCTTGAATTCAAATGAATTTTCTTTCTGAATGTTGTGTAATTATAAAATATTAATCTTTCTGTGATGATTAAATAAATAAATCATACATTTTAAATAAAATGATCATCTACGCAATGAAATCAAAACATAAGTGAGATACCTTAATTAATCAGTCTACACGAGTGCAGATTAGAATTTATGTGGTGCAGGTGTTGCAAAACCATTCCATCCTTAAAACGAAAATAAAAGAAAAACACCCCCTCTGACACAATAGATAATTAAAAGAGACTGTGTGATAACCAACGAACAATAATCAGGAATGTAATATAATTTTTGTAATGGTACAGTATAGGAAATATTCATTAGTGAAAAAAAGAAAAAGAATTATCTATATTTTTGTGGAAAAGCTAGCGTAGAATATTTTTCCTTCTACATATTACATTAGCATCGATATCCAAAGCATTTGTTGTTATGTTGTATCTGTAACTATATATATATATTTTTTTTAGCGCAATTGAGTATCTGACTAGAGTAATATAACACGAATAGATAGTATAGGCACTGATCAAATCATTTGCCTCCACTGCGGTATGGTACATGTAGTGAAATTCATATTTCTTTTTATGTGAAAAATATTTGCTGTGAGAAAAAGTGTGTGGGGGGGGGGGGGGGTCGATGCCACCTGCCACGTTATTGCATCTTAAACTACAAAAAAAATTACCTATATCGTGGTACTGATATCAATAATAATACTGAAACGATCAGAATTTTGAAGAATAGCGTTTTAAATATAAAGTATCTTATTCGAGGTTCTTCTCTGACGCTGCCTCATCATTTTATCTACATCTCATTTTAAAACCTATAGATTGTATAAAGGCAGCGGGGTGTTTTTAAAAAAATTATTTTATGACAGAATCAAATAGACTTTATAAGATGTGCGTTTTTTTATTCAGTTTGTTTAAAAAATACGGAGTATCGTACATTTCCCCTATCTCCAGATCTCAACAAAAACATCACGTACAATTAATTGTATCCTTAATTAAGCTAATTTGTTTTGGCATATATAAGCAATTTTCGCAAGATCGCCACACATCTCATCAGGAAATAGGACCAAGAGCTGAACTTACCAGGCTTACAAGAAATTGATCTCAATCGTGTTTTGTGACCAAACCATGGCCAGATCCGGCTTCTACAAATAATGCAGATATTATCGGGATTATTATGCCGTATTGATTCCTTATATAACAAATATAGCGCTTATGTTCTTTGCATAAGAGAAGGGTATATAAAGTTTGGTTAGGTTAAAAAGTTAGATGATAATTTTAAGCGATTTTCGGGAGGTTTTTCTGAACATGTAATCATATTCATAGTTGTTTTTTTCAGTTACTAGCATAGTCCTATAAAGAGCCAAAAATATATGGAGAAATTTCGTTTTTGAAAGGAAAATACTAGTACATTACCAAATGGAAATGTACAAATACTGTATATACGAATGTAACACCGAACCCATCGAAGTGCCCGGTCTAGGTTCCTGATTTAGTATTCTATTGAAATTTCCGTTTCGTAGTTGGCGCGAAAAGAATTAATGAAATGAATGTAAACATGGTAAACATTCAGTAAATTATTTTATCAGTGTCTGTAGATCAACCAGTTTCTAAATCAATGGTAAGTTCCCTGAAGGTTTTCAGGTTAGCAAATACATATATGAACTTAACCAATTGTCGTGATCGTCATTAAATGAATGTAATGTGCAACCGAGAAAATTCGAACGAAATAATCTCTAGGATGGGGTACCGTTACCTCTTAACTTTGCAATTGGAAACCCTTGTTTTATATGGTTATACTATTAGAATTGATTTAAAATTGTTAACAAAAGTTATTTTATTATTGCAGAGACATGTGTCTGATTCTTGGAATGGTTTCAGCATTGATTAGGGCATGCATGTATTGATGTATCGTTTATCATGGTTTATGTGTTTACACATGGTTTATGACGCCCCGATCCTACCATTTTTAGATGTCTGTTTTTAGCTAATTGTGATTTTCGTAATATGTAAATGGTGTGACCTTTGGACTGAATGCAGATTTAACACAATGCAGTTTGAATTTTGTACAACAATTTATTTGAAACGCACACAATAAGATATAGAGGATCAGCCTACTTAAATCCTTAGCCAAATTTTAACTAAATGTCGCTTGCTCAGTGTACATTATGATGTCATGTTTTGTACATAAAACATACAAGTTTTGTCTTGAGAAATAGCCAAAGAGAGTTACATAATTCGGACAAAAATTTATTTCTTCTTTCATTGTTTATCAATTTAATTCATATGTTGACTACCGGTAATAAAATGGAATACTTTATTCAGTATCTAAGAGATCAGTTCCTTTATGTTGTTTTTATTTTCCACCTGATTATTTGGTAAGACATACGTAGAAATAGTCGTGTTTCTTGATTAAAGCACTATTGAAACTTATTTGGTTTTCAATTTAAGTTTTATATCCCCTCGCGCAACTTCATGGGTTGTTGCGAGGGGGATATAGCATCGCTGCTTTGCGTGTGTATGTACGTGGGTCCAATCTAGACTCATTAGCAAAATTCCAAGAAAACCCTTAAATGAATATTCATCAAACTTTGTACACTTCTTTGGCAATATGGTAAAAGGACAAACCCTATTGATTTCCAAGTCATTTGATTCAATATTTTTTAAATTATCGTAAAATAAAACGAAGTTAAAACAGCAATTTTATATACGACTTAACAATAGACATTTCCAGTAATTTTATGTTACAACTTGAAGAAATCGCTACTCATAACTGTATGCAATTCAAATCAACAACTTGATATTTTTGGGGATTTAAATCAAATAAAGGTAAAAAAACAAAAAACAAATGTTTTGTAGTATTGGAGGGTTAGATGATTGCCCATAGTTAAAAGTTGAAGTTGGCAAGAGATAAAAGTCATCCGATTTACGTCAAAACAGGCAGTCAACTTTTGGACAAATTTTTCCTGTATTACTTATAATAGAACTACCCAGGTAGCCCAAAATTTTGAAGAGCCTTTGACAGATATCGCACATTTATCATGTGAAAATTTTTTCATACTAATATCTACTACTATGGGTTGACATACCACAAGCAACAAGAATTGTCCATCACAGCAGACTACAGATCGCTAGATCTTCAGCTACGTTTCATAATCATAAATGTATGCGGATCATTTATGTATGCTTATATAAGAATGAATGTCACTAAATAAATCTAAATTATTAAACTTTAAAACGTGTTGAGTTTCTGATAGGAAAAGAAAACTGTACAAGTTTACAACCACGTAAATGTAACTCCCCCCTTAAATGCAACTCCCCCTTCCCCCAGGAAAGTTTTTAATTTAATAGGGGCAATAAACATCGATAAGCGTCAGTCTATCAATGATCGAACTAACTTTTTAAAAACAAAATGGCAGCCAATATGGCGGTGCCCTGGGCTGGAAGAAATTTTTTTAGCCCATAGTACCCCTGATTCAACTCTTTTATCTTTCACTGATTTTCTTATATATACATGTCATTATAAATCCTTGCTGCGCAAGGTGGGCTTTGCCCGCCTCTTGCTGTGCTCACTATTATTTCCATCAATAAAAATATGACACAAAGAAATATTCTTAGGATTTTATATTTGTATTAGTGCCCTCATGCAAAAAAAAAAAAAAAATAATAGAATAAAAAAAATCCCTCTTTATCTAACCTAATTTTTTCATCAGTGTTACCCTAAACACACAATATTTTCTTAAGCTTAATCAATTGTCAACCTTTCAGTCATTGGATGTGCTTTTACTTAAATTTGTCCAACTTCAAGCCATAAAAACTAAATCAATTGGTGCATACAAGGAAGTATTCATAATCCCCTATTTTGCCATTACCAGAAAGCTGTCACTTTCAAGAAACTGAATACAAGTTTAGTCAAGGTCAACAGAAGTTTGAGTTATTGAGATTTAACTGCATCATATACAGAGCAACACTTTACCTGCTATTATTCATTTTTGCAGGATCTAAGAAATTATTTCAGTGTGAAATCTTTCAAGAAGTCAAATGAGGGAGAAGAAACAAGTACTAAAAACGAAAAGGAAGGGCAAGCTGAAAAGGCACTGAATAAAAAGAGTTCATCAAGTAGAGAAAATGGCTCAAAGAGTAAAGCTCCCAAGAACCAATCTTCGAAGAAAACAACTCCCCAGAAAAAAAATTCAGGGCCGAAAAAAGACACTGAGAAACAGAAAAAGAAAGTTTATGTGATAGACAGTGACTCTGACTCAGAGTTTCAGAAAACCTCTCAGAGAGACAAGCCACCAAGTGCAAAGAAAGAAGTGAGTAAAAGTAAAAAAGCAAAGAAGTCTCAGTTAGAGGACAGCGATGATGAAGAAGTCGCAGGAAAAAATGGCAAGAGGAAACGTCATCAAGTATGTAAAGCTTGTTAATAAAATCTATCTTCAGTTTAGGTTCTTTGCAGTTTGCATACACTAGTCATTAGAATTTTTTTTAAGGGGGGGGGGGTCTATTGGGAGTTTTTTGGTACCGTCGGGCATTTGCGTGATGTTGATAATTGATGATATTAATAGCTCACCTGAGCTGAAAGCTCAAGTGAACTATTTTGATCACCCAGAACCACGAGGCCAATTTCAACCAAACTTGGCACAAAGCATCTTTAGGCAAAGGGAATTCAAAGTTGTGAAAATTAAGAATAACACCCATTTACAAGGGGAGATAATTAGGAATTACTGAAAATGTTCAAGAAATTTTCAATAATCTTCTCAAGAACTATTGGGCCAGGAAAGCTAAAACTTATTTGGATGCATCTTCAGGTAGTGTAATTTCAAGGTTGTGAAAATCATTATTCCCGGGGGTAGGGTGGATCACAATGGGGGGGGGGGGTGGTCGAATTTTTACTCAGGAATATAGAGTAAATCTTTAAAAATCTTCTTTTCAGTCACCATTTGGCCAGGAAAGCTGAAACTTATGTGGAAGCACTTTCATGTAGTGTTGATTAAGAGGCGAACATTTTTTTTTTAATTGGATTACGGATTTTTTATTTAAAAAATTGGGTCGGTAGGTCGAAAAAAAAAAAAAAAAAAACCTGGCAAACTTCAAAGAAATAAAATAAGTCTTATGTTTTGTTTGATTTTTTATTTACTATTCCATGTACACATGCTTAAGTGTGTCTTTGGGCCACTTTCAGGGCATTCCGAACCGCAGGTCTCACACCTCTATTGACACACGATTTACAAATTCAGGCCTCTCACACCTATTTTTGGTACTGGGGCCGGGGCGAATGGATTGGGAAAAATGCAACGTTTTGATAGAAATTGGGAATTTTTATTCCTTGCTTAATGTACAGTCCTCTGAACAAAAACCAGGGTATATTGATAGGATTTTTTAAAAGTTATTTTTTTTTAAAATTATTTTTAAAACTGGGAACATGTGTGTATAATAAAGAGAAGGAAAAAAGTGTATTCACAGTGTGTGATACAAGTTTGTTACTGACTGAAGATGTAAAATTTCCCAAAAGGTTTTTTGTGTTTAGTAGCTTGCTATATGTCAAATGGCATAGAAAATAATAAAAGTTTTTTTTTTTTAGAATTTAAAAAAAAGTTATCTTATTTTTATTAATGTAAAATTTAATCTATATTTGTATTTATACCTTTTACAGATAAATGTTTCCTGATTGTGTTAGCCTATTGACAATATTTATTAAATCAGTCTCTGTACTTCTGTGTATTTGGGGTATTAGTCCAACCCATTGACCCACTTACTACCGTTTTGTAGAGGATCTAGATCTGTTTAGAAAAAAAAATTTATAATAATTTTAACATTTATTGCAGAATTATAAACTACTAACAGCTTATCAACTAACTGTAATATCAGAAATAAAAGTAAATTAATGAACATCGTTTTTAAAATTACACCTTCTCTGTCTGAGAAAATTCTGGCTAAGTTACCGATCACAAGAAACAGTTTACAACGCGGTAGTGTTGCACATATTCACAGTGCCTTTATGACTGCTGAATATACAATATATATTTAGAATAAGTATAGTTTTCTTTTAAGTTACTTTATTAATTTTAGGCGATCTCAAATTGGGGAAAACACTCAATTTTGGGGGGAAATATGCCTTTTCACGTTGGGAATGAGGCCGAATATCGCCCCCTGTTAAAGAGAATCGAGAGGCCTGAAATTGGTCTTACAATGAAATATTGTTGCTTTAACTGATGCAAAATGTCTCCGTCATCGGTACATAGAATTACCGAAATACCCGCGATTTACCGAAATACCCGGTGAAAACACCGAAATACCCTTCAAAAACACCAAAATGTCCATTATTACGCCATAATGAGTGTATGTCTAGTATTTCATATAGATAGTTATTTTTAAATAAAGTTAATTTTTGGAATAAATGTATATATTTATTATAGTAATTGAACTTGTGTTATATACGTGTGCAAGAGAAAGGAGCAATTCTGATAGGAATTACGTCTTTAAATAGTTGCTCTTTTTATAGTTGCTTCCACTCTATATGGATTTTTGATAGTTATTATATGATATTAAAAAATAAAAGCTGATAAACTGTTATTTTTAATTATTAGGAATAAAATTTCACACCTCTATTCGAGTGAAAAGCAATTCATGCAAGAGTTATCGTTCTTAACCAAATGTCTACACATGTTAAAAATCGCTATTTATGTCAAAATAATTACATTATCAAACTGAAAATTTGGGAAATACATTTAAACACTTAGATTTAAACTGCTATGTTAAATATTTGTGCTCAAATAAGGCATTTCGGTGTTTTTGAAGGGCATTTCGGTAAATCACGGGTATTTCGGTAATTCTAGTTACCCCTCCATCATATATCGTACTTCTGTCTGACGACTTTATTTCCAAAACTTTGAAACATAATATACGTAGGTTCTTACACTTTCAAGAACTTCTGACACTGCTTGCCCCCAGTATGTGTGGGACAACACTGTTTCAAGGTCTTAAACGATTTTGCAAATGACAGATATGTGAAATTATGCCATTTAAATGATAAAACACAAACCACCGTTAGACAACATGGCACACGTGTGATAGAGAAGTCCGTATTCCAAACCCGATCAATTTTAAAACTGAAAGTGTAAAAGTTAAGGTTTTTTTTTCGTGAATGAAACCAATTTATGTGGTTTTTATTGATATTTTTCACCAGCCATTTTATTTTATTTTTTGTATTTCTTTTAATTTATGTCGGTCAGTAAAAAAAAATTTGGAAAAGTGCATTTTATTTTTTTTCTAAAAGTCAAAAAAATTCGGTCGGCGGATCCGTAATCCAACTAATAAAAAAACGTTCGCCAGAGTTGTGAAAATCATGACTTCTGGGGGTAGGGTGGGGCTACAATGAAAGGGTCGAATTTTTACATAGGAATATAGAGTAAATCTTTTAAAATCTTATTCTCAGAAACCTATCAGCCAGGAAAGCTGAAACTTGTGTGGAAGCATTGTGTGGTAGTGAAAATTCAAGTTTATTCAAATCATGATCCCTTGGGATAGGATCTTATAATCTTTTTCTAAAAAATCATTTGCCTAGAAAAGCTATAACTTTAGAGAAAGGAACTTATATGAAAGCAAATTCAGATTGTGTACATTCAAATTTGTTAAAATAAAAATCTTTAGGAGTAGGGTGGGGCCACATCGGGGATCCAGTTACAAGTACAAAGGAAAACATTTTAATTATTCAGTTTTTATTTAATTATATATGGATTTACTTTTGTGCAGGCATTTTTATGTATTGATGATTATTTCAAATTGTTTAAACTTTGGCCCTGGGACGATTCTTGGGCCTCACAAGGGGTTCAGAGTTTGATGTAGGTTTATATCCTGTATATAAACAATTATTTAGGGTCTTTTTAAGAACTGCAATGCTTAATGTGATATGACTATAAAATCATCCTGTTTGGGAAGGGACTTGATTATAAACATAAGAATATCCAGGGGGAAATGTTTTTTTTTTTAATATAGGATCTACATGTATTATACCACATTGTCCAGATATTTTGTATTATGACTCCATGAAGCTGATTTTATCATGCCTATTGTTGCTCAGGTGATCGATGTGGCCCATGGGCCTCTTGTATTTTGTATTACATCTGTAGCTAAGCAAATCCTAACCATTCAGGAAAAACTGGCCCCCTTAAAACTTGATTGATTCCACAGTAACTGCAAGATTAACCTTATTTATAGAGAATATAGTGTAATGTATTTTAAGGTCAGTGTCATGGTAATATATAGGAGTATTTTATTATGCAGGGCAATTTTTTGATTTCTGTTAGTTTTGAAATCGTTGAGTGGGATAATTTCCACTAAACAAATACTAAATAACTAAACTGATAAGATATTTCTTTGTATAGGTAAGTAGTGATGAAGAAGACGTAGCAATTTCTAAACACAAACGCAAATCAAAAAGAAATCTAGACTCAGATTCTGAAGAGGAAAAGGAAGTTAAAAAAAGGCACAGAAAGGAGAGTGGGAAAAAGTCAAAGTCACACGTGAATGATTCAGGTTTGTAAAATAAGTGAACTCAGATCTTCGTTAAGTGTTTTACAGGTGACTTTTGAGGGATGAAAAAGAATCTTTAATGGTGTTCTGCACAGTCAGTTCCATGTATTTATTACTAATATAAAAAGTATTATGCATTTAAGTTGTGGTTGAATCTTTCCTTAGCTTCAGCAGTATAGCCCTCCTGAATTGGTACCTGTAAAATGCAAATGAAATATAACCAAAATTAAACAAAGCAAAATCTACTGAAATGAAATGAAACAAATCGAAATCAAACAAAAACGAAACCTACAGAAAAAAAATGAATCAAATCAAGCAAAATGAAATCAGTATTTAAACTATCTAACCATTATAATTTGCAATATATTGTATAGTGTATGGTTTGGAAGTAAGGGTCAGTTATAATGAGTCTCTTCTGAAACGCAATGAAAGATAACAATTTTTTACGCATTTCTTGACCATCTATGATACTAAGCGGATGAGAGTCATTGACTCCCTCTGAATGGGACACCAGTTCGTAAATTTCGTGTTGGTAGATAACGTTTTGTTAAATTTTTTTTTCTTGTTTTGCATTTTATAGTTACCCCTACATAATTTTCATGGTGGAGGGACATCATAAATATTAATAATGGTTAAAAAGCAGAAGCAGTTGTAATTGCTTTAAATATATCTAAAAGAATCAAAATCTTGTTCTAGGGTTATTAGCTCACCTGAGCTGAAAGCTCAAGTGAGCTATTCTGATCACTTTCTGTCCGTCGTCCGTCCGTCCGTCTGTCCGTCTGTCTGTCCGTCTGTAAACTTTTTACATTTTGAACTTCTTCTCTAAAACCGCTTATCCAATTTCAACCAAATTTGGCACAAAGCATCCTTATGGGAGGGCGAATATAAATTGCAGAATTAAAAGTCCGATCTGTATTCAAAGCGGAGAAAACCTTGAAACTGTAGAAAAAGGGGGGTGCATTTTAAAAAATCTTCTTCTCAAGAACTACTGATTCCAATTCAACGCAGTTTAGCATAAATTATCCTTATGGGAAGGAAAATATAAATTGCAAAAATTAAGGTCTAATTCTGTTTCAAATCTGAGTTATTACAAAAATAATAATAAAGGAAAGGCGTGTTTCAATCAGTTTAATAGCTTCGGATTCGGCATCCGGTAAAATGGGTAGACAAGACTTGGCCTGGGCAAAACAAAAGATTGGCAGTTATTAATCTGCCAATCTCATTAAAATTTCAGGATATTTGATGGACCAGTATATTTGTATTTGCTGTAAATATTGCTGCAAAATAATGCGTATTTGGAATTGACGATTGCCGATCTGCCCGGGCTTTTATTTTGCCACGGCCCAGGTTTGCGTACCCATTTTACCAAGACTCGTATTCCATACATCTAAAACGAGGTTCATTGTTTAAAGCAGCCATGACATTATATGAAAAAGAGTCGATCTGACTATGATGAATTTGCTTGTTGTGCAACAGTTCGCAAATGAAGGGAAATTTTTGAAACATGCAAAATATATTGGTGCCGATTTTGTGAAGTAAATTGAGGCTAAATATTTCAATGCGTTGACAGTTTTCACACATGACGTTGGTGTTAGCTTGTTCTGATTTTCGTTTCGTTTTCATTATTTATGCTTTGTAACCTGGGAACTATCGTCTGTATTTCGTGATTTTTACGTATCATATCAAACAGAGACTTCGGTAAATCAAACAGTTAACTGTTTACCTGCCCAAATGAAGCAAAATCTGATGTATCAAAAAAGTACTGAAATACAATTCATTCTATCGGTAATTCGGCATTATATTTTGCGTAATGGTATATTAATGCAATAGGTTTTGTTGAGATGCTCGGCATTTTCTCGAGTTTATTCAGTTTAAATAGAGTTTGATATCACTGTCGGAAATATGTAGGTATATACATGTACATGTATATATATGATTCATTTCGAAAAAATAAATTGTGTTCTTTATTTGTTATAGTGCATGTTTCTTGTGTTTTAATTGTTTACAATTTATATTTACTAACCAAATTTGAGTGTTAAGCTTCGAATTATAAGCAAGATACAGAGATTTGCTCACAATTCTATGTTTGTACACAGATCTTAAAAACTGAAGATTAAACAACTAAAAAAAATTTCAATATTTATTAAGAAAATTTTCAAAGTCTCTTCTTCCAGAAACTTTAACAACTTATTGTATTGTAAACTTAACCTTTTTTAGCTCACCTGAGCCAAAGTCTTCTCAAAAACTATTAGGCCAGGAAAGCTCAAATTTGAGTGGAAGCATCCTCAGATAGTGTAGATTCAAGTTTGTTTAAATCATGGTCCCCAGGGGGTAGGGTGGGGCCACAATAGAGGGATCATGTTTTACATAAGAATATATACAGAAAATCTTTAAAAATCTTCTCAAAAACTATTAGGCCAGAAAAGCTCAAATTGAAATGGAAGCATCCTCAGGTAGTGTAGATTCAAGTTTGTTCAAATCATGATCCCCGGGGGTAGGGTGGGGCCACAATTGGGAGATCAAGTTTTACATAGGAATATTAATATATTGAGAAAATCTTTAAAAATCTTCTTCTCAAAATCTATTAGGCCAGAAAAGCTCAAATTTGAGTGGAAGCATCCTCAGATAGTATAGATTCAAGTTTGTTCAAATCATGGTCCCCGGGGGTAGGGTGGGGCCACAATTGGGGGATTAAGTTTTATATAGAAATATATAGAGGAAATCTTTTAAAAATCTTCTCAAAAATATTTGGCCAAGAAATCTCAAATTGGCATGTAACCATCCTTAGGAAGAGTAGATTCAAGTTTGTTCAAATCATGGTCCCTGGGGGTAGGGCGGGGTCACAATGGGGGGTGAATTTTTATAGATAGAGAAAATCTTTAAAAGTCTTCTTCTCAAAATTATTAGGCCAGGAAAGCCCAAATTTGAGTGGAAGCATCCCCAGATCATATAGATTCAAGTTTGTTTAAATAATAGTCCAGGGGTAGGGTGAGGCCACAATGGGGGATGCATTTTTACTTAGGAATATATAGAGAAAATCTTTAAAAATCTTCTTTTTAAAGAATTTTTGGCCAGAAAGGGTTTAAACTTGTGTAGAGGCATCCTCGGGTAGTGTAAATTCAAGTTTGCAAAATCACAGTCCCTAGTGGTAGGGCGGGACCATGATAGCGGTTTGAATTTTTACATAGGAAATAAAGAGAAAATCTTTATAACTATTCTGGAAAAGTGTTCGGTTCAAAACTCAGTACTTAGTGTGAAAGCAAAGGTTATGCAGATTTAAGTCTGATGAAACCATGATTCCCTAGAGAAAAATGGGGCCATGAAATGGGGGGGGGGGTATATAGGAATAGAGACAAATCTTCTTACAGGTACAACAACAAAAGGGGCTTGGTATTTACCAAAAAATAAGAGGTTGATAAAAATTGGCAGATTTTCAATTTTTTTAAGCAAGATCTACTGTACTCAGTTGTCAAGATATTTTGATACTGTAATGCTAATTTGATCAGAATTAAGGCAATTGTTGCTCAGGTGAGCGATGTGGCCCCTGGGCCTCTTGTATATATATATATATATATATATATATATATATATATATATATATATATATATATATATATATATATATATATATATATATATATATATATATATATGGAGGGTTTTTGTTCAACTGTTATGAATATTACCAGTTCCCATTCAGTTTGGAAATTACATGTATCATCAAAATAGATGATTCTCAAATAACAGCTATTAACCCATGTTTGATTGTATGTATTATTTTACAAATGATTGATCAGTTTCTTAAATCTTAAAGCTGTCAACAATATGCATTTGGTGCCATTTTTTCCCTAATTTTACTGTAAATTCTTTATATTACGTGAGTATTTAATTGGAGATCCAGCTGTTTTGTATCAAATTGCAAGATTATAAATTGCGAACACAGAACATTTTATCTGTCCAAAATTAAGTATAATTTTATAAATGTTTTCTACACCAGAATTGTCATCTGACAGCATATTACAATGGGTTAGAGCATTAACTCCCAAGCTTTAAGTCATGAGTTCGAGTTAGAGCATTAACTACTAATCTTTAAGTCATTAGTTCGAGTCCTACTGGGACTTATATCATTTTACCTTTCCAACTAATTTTAAAACATTTTTTTTTGGTCAAATATCATAAAATTTGAAAATTCTAAAACAATGAAAGTATTTTGATTATGATGTTCTTTCATCCATGTTAATATCAGCAGGTGTCCCATACCACCTTAAGATTTATGACTTTTTATTACAGATGAGGAAAAACCTAAAAAGTCAACACTGGATATATTTTTGAAAACCCCTAGTCCCAAAAAGCAGATTAAGGAGAAAGAAGGAAAGTCTGAAACCAAAGCAAAAACTCCTATTAATCCGTTGGATTTCTTAGGAGGCGACTCGGTAAAGCGATCTGATAGAACAGTGGCAGCTAAACGCACAAAGGTCAGTCATTTCTACAAAATATTTTGTAAACAAGATATTTAGATAAACACCTTAATCTTGCATGTTCATTTGGTGTACGTGCTCGGACATTTTAGAATTAGTGAAGCTACGATTTTCCAATTGCATAAACATATTCCACGTGTGTCTTCATAAGTTGATAGGTTGTTTTGATCCTGAAGGCACTCGCTAACATCATAATGCAATGTATTTTACACTAACTGGCACAAATAAACAGCTGATTTTTAATTTTTAATTAATATGAGTCATATAAAGAACATTATCATTGATAATTATATAAATTGGGAATGCTTTGTGAAATATGTTTTACTTAATTAAAGCATTAATTAATTAATTAGCACCTTCTGTCTGTATTAGCTTTGTCTGAAAATGTTGAACAAGCATGAGAGCATACCTGTTAACCTTTCAATTTCAATTCCAATTTATTATCCTTGAGCTTTACAACTCATCGGAATACAAATTATAATACATATAAAATTATATACAAATGTGTAATGTGCAGTAAGTGAGTGGACATATTAAGACAATATAATCATGTACATATCTTAGATATGAATGAACATAAATGTATAAGTAGCTTAAACTGTAGTATTATTACAGTGCTGCGCTCTTATTTTGGAAGCGCTAGATAAATATTTTCCTAAATTATTGAGTTCCTTTGTATTATTAACACTTAAAAGTTTAGTTAGCTTAAAAACACTTGGTTTTTTGTAATAAAAACTCTTTATATATTTCTTTCGTAATTTTCGTAACTTTCAATGTTGCTATGTGGGAGAATCTCCCCCCAGCCAACTTGGCTAAGGGGGAGGTTTCGGGTAATGACATTCAGGACATTTCAACACTAGAAAACCAGTGATAGTACTTTTAACAATTAACCAAATACAGATTAAACATCTTTATTTGCATTCAGAAACTGCTGATATATAACTACAACTTGTGTTGCTGCCATTAGAACCTCATCACTTGGTTTGTTTTCAAAACAACAAACATCTTGATTTTGTTTAGAACAAATTAAGGAACATATGGTGTCATTGTTTAAGTCTGATCTCATATCTGTTTGAATTTTCTTAAGCATGGAAAAGATTCTCTCTGGATCAGCATTGCTGACAGGTATCACACTACAAGCTAAAGCTAATTTATCCAGTAGTCCAAATCTGCATTTGCTACTAAATGGTTCCATAACTTTGGCCATCTGGCTCCAGAATTTGTCAGCTCCCAAGTCAGCAGGTGGTAGCTCTTCTTTTGGTGTTAGCTGTTAGTCCAGAAATTCCTTCTGTAATTCATCCAAACTGCATGTATCACCAAGGATCTGGGGAAATCTTTTAGCAAGTTTCAAGACAATTCTTCTGATCTTATCACGTGACTGTCAAGTGTACAGGTAGTTTTGTTGGGCAGAACTTGATGTTCCTTTACATCCACTTACTGCTTTTTTGTGCAGTGCTGACTCTTAATGTCGTCTTACATCATACAAACCCCCTGATGAAACGCTAAAGTTTGTCCCACACAGAGAACAAAAACACATATCCGTGGCAACACTACTAGGTTGTATCCATGAATGGACTTTCTTCCATTCATGCTGAAATTTGCATGAGTATTTCTTTTTCTTAGCTTCAGGGATAGTTGGTCCTGAATTCCAAAGTTTCCTGGCTGCCCAGCCCAGACATCGCTCAAATGCAATCGAATAGTTAAAAACAGGCATTTATATAAGATACAAGTGATATATACTCACCGATGAGTGTAGTTCCATTGTCGTTGTTATTCCTTTGGTTTTGTATACAATAGGGCTTTTTGTCATGTCCGTAGAAAAATCCAGAGAGACTCTGAAATGCTTTGAAAGACAAGCATTCTAATGACCCACGCTGTGAACCAAAATGGCAACTGAATTCGAATTTCCTTGCTTGCGGGAGAGTAAGTAGGAGATAAATATGTATGCGGGAGGTTTTCGTCTCCTGTGCCTGTAAATGTAGATTTTGCTGGAGTCTCCTGTGCAATGGGGGAGGGTTAACAGGTATGTGAGAGTCATCCATGATGACAATGCACGTGTATGTTTTTACTTTATACTATAGCATTGAATCATGATTTTTTTAAGTATACAGTCTCATAACTGCAGTGGTGTGTACATACAAATTGAGTAACGCTGAAACTTGCGTGGTAGCATCCTCAGATAGTGTAGATTCAGATTTGTTAAAATCATCATGATCCCAAGAGGTTGCGTGGGCTACAAAGGAGGGTTGAATTTTAATGTAAGAATAAAGGAAAACATTTTAACATCTTCTCAAAAACCAATAGGCCAAAAACCTTAAACTTGTGTAGAAGAATCCTCGGATAGTGAAGATTCAATTTTTTTTTCAAATCATGATACAATGGAGGGGGGTGAATTTTTGCATAGTTAATAAAGAGAAAATATCTCATTGTCAAAAACTAAAACAACCAAAGGAGTTTGATGTTTAGTGGAGATATTCGAAAAAAATCCTAATAAAACAATCTACTCTACTTAATTGTCCGAAACTATGTTTTGCATTTGATAGCATTAAAATATTTTCATCAGTTTGCTGAGGTGAGCAATTTGACCCCTGGGCCTCTTGTACTTTTATGAATATTGAGTACCTTTATGTCATTTATGAATACTTGATCAACAACACAAAAGATTTGAACATGTATCACGTTAAAAAAAAAGAGGTACATGAAACAAATCACAGCTGTGCTAGAATTTATTTGTGCCAATGTCTTTGCACTTGCGTTTGTTCTAAAATAGGTATGGGCCAAACTCTCTTGTTCATTACTTAAAGATATTATTTAGTTTACCCATTCTTATGATTTAGTTGATTGCCATATCAAAGTAATATGTTTAACTAAGATATGTGACTGCTAGAATAAGAAATTATAAATGCCATGGCCTAATGGACAAAATGCTCTCATTCAGAGATTTGATAATAGATTTAAAATAATTGAGGTTTGTTAATTTGAAAATTGCACAATAATTCAGGAAGAGTCAGGCAGGTCCCCTGTTGTGTATGACGTTGAGATGCACGAAGATGATGACTTCCAGAAAACACTTGACATGGCGGATGAGAGCAAACCCAAAAAAGTACGGGTAAATTTTGCATTAACTCTCAGGATCAATTTCAGACAAAAACATTTTGTAATCTACTTGTATCATTTTTTTATTCCCTACATGAAGATCAGTTTAAAGATATAAAAAAAGAAGTGATTTGTACTTTTAATCAAGATTCTTTTTATGGTTAACGTATTAAACTTAAATGTTCATTTCTTGACTTTGCTGCATACCTGCTTAACTTTGTTAAAATCCATCAGAATATTATTTGACATCCATTTTATTACCTGCAGTTTTTAAAAAATTGATTAAGATCAATGTTTGAATTAATGTTAGATTTCTGAATGATAATATTTAAATGGTACTTATGAGCAATCATTCTTTTATTTAAGTCTAGTGTACTAAACAAAATTTTTCAGATGAAAAGTGATGTCAAGCAAGCATCTTCGGGTTCATCAGACAGTGAGTTTGATTATTCATGAATTATCCTTGTAAATTGGTTCAATTCAAAATATGTTTGTAATGTTCTATTTCATTGGAAATATTGCAAAAAGTTTATACCTATACATATATAAACTTTTTTAGCTGGTGTCATAATAGCTTGAACCAAAATATGTATAAGAAAGAATTTTTCAGTCTCTGGACATTCACTAAGTTTGCAAATAGACAGATGGAATTCAAATTGTATTTGTCACCTTTCTGTGGTAGGCAAACCAAGTCTGGCAAGCAAATTAGCAGCCAAGGTCCAATCCAGTGAGGAAATTGATGTAATTCCTGATACACCGCTCTCCAGCAAGGTATGCACAGGTGTAGGGTACAGGTATATATATCCTGTATCATGGCTGCATTTACTTACTGTATGCATGGTTATTTTCGCGCCCCCCCCCCCCCCCCCATGTTATTTTCGCCCTTTTTAGCTCACCTAAGCCAAAGGCTCAAGTGAGCTTTTCTGATCACAATTTGTCCGCTGTCTGTCGTTGTTGTCGTCGTTGTTGTAAACTTTTCACATTTTCATCTTCTTCTCAAGAACCACTGGGCAGATTTCAACCAAATTTATCACAAAGCACCACTAGGTGAAGGGGATTCAAGTTTGTTCAAATGAAGGGCCACGCCCTCTTTAAAGGGGAGATAATTGACAATTATTGAAAATTTGTTGGTATTTTTCAAAAATCTTCTTCTCAAAAAGTATTCGGTCTAAAAAGCTTAAACTTGTGTGGAGGCATCCTCAGGTAGTGTAGATTCAAGTTTGTTCAAATCATAGTCCCCGGGGTAGGGAGGGGCCACAAGTGGGGGATCATGTTTTACATAGGAATATATAGAGAGAATCTTTAAAAATCTTTTCCTCAAAAACTATCAGGCCAGAAAAGCTCAAATTAAAATGGGAGCATCCTCAGATAGTGTAGATTCAAGTTTGTTCAAATCATGGTCCCCGGGGATAGGGTGGGGCCACAATAGGGGGATCATGTTTTACATAGGAATATATAGAGAGAATCTTTAAAAATCTTCTTCTCAAAAACTGTTAGGCCAGGAAAGCTCAAATTAAAATGGAAGCATTCTCAGGTAGTGTAGATTCAAGTTTGTTCAAATCATGGTCCCTGTGGGTAGGGTGGAGCCACAATAGGGGGATCAAGTTTTCCATAGGAATATATAGAGAAAATCTTTAAAAATCTTTTCTCAAAAACTATTAAGCCAGGAAAGCTCAAATTAAAATGGAAGCATCCTCAGGTAGTGTAGATTCAAGTTTGTTCAAATCATGGTCCCCGGGGGAAGGGTTGGGCCACAAAAAGGGGATCATGTTTTACAGTACAGCTCACGAGTATCCAGACACCCACAGTGTAAAAAACACGGTGGAAAACGTTCTGTGTCGCACCGTGTACATGGTGTGACACCATGTATGTGTATTGGAAAATTCAAGAAAAAGCACCGTGTTGCACGACGGCTGCCCGTGTAACTCCGTGGCCACTGTGTTACTCCGTGGATATTGTTACCTGAGACGTTAATAGAAATGCCGTATGTTTAGAAATAAATAAATTATGGCTAAACAAGGGTTGAAACATATATATCCTTTTCATATTTAAAAAAAAAAATGAATGTCGACTCAAGTTGCACGGACCCAGAAAATTTTCGGGGCTGTCAACGTGAAGTTATTTTTTTGTGATCTGAAAACTTGACGTAAATGGGTACCTTTTAATTCATTTGTTCTTAAATAAATTGAAATAAATTCACCAATTTGAAATATATTTAATAATCAATTGATATATAATCAAAATTCAAATCAATTTAATTCATCGTGTGTTTTTTTCTAAACACGCTTGATGTTGTTACTGACGATCTGATTAAAATATCGGGAGCTTAAACGTCTTATTTTCTGTTATATCTGAAAACACTTTCTGATTTATTAATTAATTTACAGCCTTACTTTAAACCAATTAAAAATGAGAAATGAAAACATTTCAGATCATGTTTTTTTCAAAAACATGTTGATGTGCTGTAGTAAATAGCAACCCCATATTACCGGTGACTCGAATAATTTGGACTTCAGCTATTTATGAAGCAATAAATAAACAAAAAATCTCTTTTATATTTTAGATTATAGATAAATACATGTACATACTCTTGTTCAATTATATTCAAGCATTGTAGGTGTACTAAAAATATACCCGCATTTCATAAAATAACTTTCAACTTTATTTCCATACCGCTGGTAATGGCGCCCTGATTTCACATGAAAAAATCACTCGTGCGATACACCTGTACGGAAGCTGATCAAATACACAACATTGTCTTTCATCTTGGGTTCTATACACAACAGGTGTTATTGTCTGTCTTGTTAGGTGTCATCGTAATTTACAACTAACTGTGTGTATATTTGGACGTCTGAACAGGTGTACTCGAGATGCCGTTATTCACACCTTTCCACGGACACCTGTTTGGTAACTCATCACAACCCATCGTGTGTATGGTCTGAATATATTTTACTTCTACTTTGTTAGTTCCATGATTTTTCCTAATCTCTAACAAACAAAAAAATTGTCTGTAGATGTGTACACAAACTACTACACGTAAGACAATCGGCGAGTGGATCCGGAGAACAAATCCGAATTCAGCAACTCTATAAATGAGGGAATTTCACAAAGTATTAACTTGCTATAAGAAATTATTTACTGGGTACACATACATGTATGTACGAAAAAACCTGATTGATTAAAAAGATGAATGAGATAATACCGGTAACTTTTTGCAAGCATTTATAACAAACACAACTTTATTTACTTTATAACCAATCTAATATGTGTGATGTGAAATAGCGTCGAAATTTTAACGAAAAATCTTATTACATCCTATACTTTACAAAGTTCTTGTGTTGAAATCGTTATTAAAACCATGGATCTTAAATAAATGAATGAAATTCATACAAATAGAACTCTTATAATTCTAAAATGATTGCACAAAAGACAAAAGTACACAGAGAGAGAGAGAGAGATTTTACAGCGCAATATTCCAACCCTCATACATACAGTATAAGAATGAAAAAACTAAACATTTTAAACACTAAAAACTTCATTGTTAAACATTTTTCTATCTTGTGGACTTAAAAAAACAATAGATCGACATTTATTCCTTATGGAAGGCATGGAAGGAGCAGGTGGTCTATCTCGCGGGCTGATTTGATTGACAGGGATAGCACGTGGACTCTGACTGCATAATTTCTATCGCAATTTTAAGGAAAAGGGTTCAATATAAGGGAAACTATAAATCTAACTTATTACACTGAATTACAAGTGAAATGTACTTAAAATTAAACTCATACCAGTATTCTCTCTCTCTCTCTCTCTCTCTCTCTCTCTCTCTCTCTCATATGACGATCATTAAACAATCAAACAGTAATTATTGCAATACTGAGTAGTTTCTTGGAACACAAATAATTTCTAAACTCAAGTTGCTTATAAAGATGAAATAAAAATTTACAAATTCCGATCCACGGATTCTAAGTGCTATGAATATGTACCGTGCAGTACTACATGGACAAGTACATCACACATATGTATAAAAGAAAGAAAATTTGAAAATATGAATATAAAGCTGTATAATTATATTATTTAGAGAAAGTACAGCTGTTTTCAACAACCCGTTAGATTTGTTATCGTTGAATAAAGTATAAGTGAGAGAAGATCACAGTTATGATTCTATGCCCTATTGAAACTGCCAATCTACAGCAACTACGATTACTACTACGTTTAAAAATGGACTGAAACAAAAACTTATGGAACAGTGTATTTGAATTTTAAAAAGGAAAATAAAGTGTTAGTGTTTTATTTGATTGAACCTTTATGTGGGCGATATCGATTTTTTTGTTCTTAATATCAACAAAAATCAATCGTAACAATCGCATACGTCTGAAAATTGCGTGCCTGAGATTTTTTTTTAATTATTTCTATTTCTTTGTACATCAATAAATATTTTATTCTTTATAAGTTTTATTCCTAAATCCTCCTTTTTAGCTCACCGAGACGAAGTCAAGGAGAGCTTATGCTATACCCTCGGCGTCGGCGTCGGCGTCCGGACCTGGTCAAAGTTTTTGTTGCAGGTCCTGTATCTAAGCTATTACTTGTCCTGTCTTCACCAAACTTGCATGGATGATGCATCTGGACCTACTTATGGACTTGAAAGACTTGGATGCTGAATCTGGGTCCTAAATTTCAGATGCTGGAGGAGGTTAAGGTTGTTGGACCAGGTTAAAGTTTTTGTTGCAGGTGCCCTTTGATAGCAATATCTTAGTTACTGCTGGTCCGTACTTCACCAAACTTGCATGGATGGTGTGTCTTATGATACTGATGCACCAGACAGGTTTGAGTGCTGAATCTGAGCTATAGGTTTCGGATGCTGGATGAGGTTAAGGTTTTTGGAGCAGGTTAAAGTTTTTGTTGCAGGTGCCCATTGATAGCAATATCTAAGTTACTACTGGTCCTAACTTCACCAAACTTGTATGGATGATGCGTCTTATGATACTGATGCACCTGACAAGCTTGAATGCTGAATATGAGCAATAGGTTTCGGATGCTGGAAGAGGTTAAGGTTTTTAGAGCTGGTTAAAGTTTTTGTTGCCGGTGCCCTCTGATATTATATCTTAGTTACTACTGGTCCTAACTTCACCAAACTTGTATGGATGGTGCGTCTTATGATACTGATGCACCTGATAACCTTGAATGCTGAATCTGAGCAATAGGATTCGGATGCTGGAGGAGGTTAAGGTTTTAAGAGCTGGTTAAATAAAGTTTTTGAAACAGGTGCCCTCTGATGATGATATCTTAGTTATTACTTGTCCTTACTTCACCAGACTTCCATGGATGGTGTGGCTTATGATACTGATGCACCTGACAGGCTTGAATGCTGAGTGTGAGCCATAGGTTTCGGATGCTGGATAAAGTTAAGTTTTTTGGAACAGGTCACATGTTTAATAGATGATAGTATACTATTTCAAACTTGCATAGTTGATTTAACTGTAATATGAATGAATCGCAGAGGTAGCTTCAGATGCCAATGCACCTGATGGGCTTGAATGCTGAATCTGAGTCATAGGTTTCGGATGCTGGATGAGGTTTAGTTTTTTGGAACAGGTCACATGTTTTATAGATGAAAGCTTGCATAGTTGATTTAACTTTATTATAAATTAAACGCAGAGGTTGCTTCAGATGCAGAGCCTGATCTCCATTATCAAGGATGCTAAAGAAATCTCTTACCTCACTCAAACCAGATCGATAGATAGATGTGTTTGTTGATAAATGATATAACATGATTCCTATGATATAGTATTGTATGATATGAAACAATCTTGTTTGATATGATACAATATGATATCATATGTTATATTATAAAAAGTTATACGACACGATATGATATTGTATCAATTGTTTTGATATTTTATGATATGATATTGTATCATGATATTGTTATGTATAGTATTGTATATTATGATACAATATTGTATAATATTATATTGTATTTTAATTTATTATTTTATCAAATGATACAATTACATAAGATATTGCAAAATATTATATTGTATCCTATGATACAATATTGTATATTCTATAATATTGTATCATACAATATTTATAATATGATATTGGTTTTAGTTATATAGAATTAAATCACATGAAATTGTATTATATGATATTGTAATATTATATTATATTGTATCATACGATATTGTATGATATGATATTGGTTTATATGATATATTATCATATCACATGATATTGTATTATATGATATTGTAATATATATTATTGTGTCATATGATACAATATGTATCATATAATAATGTATTTTATAATATTTTACTTTATCACATAATATTGTATCATTTGATAAGATACAATGTTGGAATCAAATTATATTGTATTATATGATATAATATCATATAATGTATCAAATATGTTTCAGTGTCATTCAATACAATATCATACTATATTATACAATATAATATCATGTTTCAATGTTATGATGTATTATGTAATATGATATTGTAATATAATACTATATTGTATTATATTTTATGATATTGTATTATGTGATCAAATACAATAAGGTATAACACAATACATTGTCATATCATACGTTACAATATCATATCTCATTATTGTTTATTACGGTATTTTATTGTATTATATGATATATATTATATATATGACATGATGCAATATTTAATTTTATATCATTGAATTGATAAACATATGAACATATGATTATCATAAAAAAAATTATCAGATGATACAATATTTTGTCAAAAGAGAATCCACGAATAACCAAGATCATAAACTATGATTTTCATATAAAATGATAAAGGTGGTCTTATGAAGGTGATGTCTCATAAGGGTGATGCTCCGTCTCGGTGAGCTTAGTAATCTATGATTACCTATGTTTTCACAGGTAAATACTGCGTGTTACACCGTGTTACTGTCCATGTTGCATCGCGTTGCACCTTGTCGCACCGTGTTTTTTCTCGTTTCGTGGCCGTAACAGAGAACAATAGATCAAAGGTACCGACACTTCCACGCTCAGCGTGGACTTTCAAACATGGTGGTCGGTGTTTTTCTCGGGATACTCGTGAGCTGTACTGTACATAGGAATAAATAAAGAAAATCTTTAAAAATCTAATTAGGCCAGAAAAGCTCAAATTAAAATGGAAGCATCCCCAGGTAGTGCAGATTCAAGTTTGTTCAAATCATAGTCCCTGAGGTAGGGTGGGGCCACAATAGGGGAATCAATTTTTCCATAGGAATATATAGAGAAATTAAATCTTTAAAAATCTTCTTCTCAAAAACTATTAGGCCAGGAAAACTCAAATTTGAGTGGAAGCATCCTCAGATAGTGTAGATTCAAGTTTGTTCAAATCATGGTCCCTAGGGTGGGGTGGGGCCACAATTGGGGGATAAATCTTTATACAGGAATATATAGAGAAAATCTTTAAAAATCTTCTTTTAAAACTATTTGGCCAAGAAAGCTCAAATTGGCGTGTAACCATCCTCAGATAATGTAGATTCAAGTTTGTTCAAATCATGGTCCCTGGTGGTAGGGCGGGGCCACAATAAGGGGATCAATATATAGAGAAAATCTTTAAAAATCTTCTTCTCAAAACTATTAGAACAGGAAAGCCCAAATTTGAGTGGAAGCATTCCCAGATCATATAGATTCAAGTTTGTTTAAATAATAGTCCAGGGGTAGGGTGAGGCCACAATGGGGGATGAATTTTTACATAGGAATATATAGAGAAAATCTTTAAAAATCTTCTCAAAACTATTAGAACAGGAAAGCCCAAATTTGAGTGGAAGCATTCCCAGATCATATAGATTCAAGTTTGTTTAAATAATAGTCCAGGGGTAGGGTGAGGCCACAATGGGGGATGAATTTTTACATAGGAATATATAGAGAAAATCTTTAAAAATCTTCTTTTAAAGACTATTTGGCCAGAAAAGCTTGTGTAGGCATCCTCGGGTAGTGTAAATTCAAGTTTGCAAAATCACAGTCCCTAGTGGTAGGGCGGGGCCGTGATGGCGGTTTTTTGTTTTTTTTTTAGTCCAAAACTCAGTACTTACTGAGAAAGCACAGGTTATGCAGATTTAAGATTGATGATTTCCTAGAGAAAAGTGGGGCCACGAAATGGGGTGGGGTATATAGGAATAGAGAAAATCTTCTTACAGGTACAACAACAAAAGGGGCTTGGTATTTACCAAAAAAAAGAGGTGAATAAAAATTGGCAGATTTTCAATTTTTTTAAGCAAGATCTACTGTACTTAGTTGTCAAGATATTTTGATACTGTAATGCTAATTTGATCAGAATCAAGGCAATTGTTGCTCAGGTGAGCGATGTGGCCCCTGGGCCTCTTCTTCCTGTTTTCTCTAAACATTCGAAGGCTGCAATGTGGATAACAAAATAATGTCAGATTTGAAATTGTAGAGTCAGTTTACAAAGATATCTGAGAAGAAAGACTCCCCAAAGAAAGGAAAGACAGTCTCGCCTAAAAAGACTGTCCCACAGAAGACCTCTCCTGTTAAGTTCACCCCCAAGAAGTCTCCTGGGTTCTCAAGCGAGGCAGCAGCCACACCCACATCTGAAGTGTCGAAAACTTCCAGTGCAAAAGCAAGTCCTACCAAAGTAGTAAGTCAGAGGAATGCAGCAGAGAGGCTAGCATTTTGTTAAGGTCAAGGTCAAGTAAATGAAAGGAGCCTATGGATTTTTGAAAATTGGGTTTTGTCTTTCAATGATGCTTTATTAGTTTAGTTTTATAAGGTGCACCTGTGCGTAATTAAAGATAAACGTAGTGAAGAGTGGTGTTTTTAAACTCATATTTATTAAATTTAAATGAAACCAATTACAAATCTTGAAATGTTTTTCCTTCTTGACAAGCAAAATATTTAAACAATGAAATGCTTTCTTTGTTGATTCATGGATGATATGAAGGTGGAGACATTGCAGAATTTTTTTTCAGCAATGATTCATAACATGCATGATTCAGCAAAGAAAGCATTTTATTGTTTATATTTACATCTTTCTATTAACAAATTAACAAATTGGTCAGGAAAAGTGAAAAAAATTTACTTCATATTGTTTATGTACATCAGTATGTAAGATAGAAGAAATAGCCATATCATCTTCTATGGAAACTTGATGGATGTAAATATATCCATAATACATACAGTCTTTAAAAACAGAATATTATATGTTCTTGCATGACATCTTCTTTGGTATTGGGAGTACTTCTATGGGTTATGGAAATTGAGAAAATGTTTCATTTTCTATATAGTTCTCTTATAGTCATAAAGTACATGAAAAGATACATCAAATCAATTACGACATCATAATTAATCTAGCACTGAAAAGAGACTCTAGAAAATTGAATGATATGTTTTAATAATATATCTGGTTCATTAAAGACATTGTTTCTAACTAAAAATATAGGGGTTAAATAAGCCATAGTATCTATAGTAAAAAATATGAAAAATTTAACAGAATTAATTAAAACAAATCAAGACAATATGAATGAGCTGAATAGATGTTACTGATTTTGAGATTTTATTCCTGTACATTTGTAATGAAGAAGCTCTTACCATTGTTCTCTGCCTTTAACAGTCCCCTGACACTCCTTCCATGGCTAAGAAAGGTAGCACTTACCGCAGCTACCTGAACAGAGAGGGACCCCGGGCACTTGGATCCAAAGAAATTCCTGAGGTCAGAGTGCTGTTAGTTCTCACAGGATGCAACAGAAATAGCAAACATTGTGCTAACTTTGAACGAAGTTTTAGATTTAGAATTCAGAGGGCTAATTACTGGAGTATATGATTTTAAAAAAGTTTTATGTTTAAGTAAGAATCTAATTGCCATGTATATAATATTTGTTGTGTCCCAATTTATATGGTGTAATATTACATTCAGGGTGGAGAAAACTGTTTGGAGTCCCTAACCTTTGTGATCACTGGCGTGTTAGAATCTCTGGAGCGGGACGAGGCCAAGAGTTTGATAGAAAAATATGGCGGAAAAGTGACAGGAAGTATTAGCAAGAAAACCAGCTATCTAGTTGCAGGGCGAGATGCAGGAGAAAGCAAATTAACTAAGGTGAGGTAATAGCATGTATGCAGTATTGTGTTTTTAAAGGCCCAGCATGAAATGATTGGGAGATATTTGGCGGAATCATATGAATTCATGGCGATTAATTTTCATTACCGGGTTATTGTCAAATTAAAAAAAAAGAAGCTTTTTGAGATGTAATTTTGTGGGTTTGCTTCTTTGTATAATGATTGAAGACTGTGCTCCATAATTGGTGACCAGTGGGTCTAGTACAGATACATTTTATTCAACTGGATCCTCTGTTAATTTTTAGCATGGCCCCTTTTGTGAAGTCCCTTTATTTATTGGGATTGGGTAGACAACATAGAGAGAATTTCAGTTTCTTATTTAAAAGTTATATCTAGTTGACAATATTTGATCTTTAATATTGAAAACTGTTCGGACAAATAAATTTGAAGTTCAGATAAGTAAATTTTTTGGTCACTTGTCCGAATGCGTAATAGTCTGTCAAGCAATTGATTTGTAATTTATAATTTTTATAATTAAGTCTATATGTACTGTATTTGCCTGACACCAAATCATCTCAAATACTTAATTGTGAGTAGTAGTGGGAGAACTTGTGTGTGTGTATGCCAGATGACTGGAGTCTTTGACATTTAATTCTGCATTTCATAACAATGCTTTGACAAGTTGTTACTATCAAATCTTGATACACATGCGTGGGACTTGGGATTTCTCTCACAGCTGTACCGTTAAGTTTGTTGGCATTCAGATGCATTTAACTTACAGAGTATTTACCTGAGCAGCTGTAGATCTGTACATCTAAATTGACTTATTATCCCCTCGCACAACTTGTTGCGAGGGGGATATAGCATCGCTGCTGTGCATGTGTGTGTATGTATGTGAGTATGTGTGTGTGTGTGTGTCCATTGTCAGCTCTTTAGCAAAATTCCCAGAAAACCCTCCAATGAATATTCATCAAACTTTGTACACTTCTTTGGCATGGTAAAAGGACAAACCCTTTTGATTTCCAAGTAAATTGATTCAATATTTTTTGAATTATCGTAAAAAAGCGAAGTTAAAACATGAATTCTATGTACGACTTGACAGTAGACATTTCCGGTAATTTTATGTAAACTTTAAGTAAATGGCTACCGTGTGCAGTTCAAATCAACAACTTTATATATTTGGGATTTTAATCTAGTAAAGGTAAAAAAACAAAAAACAAACGTTTTGTAATATTGTAGGGTTAGATGATTGCCCATAGGTAAAAGTTGAAGCAGGCAAGAAATTAAAGTCATCCTATTGACATCGAAACAAGCAGTCAGCTTTCGGACAAATTTTACCTATTACTAAAAATAAAACTAGTCCAAAATTCAGAGGATACTTTGACAATTATCGCACATTTATCACGCGAAGATTGTTTCATATCAATAATAACTGCATATCTACTACACTATGAGTTGACATATACCACAAGCAACTAGTGTTGTCCATTAGAGCAGACTACAGATCGCTAGATCTGCAGCTACGTTTCATAATATACATGTAAACGAATCGTTTATGTATGCTTATATAAAAATGAATGTCACTTAATGAATCTATATTATTTAACTTTAAAGCATATGTTTACATGTTTTGAGTTTCTGCTAGGAATAGGAAAACTGTGCAACCACGTACATGTAAACACCCCCCCCCCCCCTCCCATTTATACTGCACAAAGCTTGGGGATTAGGATAAAATAGAAATTATGAATTCAAAGTGGTTTTTAGAAATTCTTCTTTCATATTTATTTTGATCTGATAAATTTTGAGGGGAGGGGATGCTCCGCTTTGCGGTGCCCTTGTTATAGATCTTCACATGCAATAAATAAAAGATTAACATAACTTACATACAGTAAAACTTGTTGAATCTGGATGTTGTGCATTCCGGCATGTTGTCCAATCTGGTGAAATTATTCAGTCCCATGACATTTTCCTTTCATTTATGTTTAAAAAATGTTGTGCAATCCAGATCTTGTCTATTCTGTTAACCGACTGCGATAAAAAGAAAGACTACTTATGATTAGTGAGAGTTATCTCCTGTAATCCGGGCACTTATCAATCAGCCATTATGCAGGATAATTACTGCCCAATTATTTTTCAATTTTCCTGTCATATGCTATTGATTTAAACAACTTTTAATTTCAGTTTATACCGTTAAGTCTAGTTATAATTACATTTTTAGCTCACCTGAGCTGAAAGCTCAAGTGAGCTATTCTGATCACATTTTGTCCGTCCGTTCATCTGTCCGTAAACTTTTAACATTTTCAACATCTTCTCAAGAACTACTGAGCCAATTTCAACCAAACTTGGCACAAATCATCCTTAGGCAAAGGGGATTCAAAGTTGTGAAAATTCAAGGGGAGATAATTAGAAATTAATGAAAAATTTCGAGAAATTTTCAAAAATCTTCTCAAGAACAATAAAGCCAGAACAGCTGAAACTTGTGTGGAAGCATCCTCAGGTAGTGTAGATTTAAAGTTGTGAAATTCATGACCCCCGGGGGTAGGATGGGGCCACAATGGGGGCTCAAAGTTTTACATAGGAATATATAGAGTAAATCTTTAAAAATCTTCTTCTCAGAAACTAATCAGACAGCAAAGCTGAAACTTGTGGGGAAGCATCCTGCGGTAGTGTAGATTCCAAGTTGTGAAATTCATGACCCCCGGGGGTAGGATGGGGCCACAATGGGGGCTCGAAGTTTTACAAAGGAATATATAAAGTAAATCTTTAAAAAATCTTCTTCTCAGAAACTAATCAGCCAGGAAAGCTGAAACCTGTGTGGAAGCATCCTCAGGTAGTGTAGATTCAAAGTTGTGAAATTCATGACCCCCGGGGGTAGGGTGGGGCCACAATGGGGGCTGGATGTTTTACATAGGAATATATGGAGTAAATCTTTAAAAATCTTCTTCTCAGAAACTAATCAGGCAGCAAAGCTGAAACCCGTGTGGAAGCATCCTCAGGTAGTGTAGATTCCAAGTTGTGAAAATCATGATCCCCGGGGGTAAGGTCGGGCCAAAGTTCTACAAAGGAATATATAGAGTAAATTTTTAAAACTCCTCTTCTCAAAAACTAATCAGCCAGGAAAGCTGAAACTTGTGTGGAAGCATCCTCAGGAAGTGTAGATTCAAAGTTGTGAAAATCATGATTCGTGGGGGTAGGGTGGGGCCACATATTGGGGGGTGTTAAAGGTTTACATAGGAATATATAGAGTAAATCTTTAAAAATCTTCTTCTCAGAAACTAATCAGCCAGATGATTCTTTATAATTGTTAAGACTTTGTCTCCAGAACAGATCTTCGGCCTCACAAGAAGGTTCAGATTTTGATGTAGCTTTATATCCCATATATAAACAATTGTTAAGAATCTTTTTGAGAACTGCAATACTCAACATGTGATATGACTATAAAATCATCCTGTTAGAAAAGGGACTAATGATTATAAACATAAAAATATCCAGGGGGAAAATGGATTTTATTTACACAGGATCTTCATGTATTATTGTACATTGTCCAGATTGTTTGTATTATGACTCCATGAAGCTGATTTTATCATACCTATTGTTCCTCATGTGAGCGATGTGGCCCATGGGTCTCTTGTTAGATTATACTTCAGTAACTTCACCCCATTATTTTCAGGCCATGATTCTGGACATTGTGGGAATAAGACTATCGATATCGTTTGAAATGCCCATTGTATGGTTACACTTACATGTACAGAGTTATAATTTTTCTGTCAAAATGCTACATTATTTATTAAATTCTCCTGTATATTAATATTTATTGATTGTTCCCTGCATCAAAACAGTTTTGCCATTACATAATCAGCCACTTGTTGACTTGTCGCATGGTCAATGTTTGTTTAACAATATCCGGAGAAGCATGGACTTGACTCAGGTTAATTGGATGATTAAAAATTGATCAATTACTATGATTTGAAAAAGTATTCACATTTTATGTACTGTAAATTCCTAATTAAATGCGAGGAATTAATATCCGCCTTAAATCGCGAGAAGCATCCTGCAAGGATTTTAAAATCTCGCCATTATTTTCTGAGAGTTGAAAACTACAAGAAATAAGGAGAAAAGTTCAACGTTTGTGATTTTATATTTTCATGATTTGATACAAACCAGCAGGATCGCGGAATTAAGTACTCGTTTAATATAAGGAATTTACAGTATTCTGTTATGCAATTATTGTTTTCCAAATAGAATATAAAAATGAAAATTGGCAACATAATCAAGATCAAGGAGGTCTGATATGCATCAAAAGAATTGGAAATTTTGCAAGTATAGACGTTTAACTCTTTTCCCCTTAGAGGTTTCTATCCTATAACCCTTAATGACGCGTTTTGACAACCCTGGCCATATCCTTAATGACGACTTTTGACGCACCCTATATACAGCATTTAATTGGACCCCTCAACACCTGTTGTTTATTATAAACATTGACTGGTTTACACCTATTCTAAATAAAGATATCATGTGATTTACCTGTGTATGGTGGCGTGATGCATTACTACAATAAACAAAGATGGTGGACTGGGATGCGGACATCACACATGTTTTCAATTTTTGTTTATAATCAAGTTTAGAGGCAGAATTTTCAGTGTTTTCAATTTTTGTTTATAATCAAGTTTAGAGGCAGAATTTTCTAGATTTATTGGTAGTGAGATTGAATGATGAAAGCCAGATGCCAAATTCATGCAAAATTTTGTAGAAAAACTGTGTAATTACAGAAAACAGAACACAAGGTGTGCACTACCTGTAACCCCTAAATACACGAATATACTGGTAAATTTATATTTTTTTCAAAAAGTTAACACACTTATTTTGTTAACATGTTAGATTTATCAAATCCTCTTACACCATTTATTGAAAAAAAATCGTAAATATAAGTCTGAAAACGATAGACATGAATTGAAAAGTCAGCCACAGGTACATTTAATTATTTACGATCAAAAAACGTATTCTATGATGATAATAGGATCTTTCCATAAAAATTATTGAATAATTATTTGTAATACATACAGTTTTAAATATGTTTATCAAGTATCTGCTTAATAAAGCTTTAATGTAGAACACTCAGTTTTATTTTCAAATACCTGTTAGCTACTGGATTGTTTTATTAGTGACTAAAATAATTTTTTTTTTCAATGAATATTGAAATTTTAATTCATTACAAATCCATTGATATATAATTTTCTATGTGTTTGATTTGCTAAGACCTGTAATAAGTCTATTCAAAAACACACACCAGCTGTTTTCAGTACATCTGAAAACAGTCTAAGGGTAGCCCAGGGTAGAGTGTTAAGGATATGGCCTATGCGTCAAAAGGTGGCATTAAGGGTAAAGAGTTAAGACCTACTGTATTAAATGCTAAAATTAATTTGCAACAATGTTCTCCAAACCGGATGTTGCCTAATCCAGCCAAATTTTTCATCACCACCCACACCGAATACCATGGATGTTTGGAAAAGCAAACTCTGAAATTTGCCGAAACTTTGAGCCAAGAAATATATTCAATATGGATGAAACTGGTCTATTTTTGGGGGATACTTCAAGAAAAACTCTTTCTAACTGTTCCAGTGGGAAGCGCTCAAAATAGAGAATAACGTTTGCACTGTGTGCATCCATAATAGGCGAAAAATTAAAACCACTGCTAATAAGAAAGTCTTGACAACTGCTATGCTGTGTGAAAATTAAGCCAGAAACATTACCTGTAATATAAGTTTAATTCCAAGGTGTGGATGAACTCTAAAATAATGGAAGAGTGGTTAACAGTTGGATAAATCAATGGGGTATAAAAAAAAAAATTCTTCTCTTTCTAGAAAATGCCCTGTCTCTTTGGAACTTACAGCTGAAATTTCTTCCTCCAAACACTACTTCAAAAACTCAACCCATGGACATGGGCATAATCCAGGCCATGAAGCTTAAATTCAGGAATATTTATTTAAAAACAGAACAGCTTTTAAATTCATTGTAGATGTTTTCAGCTCATGTGCTATGTTTTATAGGTAAAATCAAAGTGTTAAAAATCACAAAGCTTAAGAAGCATCCTGTCCATAAATGCATTTTGATTAATTCATTTGCAAACTTGGTGCATCTTCAAGCAGACATCATCCTGTTTATTGCAAGTAATTAGAATTTGTATGAGCCCATGCACACTCATTCTTTCGTAACCTTCCTTGCATGTATGAAAGCTAATTTCTCTGTCTATTATGTGGGCATAGTTAGTGTTAATTACCATAGAAATTAAAACTAAATGGGTTTTTAATATTTTTGTTTTCCTTAGTTAGTAATTAATGCAATAAACTGTTGTTCATTTTAATATTTCATTTAAATGCAATTTCTAATAACAAATTATATATTGGTAGGATCATTGGTCACAATTATGTGTCCTAAAAACTGTCATTTTAAATAAATCCACAAAAATTGCTATACTCATAAAAAATAATGAAACCATGCAGAGCAAAAAGAATGATTCGCATTAAAGTTCTATGATTGTAATCAATAACCTGATCTACAATTAATGAAAGTTTTCAATCTTAATTAATCTTAGTTAAGTTAAATCAATCTTAGTTAAGTAAAACTTAACTACTTATTGACAACAGTTCAATTTGAAAATAGCATAATTACTTGGAAGTGCGTACAGAACGTTGGCTTTTAATTCAGCCACTTTCAACCTACAGCAGCTAGACGGACTTCGCTGCATGCCAGACATCAAGCTGTCTCATCAATTTATGTTCCCAAACCAATGAACCTTTCAGGCATACAAGCTACTTGATTTTCTACACATATAAGGTTGTAATTTTATGAAGTTCAGTGAGAACAATGATCTATAAATATTTGTCTAAAAATATCACGAATATATATTCCATATCCTTATGACATCACAGTGAATTTTCTACAGCCAATTTTGGTTCAAATTTTGGTCCTCTCCCTTTTCAAATTTCATGATTTTTTTCCTGTAATTTTTCCCAAATTCATTTTTTGTCCACCACCTTCCCCTAAAAAAACACAGCATTGTTTATCATTGTAAAGAGTCTAAGGAAAGAACAATAAAATATACTAAAGATGAAGATAAATCAATTTAATGTACTGTATAGTTTATCTATATAAACAGTAACACTAGTCACTGGCTTTTCTCATTTGACCCACACTTCTATGACTTTATCCAATTCAAAAGCCCAGTCTCTTTTTAAAAATAGAAAAATCACAGCATCACTAACAACAAAAAATCCTTTAAAGTAACCTTTCTAACCTTTTAATAAATTTTGCAACTTTTCCAACCATTTGAATTTTACATTTGCAAAATTTTGACTATTAATCCATAAACAAAACAGTTGTTTGGTAGACTTGGTATCTGTTTTCTTTGTTTATCAGGTATAGTTAAGGAAAGCTTTTTAGCTCACCTTAACTTTATTCATCAGTTAAGTGAGATGGGTTATGAAATGTCATACGAAATGATAGATAGACAGAAACATAAAGAAATTTTTCTCTCATTTATTTGTAGGAATTGAGATATGAACTTACCCTTTTTTTTGCCTGTAAGAATTTGTCCTAAAACACAATTTTGTATAAATTTCAAAGACAGCTATGGGATATAATAGATTCTTGGGTACAAAAATATTATTTTTCCTCTCATCCCTCAAATATTACATAATGTGATATTGGGGAAAAAAATCCATATTTATACCTTATTTGAACTTAAAATAGTTATTTGGAAGTATATTTGATTTCTTAAAGCTTCTTGTGTTTAGATTTTTAGGTCGCTGTTAGACATGGTTGCTAAGGTGAGCTATGTGGCGCAAGGGCCTCTAGTTTCAAAAAGGTCAGCTATGTGGCTGGAGGGCCTCTAGTTTCAAAAAGTTATGTTCATCGCCTTTGTATTTTCATATAGGCCCAAAGCTTTGGAACAAAGCAAATTGATGAAGATGGGTTGCTGAACTTGATACGAACGCTTCCTGGAAAGCGATCCAAGTATGAACTAAAAGCAGAGGCGCAGATTAAAAAGGTAGGCAGTGTGCTTACAGATTCCATACTCCCTCCTGTATAAATTATGTGGAATGTCTGTAGTAATGTTTTGCAAAAATTTTAAACTCTCTTAATCTTTCTTATTCACTTTGGTACATTTTGCAGTATGACTTCCCTAATTGTATGTGTTTTGAATATATTATCTACATGTTGTGACACTAAAGGATCTCTAAAGCAAAATTTTACAAACATATATATATTTGAAACGTTGGCTTTGTATTTCCAATAGTTAATTGCATTGTCAATTTTTTTTTTCAACTTTATTTCTATCGCTATTTAAACATACGTAATTTATTACCCTTTTGGACACAGTGTATTTGTTAGTAAGCCTTCATTAATTTATCAGATGGAAGTGCATTAAATAAATATGAACACATACTTGGACCATCTCTACAGTACTATCAGTCCTTTGATTTCATAATATTGATGCTTGCAGGAATCGTCTTTCTCTCAGAAAGTAGAGTCAAAACCTCCTGTTAAGTCTTTGATGAAAGAGTCATCTGTAACCAGCATTGGAGACTCTCAGGAGTCGGCATCTTCATCCAGCAGACCTTCAGGAGAAGCAATTAGGGCGGGGGAGAGTAGCCTCATGTGGGTAGACAAGTACAAGCCCACTCAGCTCAAACAGATCATCGGGCAGACTGGAGAGAAGAGCAATGCCAGGAAGCTTCTCCACTGGCTCACCAACTGGCACAAGAATCGGGCCGCTGGAACCAAGCCACAAGGTCGGTAGAAATTTTGGGGGTAAAGGGTTGAAAAGAGGCAGGGTATTGGGTTATTGAGCTGTGTTTGTGTTATAAAAACAAGAAAGAAAGGGGCTAGATCAGATGAAAGGACTAAAGGATTGTGTGTGTGATGGTTTTAAATATATTGAAAAAAGAGAAAGAAGTAAACAGAAATTTTTTATTGGTGAGATATTCTGTGGTAAAATAAGTTTTGGATATCCTGATATATTGACCATGTCTCCTTTTAAGTGGAAGAAATCAGTGTAGAGGTATAGAACCTAGGTAAGCCAAGGCAAGGATTCGATTAATTGAGTACATTCAGGCCAGGTCAAATGTTACTAAGTGTGCTTTTATACCACAAGTGGAAAAAATACTGCCAATTTAAGGGGGATTGCAAATTAATATTTATAGATTGTGTTAGAAATTTGATTTTTCTCTGTTTAGGTAAATTCTTTAATAAGAGTGATGACGGGTCAGGATTCCGAGCAGCTTTGCTGTCTGGGCCTCCTGGTATAGGCAAAACAACAACAGCAACCCTAGTGTGTAAGGTCAGTAAACTCTTACTGATTTATATCATTCTGTCTGGAGAAATAGAACATCTGTACAAACTATTATCAGTACCTGATAATTAGACCACATGCACATTAATTTACTCCATAATAAATAGATCATTTCCTTATTTGCTATACATTTAACTATAGTTGATTTTATGCAGGTTGAATTTAGGCCAAAAACTCACCGATATGTATGTTGCATTGAATATTTTTAAATTGTATATTTTTAGGAGGCTGGTTTTTCCTATGTAGAATTAAATGCTTCGGACACAAGATCAAAGAAAAGTTTGAAAGGGGAGGTGGCTGAGTCATTGGATAATAAAACAATTGTGGATTTTATTGGTATGTGTTTATATATTAACATACTGCATCAGTTTCTCAAAACATTCCTTTAAATTAGAAATTTTAGCAAGAATTAATTTTGGCATTGATAGTAAGTTTTCCAATCCTTCTAGAATTGGATAAGACTAGCAATTAGAACCATTTTAACAAGAGCTTGGACTTTGGGTAGTTGTGTCAAACAGCAATGTGACGTAGGTTTGTCTATTTCATTGCTGGCCACTCAGCCATGGCTCTGTGAAATCAACAAGAATTGTCTGGCTTTTGAGCTAATACTACGCAATCCGTGCACATTTCGCTTGAAACCGTGTCATTTTGAACATTTTTTGACACAAGAAATAGATAGCTATGTCTAACCGAAAGTCCAAGGTCTTGTTAAAATGGTTCTATATCTTTTGCATTGTAAGTACTGTGTTTTAGTATAGAATCTTTAAAACACTTAAGAAGACTTCTCATTTTTTTTAAAAATGGTAAGTTGGTACATTTTCAGGCTAAAACACTATGAATTAGTCTTTGCGAAAAATTCTATTAATCTGCAATCACAGCTTTAACAGAACAGGAGATCCATTATTTCTTATCACTTCTCATTCTGTTTTCCAAAATATCTTCCCCTTTTTGGCCCTGTTGGTTATTTCATCCATTCCAATCACTGAACCTCGTTATGTTTATTTTCATTCTACAAAAAAAGACCCAGCAGACTACTATTAAAAACTTTTTCCATACATTTATTAAGGGGCATTTATGTTTTTCAATATTTTCACCTAAAGTAGTTGGCAAAATCACTGAATTCATTTCCAAAACTAACTCACGTGAGATTTTCCTAGGAGGCACAAACAAAAGCACGGAGGGCAAGAAACACTGTCTGCTGATGGATGAAGTGGATGGAATGGCGGGGAATGAGGACCGAGGAGGACTCCAGGAGCTGGTTGCCCTCATCAAGTCCTCACACATCCCCATCATCTGTATGTGTAACGACCGCAACCACCAGAAGATGAGGACCCTCTCCAACTACTGCTTCGACCTACGGTTTCAGAGACCTCGAGTCGAACAAATCAAGGTTAATGTTCTAGTATGAGTAGGGATTGCAATGATGAACTGGCTACTAAATCAGAACAATAGATCTTGAAAGAGTAGGAATAAAAGCAGCCTGTTTTAGAGACCATTGAGATTACAATCATAGTTATATTTTATCACATGTTTAGCTTAATATGCACTGGATATCACTCGTGTAATAAATTTTTGATATTGCACTGTATGTTCTTGCGCCATGTGACATCATAATTAAACATTATGTAGCTTTAGGCGGATGATTGATGTAGAATGAAAAATTAACAAAATAATTCAGTTAAAAAGTGTAGAGTTATAAATCTGAAGCAGTTAATGCTCTTTTGTTATTTTTCATAAATTGATAAAAATATGTAAGAAAATGAAATGCTTTTTTGTTAATCTTCAAGGAACTTTTTTCCATGTGTAAAGTTGTTGACATCTTATAGTTAATGTGTTGTGCAGCTCACAATTATAATGTTTACAGAAAAGATTGAGGTTTAACAAAAAGAAAGGCATGGTAAAAAAGGTTATAAAAGGATCTTTCATGATTTGTAATGGTAATAGGGTCAAAATTTGCGTTACGTGAACAGTTAACCATATAATATCGATAGTAGTATTTCTATTTATTGGGCTTAAAACAAAATAATATTGAAACCTCAAATATAGTATTGTCATGCTGTTTCATGTGTTAAATAATGAAGATATATATTATTTCGTTGAATAGATATCAGTTACTAAAGACAGATGGTCCTCTTCAAAATTGACTAAGAACATTAACTTCGCCGGACGTCATGGCGCAATGAGGGATACAAACATTGTTGATTTAACTTAGAAAAAAGCCTATACCAACTGAGAAAATGCTCAATGGTACAAATAATACTGTAGATTCCTAATAAAACGTGGAATTAATATCTGCGTAAAATCGTGAGAGCAACACTTGCTGATTTTAAAATCTTGCTGTTACTTTTCAGACAGTTTTGAACTGTAGAAAGTTATAACAAAAAGTTGGCGGTCGCGATTTTATATTCTCGCTATTTGATATAAACAGCGGAATTAAGTACTCAATAGTCTTAAGTTTCAAAATATCAAAAATTATTTGCAAATTTGTTTTTGACTGTAATACATTTTGTGGGTGTAGTTGTAATGGTATTTTTGACATTAGACAGCCCAAAGGAAAATATGTGTAAATATTGAAGTCAAAAGAATAATTCATGTCATCTGACATTCAGAGTTTTCATTACTGTAACCGAATAGACACATGGAAAAAAAAGGAAAATTTGAAGAACTAACTTGTGATTATCAAGCAAATGTAAACAATTAAGATGTTAAGTGGTATAGTCTCATTTTAAATTGCAAGGTGAAAAGCTTAAGAGACTAAGCGTGATATAAACAATGGGTATTTCCATTAACTCTATGTGCGTCATATGGATGCCATGTTTTGAACGTTACCGTGCGCCGTGGTGACAAAACAGGTTGATTTTAAAATAAGGTAACAAAAATATGTTTTCATCAAATGGAATGAAACTTCGTATATCAATAACATAAGTGTTGGTGCACAGATTAATCTGTTAAGTATGACTTTCTTGAAAAATATATGATAGACAGCCACATTGTCTTCGTAATTTTTGATTGACCCTCGTATATGATTTTTATCTAACGCTTTGTGTGTTTTCTATCACCTCGCCAGGCTTGGGGATAGCAAACACAAAAACTTGTTGGATAAAAATCATATACCATTGCAAATCATGAGAGATCCTATATAAATGAAAGTTTTTGACAATGATTTTTAAATTTATTGAATGACTGTGAAATCAATACAAATTCGTGGTGGCTCAATTTTTATGGTATTCATGGGTAACTTTCGTCCACGAATTTACATCCTAAACGAAAATTAAAGGGTTTAGTTTACCTACTGAAACTGAAATCTGACTCATCCATGAAATTACATCCCCACAAATAAGCAAAAAATCCATGATACTACAGTATATTGAAATGTTTTTGATATCAGCACTTTTTTAAGCTTTCTATTATGTAAATTGTTTTAAGCTATAACCTTCCCAATATATGATGTGACTGTGAAATTAGAATTTAAAATCTATTTTCATTCGTAGCTAAATTGTTTATGGTAAACTTAAGCGGAATTTCACCTATCATGGAAGGGAAGGGTTGATATGCATGAGATGCATGTAGTTGAGTTGACTCTAAAGTCATCTAAATGTTACTGAACTTCACATACTCTTTTTACATAGGTTGTGAAATATAAAACTACCAATGAATGATATTATTACTTACCGATTTTACTTCAGGCTACTTGTAAAAAAAATTAATTTAAGCAAGTAGGGGGTATACAGATATATTTACATGTATTCCCATATCCTGTTATTAAATGATGAGTGTATTTTGATGAATAGATGTATTTATTATACCCCCCCCCCCGCAAACGAAGATTGGGGGGGTATATAGGAATCAACTTGTCCATCCGTCTGTCTGTTCAATTCGTGACCGATCCATATCTTTCTTATGGAGAAACATTGGAAGTTCTTACTTCACACAAAGATTGCTTAAGACCTAAGGGTGTGTCATGACCTTGACCCAAGGTCATTTGGGCAAGGTCAGGGTCACTGACAGAAAAAATGCAAAATTCGTTTCCTGTCCATATCTTTCTTAGTTATGGAGAAACATTGGAAGTTCTCAGTTCATACAAAGATTGCTTATGACCTAAGGGTGTGTCTTGACCTTGACCCAAGGTCATTTGGGCAAGGCCAAGGTCACTGGCAGAAAAGTGCAAAATTCATATCTTGTCCGTATCTTTCTAATGGACAAATATTGGAAGTTCTTATTCACATCAAGGTTGATTATAACCTGAGGGTGTGACATGACCTTGACCCAAGGTCAATTTAGGAAGTTCAAGGTCATTGTTAAAAAAAAAAATCAGGCTCAGTATAGCAATAATTCAAAATGTTTATATTAAATGGCTGCTTGACATGTGGAATTTTATTTGATTCGAGTCATGTTTGTTAACATAAGGATGCAAATGCCCTTATGCATTAACAGTTAACTTAAATTAAAATGGAATTTAAAGAATAGAAATTGGTCTGTGTACTCATATTAGCATCAACAGTTTTAAAAATTAAAGCAGTTGTTATTTATAGAAAATGGACGGTGAAATAGATTCATCCAATCTTTTCTATCATAAAAAAAAAATACGTGAGTTATGATTTTTTCTTAGCGGAGGTATCAATTGTGAGCTTGCTCACAGTACCTCTAGCCTGTTTTTAATTGCGTGTGTTGTATTAATTATTGTTAATCGTAAATCCAGGGATGGGAATGTTATTGTAATAAAATTTGTCTAATCTAGCGGTTTTAAAATATTCTGCTGTATTAGTTATCATCCGGTTTGGAGGACATTTCTTTAAATTAATTTCATATTAACTTACATTCTATATTTTAACATGAATATACATGAATTTTATGAATTTTTAACAACAAAAGCACTTAAGTATTTTATTCAAATCCAAATATGCATGTTTATAGTACATAAACAATTGATCAGTTTTTCTGCATTAATAATTTGTAATTAATACAATACTTGATCTATGGATGCAATACATAGTTGACACAACAGCATTTACTGTATTTTACTTAAACCAAAAAATGAACACCGTATGTATGAGTGATTCAATATTTACAGGGTGCTATGATGTCTGTAGCATTTAAAGAGGGCTTGAAAATTCCACCTCCAGCCATGAATGAAATTATCTTGTCAGCCAACCAAGATATTCGACAGGTGAGTATAAGAATTTTGAATTTGAATATTTTGTTTGTCAGTTGGTTTATTCAATATCCTCTTTAAGCAATATGAGTTTGTTCAGAGTATGCAATTCAATGCATATATGTATAGAATTTTTGACCTTATTTGTACAGGTTTTACATAATTTGTCAATGTGGACTGCTGGAGAAAAGAATCTGACATACGATCAGGCCAAGAAGGATTCAAAAAATGCCAAGAAGGATTTCAAGTTGGTAAGAAAATCCCGAACACCTACTGTAGATTTCTTCTATTATGCAAGTACTTGATTCTTGAATTTATCCATTTTGCCTCAAATCGAAGTTTTATTTAGTTTACATCTGGCTGAAAGATCCATGAGATGTTGGGTTTTTTTTTGCGATTTTACGCAGATATTAATTTCTTGCGTTTTTTATTCCCTCGCGCAACTTGATGCGAAGGGGATATAGCAATGCTGTTGTGCATGTGAGTGTGTGTATGTATGTATGTCTATTCCAGCCTTGTAAGCAAAATTCAAAGAAAACCTAGCACCAATGTTTATCAAACTTCTTACACTTCTTAAGTATGATGATTAGACAAACACTATTAATTTTCAAGCCAATTGGTTGAATACTAAAATCATGTATGTCAAAATAATGCATTTCACCCCATAATGTTTCATGTTGCAAGGGAATGCTCCACTTAGCGGTGCCCTTGTTTATAAATCTACTCATCTGTCTTGTGTTAAATGATGTCTGGTTATGATCTTCTGTTTTCTTTAGGAATAGTTTATTAATCAGTCATAAAAGCAATTAAACATTTGAAAAAAAATTTAATCTGATTAAGGTACCTCACTACACCAAGACATTTCACAAAGTGGCAGTTAAATGTTTTGTTAAACTGTATCAATTAATTTGGTTGAATATCATTATAGCTCAGTGGTTAAATTATCGGGCTTGTGAAACACAGATTATAAGTTCGAATCCATTTGGGGCTTTTGTTCATATTTTTGTTCCCCGCCGCAACGCGGAGCGGGGACATAAAATGCCCGGCGTCCGTCTGTGTGTCCTTGCGTCTGTGTTTCCATCCGTCAAATTTTTTTGTTAGCGCTCTCATGCCTACAAATTTTGACGGATTTTCATTAAATTTATACCAAATGTTTATACCATTAATACTTTGGGCAAGTTCAAAAATCAGCATTGGTCGATACTTTTTGTTGAAGTTTTAGGACTTTGACCATATTAATGACTCCGTTTCATCCAAAAATTGACCTTGTAAGCACTCTCATGCCTACAAATTTTGACGGATTTACATGAAATTCATACCAAATGTTTATACCACTAATACCTTGGTCAAGTTCTTAAATCAGCCTTGGTCGATACTTTTTGTTGGAGTTATGGGACTTTGACCACAATAAATACTTCATTACATCAAAAATTGACCTTGAAAGTGCTTTCATGCCTACAAATTATAAGATATTCATAAAATTTAAATACCAAATGTTTTATGCATACAGTATACTAGTATACTGCTTGACCGGCGGGGGACCCAGGAATTCTATTCTTGTCTGAATAAAACTTTTAAAGATCAATTTGTTATCAAAAATTGCATATTTTTTCGCCTCTTTGACTAAAATACTTCTTTGCATCATATTATCTATTATAATCGAGTATTTTCAGAATGTCATTTTTAGAAACGATTTCAAAGTGTAGTGAGCTACTTGAATTGTTTTTTTGGTTTCTGAATACATAATATTTTCTTTATGAATTATCAAGCACTTTTAGTGATTGGAGGTTGATGTATAAATTTTCTTTTCTAGGGTCCTTTCGATGTTTGTCGTAAAGTTTTTGTTGGTGGTGAAGAAACAGCTGGGATGACAATCAATGATAAATCAGACCTATACTTCCACGATTACAACATAGCGCCTCTGTTTGTCCAAGAAAACTACATCCATGTCATTCCTTTTGCTGCAAAGTAAACTTATGACTTTATTTCTCATACTGTAGAATTCTTCCCTTTTACATGGGATATTTAAATTCATGAATTTTGCGATACTCCTTTTATTCAAAACAAAGCATCAAGATATTTTTTAAAAGACTTTAATGAAACAGTGTAAGGTTTGTACAGACATATTTATTGATAAATTTCAAAAGGGCGGGGGGGGGGATTAATCTAAACTATAATGAAGTGAAAAGAAATATTCACATACAGACACACCTTCCTTACAGATTTTTAGGACATAATTTAATCACAGAAATGATACCCAAAATATTGTTTTCACAACAGTAATTGAAGTGTTATTTATTTGAAACAACATCCAGCTTCACTGTCCTCTAACTTTTCTGTTATTCAGGGGTAACGTGGGTCGTCACTTGTCCTTGCTGGCCCGCGCTGCGGACAGTCTGTGTGACGGGGACCGAGTGGACCGCTCTATCAGGGAGAGGCAGTCCTGGAACCTACTGCCCTCTGCGGTGAGAAACTCGATTGTTGTTGAAGGCATATCTATTATTTATGTTGTTGATTTGTTTCCCCCTGCATTTGTTTTAACTTTATTACTGTTGATTCCTTATTTTACACGAATACTGTATACAGGGAAATATTCGCCCCTGTTTTATTTTCGCTCCTTTTGCCCTCGCTGTCAGCGTGCGAATTTAAGACTAGGCAAATACCAATATTCCCTGCTATTTCTTTAGTACACAATCTTGTCTGGGCAAATTTAAGATGGGTCAATACCATTTGCAAGTGCAGAAGGGCGGAAATAACACTGGGCGAAAATAACCCTGTATACAGTACTTAATTCAGTGATTCTAACATTTTGAATCAAATTCCCAAGAATATAAAATCATGAACATTAAACTTTTCTTGTAATGTCATAATACCATAGTTTTGTGTTGATGTTTTGCAAAACAACTCCTAGTTAAGACAAAGTGATCTATTTTATAAATGGTTCTTTTTCATATGATTGTAACTTAATGTTGAAGACTTGTACATGTAAATCAAATTTCATGTAACTTGGAACTATGATCTGAAAAAAAAAACTGTTTCCTTACAGGCAATGTATGCTAGTGTGATCCCAGGGGAGTACATGAGGGGCAGCCTTCCCCAGATGGTGAGTTTTCCAAGCTGGCTTGGCAAGAACTCGACCACAGGGAAGACAGATCGAATTCTCCAGGAACTCAGAACACATATGTCATTATCGTGAGTAGCTTCAGCCCACTCTTTAGACAGGGAAGGTTTTTCCACTTATGGTTTTAATACTGCTGTACTTTTGCTATTGGTGATTCCATATTTAGACAGTATTGTATAATTATGAACATGCAGATGGTACAGTATTCAATTCAGCTTAACTTTGATATTATTATGTTGATGTTTTTGAGAAATGAAAGGTGATTGCGTAGGACGAGAAGACGATTGAGATCTGTTAACAAGGCATTAACAGAATATATTTGTTTAAATAAAAATTTGCCATTATAATAATGAGATTATTACAGTTTAACTTCAGTGATCATGAAATTGACAATTTTTTAAAGAAACAAGCAAAATTTGAATTGTGTGTTAGAGATACCTGTAAGAATACGCATTATAAATGATGTTTTATCACACTCCTCAATAGATTAAAAATTATATTATTTAAGGCATACAAAAAATGTACGCAGCATGCGTAGGAAAGTGTGGTCTTTCAGATTGGGACCCCAACATTCACTGTTGTACTTTTTAGAACATCAGCAAATAAACTGAGTCTTAACCTTGATTATCTCCCATACCTGAGAAAATTCCTGACACAACCATTAGTGGTCAAAGAGAATGATGGGATACCTGAGGTCATCGATCTGATGGACAAGTATGACATCATCAAGGAGGACTTTGACAACATCCTGGAGGTCACCAAATGGCCCAACAGTGACGACCCAATGTCACAGCTCAGCTCCAAGGTTAGTTTCTAACCTTTCGATGCAATAAATTTAGAAACACTTCCTGTCTTAATAGGAAGAGGGATAAAGAAAAACGTAAACATAAGAATAAAAACAGTGAGGATCATTCTCTAGAGATACCAACTTCCATAACCACAATATAACTAAACAAAGTTTTAGCTAAGTCTGTCTTTCTTCATTTCTGATAATTACTAGTTTGCATGTTCGGTTTTTTAAGCCATTTTAAAGCAGTCTGCAAACATCATGTGTGTAAATATTTAATTGTAGATATTTATTGTCCATACTTTAAATCTATTTATTGGCCATACTTTAAATCTGTTTTAGACGAAAGCTGCCTTTACAAGAACCTACAATAAAGAGGTCCATATGACCCCCTATGCGACGGGAACCCTAACCAAGAAAGGTCGAGGGGGTGGGGCAGCTACAGCTGAGGACTACAGCATGGAAGGTGAGGAGGAAGGAGAGGGAACAGCTGCTGTCCAGGAGAGTGATGAAGAGGAGAAAAGCGATGTAGAACTGGACTCCATGATTAAGGTACATCTCTTTGACAAATTTAGGGGTTTTTAAAAAGACATGGTCATGATTTGAACTGATAAATTAGTTTTCTACATGTATTTATTTAATGTTAGAAATGCTTCACTTGGATATTTTTAATGGCCTACCAATATTTGAATGTCAGTTGTCAAGTTCTAGGAAAGATGTCCTGGTAAACAAGGCATTCTTATAATCTCAAAAAAATGAAATATCAGTGGGTATTCTTTCATACTTGTGTAATCAAACAAAATTTATAATGTGTGTTATTTTTCTTCAGTTTTAATTAACAGTTAGACTTGTACTCATTACCTACAGTTGAACTTCAGTATCTCGAACACCGATATTTCGAATACAATGGATATGTCGAAGTGATTTTAAGTCCCAAACACTTAAAAATTTAAGTATTTTACCCTTGATATCTTGAATACTTGGATATCTTGAAGTTTTTAACCAGTCCCATCTAGTTTGAGATAACGAGGTTTGACTGTATTTTCATCACATTTGCATAAATTTAACTCTTTACTTGAAGCAAACTAAAAAACCAAAAGGGAAGGATAAAGCACCAAAGGAAGTAACAGCAAAGGGAAAAGGAAAAGGAAAGGGGAGAGGAAAAGGGAAAAGTTGACAGCATAATAAGACTGAAACAGGAGAGAGAGAGAGAGAGAGAGAGAGAGAGAGAGAGAGAGAGAGAGAGAGAGAGAGAGAGAGTACCACAGAAAAGTTGAAATGATTAGATTAACTTTTGTAGACACTGAATATATATTATTTTCCATAGAGAATCAATTGTAATAAAAGGGTGTGATCGTTGAGAGTAAGCAGTTATACTGTTGTGTATTCCTTAGTGCTTTCATGTTATATACATGTTGGGGTTAAAAAAATTACAATGTCAGTGTTAACATTGCAATTTACTGATTAAATATCCTAAAATATGATAATCTGTGTTTTGCATAACCTGCAATTATTTTATGAAATTGGGGTGTTTTTTCTTAGAACAACAGTCTAAAAAAATCTCAATTAGAGCCTCATTAATTACAAGTCTATTCTGAACATCTGCTTGTGAACTCATGCAAATATTGAAGAAAGGAGTAGTTAGTTCCTTTGTTTGCAGTGCAACAAATAGAATTGTTTATAGCAGGTATAGCAATTACTATTTAAAATGTTGAAACTTGTTAAACCATATCTTTAATCTTCACATCCATATAGAGAGAGAGATAGAGAGTTCATATGAAGGTCACAGTATCAATGTTTGGTACATTGAAGCCTCCAGAAAATACGGTTGGTTAGTTGATGCATGCAAAATTTTAAGGATGCTTAATACCCCAAGATTCTACTCTTTATGACAGTACCCCATATTGTTAAAATTTGGTCGCTATGTAGAGCAATTGGTGTACCGGTAGATTTGATCTAGAAATCCTTATCTTTTAAATGATAGAGAAGTTTAGGCTTGTACGCAAAACTTTTCCCAAAGATTTGGTGGATTCTAAAGAAGTAGATCTTTTTATACCCCCCCCCCCCCTCTCAAAGTTTCGGGGGTATATGGGAATCACATATCAGTCTGTGCAGTTGTCCTGTTCACATCTTTCTTACAGAGGAACATTAGAATCAGTAATTATTCATACAAATGACATATTGTTTGAGGGAAGCAGGGATTGTATACATGTAATTACACGAAATGAAACCAAAATAATTACCTCATACACATATTATACACAAAGAATTATTTTTTACTCCTAAAGGTTCTTCGACACACCAAAATGTTATTTGATTGATCGATAAAGAATCTTTTTAGGTCACCTGAGTCACTCAGGTGACCTATTGCAATTGGTCTTCGTCCGTCGTCGTGCGTCTGTGCGTCGTGCGTCGTGCGTTAACAATTTTACATTTTTAACTTCTTCTTGAAAACTACCAGGCCAATTGTTACCATTTTTGGCGTGAAGCATCTCTATGGTAAGGAGAATCTAAATTGTGAAATTCATGGCTCTACCACCCCTGGGGTGCCACAGGCGGGGCCAAATATGCAAAAAAAGCCAAATTTTCAAAAATCTTCTTCTCTACTCCCACGCATGTGAGGAAAAAACTGGTTGCATGGTTATGATGTCCATGAAGCCCTCTACCAAAATTGTGAAATTTATGGCCACAGGGTCAGGGGTTCTGGCTCTAGGGTGGGGCCAATATGGCCATATAGTAAAAATGTATTAAATCTTAGAAAATCTTCTTCTTTACTACCATATATGTTTTTTAAAAACTAAATGCATGATTATGATGTCCATGAAGCCCTCTACCTTAATTGTGAAATTCATGACCCCTGGATCAGGGGTTCAGGATCTAGGGTGGGGCCAATATGGCCAAATAGTAAAAATGTATTAAATCTTAGAAAATCTTCTCCTCTACTCCCATATATATTTGTAAAAAACTAAATGCATGTTTATGATGTCCATGAAGCCCTCTACCTAAATTGTGAAATTCATGGCCCCTTGGTCAGGGGTTCTGGCTCTAGGGTGGGGCCAATATGGCCCTATAATGAAAATGTATTAAATCTTAGAAAATCTTCTTCTTTACTCCCATATATATTTGTTAAAAACTAAATGCATGATTATGATGTCCATTTAGCCTTCTATCAAAATTGTGAAATTCATGACCCCTGGGTCAGGGGTTCAGGCACTAGGGTGGGGCCAATATGGCCATATAGTAAAAATGTATTAAATCTTAGAAAATCTTCTTCTCTACTTCCATATATATTTCTTAAAAACTAAATGCATGGTTATGATGTCCATGAGGCTCTCTACCAAAATTGTGAAATTCATGACCCCTTTGTTAGGTGTTCAGGCTCTTGGGTGGGGCCAATATGGCCATATAGTAAAACTGTTTTAAATCTTAAAAAATTTTCTTCTCTACTCCCACACATGTGGGCAAAAAACTGAATACATGGTTATGATGTCCATGAGGGCCTCTACTAAAATTGTGAAATTCATGACCCCTTTATTAGGTGTTCAGGCTCTAGGGTGGGGCCAATATGGCCATATAGTAAAACTTTTTTAAATCTTAAAAAATCTTCTTCTCTACTCCCACACATGTGAGCAAAAAACTGAATACATGGTTATGATGTCCATGAGGGCTTCTACTAAAGTTGTGAAATTCATGACCCTTTCATTAGGTGTTCATGCTCTAGGGTTGGGCCAATATGGCCATATAGTAATACTGTTTTAAATCTTAAAAAATCTTCTTCTCTACTCCCACACATGTGGGCAAAAAGCTGAATACACGGTTATGATATCCACAATCTCCTTTACCTAAATAGTGAAATTCATGGCCCCTTGGTCAGGGGTTCATGACATGAAGAAGGGGTTGGGGGGGGGGGGGGGCGCAATATGGCAATATATTGTTAATGCATATAAATAAATGTGTAAAAATTTTCTTCTATATTCTCACACATCTGTATAAAAAAACTGACTAATAATTATGTTTACCAGGAAGTCCACTTAACTGAAATTTTAATTTTCATGTCCCCTCAAGGATTGGTTTTGACTCTAGGGCAGGGCCAAAATGGATGTATAGATGTTAATGCATATAACGTTAAAATATTATCTTCTTTACTCCCACACACCTGAAAGGAAAACTGAATTCATGATTTTGTAGACCAGATCTTTTAGTTTTTCACCAAAATTATAGGTTTCACGGTTCTTTTTGAAATGTGGTCGTCATTACAAATTTATAATTTTTCTACTCCAGTATGAAACCTAATTAATTAGATGCATATATGAGACTCCGTGACAAGTTTGTGTATGAAATATATGCTACTCAGGTGACCGTTAAGGCCAATTGGCCTCTTGTTTGAAAAATGAATTTACAAAGTGGACCAATATCGGTTTCAGTCATGTTTCAGTTATCTGATTTTTTTATTTTTTTTATTTTTTGGGGGGTGGAGGGGGGGGGGGGGGATGGGAAAAAATGTTTTGACTGCAAACATAGTATTTTAAAGCTTAAAACTTGGTCTCAATTGATGTGTAATATAATTATGAATAAACATGTCGAAGGTGATTCTATCAAGTTTTTAAAATCTTCTTTGAAATCTTTTAAATCTGTGGATGACTCTAAAGAATAACAAATAATCACATAAAGCAAAACTATTTTACAAAGAAGTAACGAAAATGACAAATTAATGCCAATAAGGTAAATTGCAATTTATCACAATTGAACCGATCCCGGTAAATTGCAAGTAATTGACATGCATACTAAGATCCATATATAAACAAACCATTTAACAGCTAAACAATTTAAATATTTTTGCAAAGTTGTGATGTATTCAAATTTTGCTTGGGATCAGTTTATTAATTAAATTCGGGATCTGTTCGAATTTAGGATTTTCTAATTTTTTTTTTATTTTACTATTTCCTTTCAATTTTTTGTTGAAATGAGATTGCATTGCAATTGTTTAATGCGAGGAACAGTTGTTTTGGAGTTTTTATCCATAGGTCTAAAAAAAAAATCTACAATTCTTAATTTTTTACTTTTCATAGATATTTTTTCATTAAAATTATAAAGTTTATTTGGACGCATTGATATGTTGTATCGATATTTGTATTGTGCCTAAATTGATACCAATTTAATCTTTATCATTTTCGCAGCCAAAACGATGTTTTCAGTTTTCATTTAAGAATATTTAAAAAAAAATCATGTTAAATAATTGAAGCCGATATCGGTCCCATTTTTTTGACAATCATTTTTTTTAAATGATTCTTTATCGATCAGTCAAATAATGCGCTGGTGTGTCGAGCCGCCTTAAATATACCAGTCAGTATCATGCTAACATTGACCGCTGTATTTGTTTTTTGGGTTTTTTTTCAAATAATTTTATGCATTTTATATTGGAGACTACACATGTCATATACATTTTTTTTTACATCATTCAATCATACAGACGTTGATTTACGTGGATAAATGCCCATTTCAGGTGACTGAAATTTACATTGTCTATTCTTCGTGTTTTAGGTTGAATCTATTTAAGAAATAGGGAATCATTCTTTGGATAACATGAGGTGATCAAATACGTTTGGAGGTGATCAAATCGAGTTACCGGTAAGCCCATATTGCTTTATGATAGATTTGATCACACTCGACCATATTTCTTCACCTCATTATATTTTAAGAATGATTCCTTATTACTAATATTTCTTTAGTTTTCAGCAAGTATACGATTAAATATAAAAATTGTCGTTGATGATATACATTTGACATTACAACATAGATTGGTAGTGATATCACGGACATCAACATTTTGGGGAGTTGATTTGATTTTAATCAACTCCCCTATGCAGTTACTCTGACAAACCGAAAGTGAAACAGTGTTTGTACCTAAGCACAAATCACCGCTGACAAGACTTAGTTCTTGAAAATAATAGAAAAATTCGATGTAATGTATGCTGTAGCATTGTTTTTCAAGGAAACTAATCAATAAACACTTTGTAAATAGTCAGATTTTATATAATACGAACAACTAAGATATTTTCATAGTCTCATGTATCCCTACGCCAGAGTTTAATATAGCCTCGTTCAACCACAGACGCTCGGCTGTCTCCGTAAATCTCCGACAAGGCTCTCTTGCTTGTCGGAGATTATTATTATACCAAAAAAAAAAATTATTATACAAAATTTATAAAGCGCCATATATAATTTATATTAAATTACTCTATAGCGCTGTACATATAAAAAGCTATTGGCATAAAAAGCTAAGAACATAAATGATATACCTAAATACACCAAATTTACAAAAAAAAATACATACTTAAATAACACTAAATTTTGTTTACATGTTAAAATCAATGCTGTGCTGTCGGAGACAGCCGAGCGTCTGGTTGAACGAGAGTAGAGTTCGATATCAATAGTGCTTGGATCCATACAATTTTTAGAACTTACTCATAGTTTGAAATTTATCTTTAAATATTACACAACATGATTCATATGGGGTTTCTCGAAATTCTTGTCGGAAAAGTCTAAAATTCATATAATAAAAAAGTGCGTAATTCAAATACATACTAGAACTAATTGCCACACAAGGTAAGTTGATTTTAAAATAAATGATAATCGATGAAATCCACTCCCGTCAGTACTTCAGGACTTTGATTACAATTACACGTAGAACATGAATTTACAGAACGCTTAACCGATAAAAACGTATTTTGTTATTTTCGGCAGAATTCAAATTTTATTCATTCGATTCCAAGTTATTACACCTTTCTTGAAATGCACTGCAATCAAAAGGTGATAAAGAAGGATCTGCTGCATAACTGTTAAAATCAAGAAAGCCATTTTCTCAGGATCGTTGACCCTCGGTCTGAGAAAACTGTCAAGACAAAGTAACATAGTTGCACGGGTTGACTTTTTTCTTCAGTCAATCATTTCATGAATAGAGCTCAAACTAACAGAGTTTGTGTTAGACTTCAAGTACATTGCAAAATGACGAATACTTGATTTATTAGACAGATGTCCAAACGCTACTGTCCTTTTGTCAATTTAAAGCAATTTGAGTTGGAATTTTTATGTTAAAATTTTTTTACGGAAATGCTTTCTTCTACAAAAAATGACAAAAATATCATGGTTTTTAAAATTTCTTTTTGCCATATTTGTGGGGAAAAGCCATTAAGAGGCCTTAATTGGAGCAAAATTGAATTATTGTCGTCCAGTACAAAAAATGATCTGCGATATATTCCTTAGAGGAGAACTCTTTCTTCTGACAAGGTGAATGATTTTTTCAAATCTTATTTATCATTAAAGTTAAAGTTACATGCAGAATTTATATAATACTAGCATGTTTTGCAGCAAAAAAGCTCTAAAATATACAGCTCACATTGCTTTAAAGTTTTCTCTCGCGCATTATTCAAACCATAGTTCCCACACTTTATAAGTACTTTACTTATTATATAATTCACGTGACCTGGCGTTCGCATTGCTCTTTTATTTCTAAGCAGAATCAAGGAGTGTAAGTGTCTCATGACAACCTTATCGTATCGTTATAGTTGGTTTACCCACATATTTTCTCTCTTTTTGATTTCACCTGAACGGAGATTGAGATTTCCTGCATGATGACCTTTTGTCCAACATCAGTCTGTTCGTAAACTTTTTACATTTTCGACTTCTTATCCAGAATCGCTGAGCAAATTTCAACCAAACTTGGCACAAAGTATAACATGCATCTGATACGTGAAATTTCACTACTTTGCTGTTTGGTGTATTGATCGTTAAACCGTTGCTTATTTTTGTAATACTTTGTTAAACCGTTGGATTTATAATGTTATTCAATACTTATTCATTCGATCTTATTCAGTGATCATTACCCTTTCTTGAATGATGTCGGTGAAATAACACAGAGATCACAAGATGAGAAACTGTAATAACTGGAGAGAGAGAGAGAGAGAGAGAATTAACCTTTATTACTAGATAATGAAAAGGTCTCGGCCTCTATTTTATCTCATAAAGTAGTTGATTAAACATTCTCTACGGTAATGATTACACGTGCCCGGGCTTAAGGAGGCCGACTTTAGCTTGCATTGCGCATGTTTTTGCGCATTCTAATATAATACAGTTGATTTATACTTCTCATGAAATTTTTTCGATATCATTTATAAAATTGAACACAATAAACAAAATTCAGATAAAAATATTTAGATTGTTAAAGGAATTTTTTATTTTTAACACGATTTTTACGTTGTGCGGTAGGGGAGCATTGCCATTGCGCTTTTATGGCGTTATGATAAAATGAAGCTTTGTAGGAGTACGTTATAAGAAATAACATAAAAGAAAAAGTAAAAATTGTACGCTGTTGAAATTTTATGTACAGAAAGATGCTATCCTCGAGGACATTTTCCTGATTTTTGGAATGAATCCATTACACTAATCATCATTCGTGATGATCCAAATATATAGCAAAATTTGGTGCATTTTAATATTTTGAGATGGCCCCCACTAAAAACCAGACGGTAGAATTTTGTGTTTTTAGCTCACCGAGACGAAGTCGGGGGGAGCTTATGCTATACCCTCGGCGTCGGCGTCGGCGTCGGCGTCGGCGTCGGCGTCCGGACCTGGTTAAAGTTTTTGTTGCAGGTCCTGTATCTAACTTATTACTTGTCCTATCTTCACCAAACTTGCATGAATGATGCATCTGGACCTACTAATGGACTTGAGAGACTTGGATGCTGAATCTGGGCCATGAATTTCAGATGCTGGAGGAGGTTAAGGTGTTTGGAGCAGGTTAAAGTTTTTGTTGCAGGTGCCCTTTGATAGCCATTTCTAAGTTACTACTGGTCCAAACTTCACCAAACTTGCATAGATGGTGTGTCTTATGATACTGATGCACCTGACAGGCTTGAATGCTGAATCTGAGCCATAGGTTTCGGATGCTGGATGAGGTTAAGGTTTTTAGAGCTGGTTAAAGTTTTTGGAGCAGGTGCCCTCTGATGATTATATCTTACTTACTACTGGTCCTTACTTCACCAAACTTGCATGGATGGTGTGTCTTATGATACTTTTGCACCTGACAGGCTTGAATGCTGAATCTGAGCGGAAGGTTTCGGATGCTAGATGAAGTTAGGTTTTTCGAGCAGGTTAAAGTTTTTGTTGCAGGTGCCCTTTGATAGCCATTTCTAAGTTACTACTGGTCCCAACTTCACCAAACTTGCATAGATGGTGCGTCTTATGATACTGATGCACCTGACAGGCTTGAATGCTGAATCTGAGCCATAGGTTTCGGATGCTGGATGAGGTTAAGGTTTTAAGAGCTGGTTAAAGTTTTTAGAGCAGGTGCCCTCTGATGATCATATCTTAGTTATTACTGGTCCTAACTTTACCAAACTTACATGGATGGTGTGTCTTATGATACTGATGCACCTGACAGGCTTGAATGCTGAATCTGAGCCATAGGTTTCGGATGCTGGATGAGGTTTAGTTTTTTTGGAACAGGTCACATGTTTAATATATGTAGGTAATAGCACTATTTCAAACTTGCATATATGATCTAACTATAATATAAATGAATGGCAGAGGTAGCTTCAGATGCAGAGCCTGATCTCCATTATCAAGGATGCTAAAAAATATATCTTAGTTATTTCTGGTCCTAACTTCACCAAACTTGCAAGGATGGTGCGTCTTACGATACTGATGCACCTGACAGGCATGAATGCTGAATCTGAGCCATAGGTTTCGGATGCTGGATGAGGTTAAGGTTTTAAGAGCTGGTTAAAGTTTTTAGAGCAGGTGCCCTCTGATGATTATATCTTAGTTATTACTGGTCCTTACATCACCAAACTTGCAGGGATGATGCATCTCATGATACTGATGCATCTGACAGGCTTGAATGCTGAATCTGAGCCATAGGTTTCGGATGCTGGATGAGGTTTAGTTTTTTGGAACAGGTTACATGTTTTATAGATAATAGCTTGCATAATTGATTTAACTATAATATAAATGAATTGCAGAGGTAGCTTCAGATGCAGAGCCTGATCTCCATTATCAAGGATGCTAAAAATTCTCCTACCTCACTCAAACCTGCTTGATAGATGTGTTTGTTGTTAAATGATTTAACATGATTCCTATGATATAGTATTCTATGATATGATACACTATTGTTTTATATGATACAATGTAATATCATACATTATATTGTAAAAAGTTATATGATATGATATGATATTGTATCAATTTTTTTGTACATTATTATATGATATTGTATTATGATATTGTTATGTATAGTATTGTATATTATTATACAATATTGTAGAATATGATATTGTATAATATATTATTTTATCGAATGATATTGTTTCATATTATATTGCAATATATGATATTGTATCATATGATACGATATTGTATATTATAATTATAGCATATCGTATGATACAATATTGTATAATATGATATTGGTTTATATAATATATTGTTATATAATACATGAAATTGTATTATATGATATTATAAGATATCATATAATATGATATTGTATAATATGATATTGTATCATATGATATGATATTGTATAAAATGATATTGTATTATATAATATCGTACTGTATCAGATGATATTGTATCATATGATATGAAACAATGTTTTATCAAATTATATTGTATCATATGATACAATATTGTGTATCAAATATGATACAATATCATACAATACAAAATTATACTATATTATACAATATAATATCATATGTTACAATATTGTGATGTATTATGTGATATGATATAGTATCAAATAATGCTATATTGTATTTATATTAGATATTATGATATTGTATTATGTGATTAAATACAATAATGTATAACACGATACAATGTCATATTATATGTTACAAAATCATATTGCATCAATATTTATTACAGTATTATATTGTATTAAATGATATATATTGTAAGTATCATTGGATGCAATATCATATTTTATATTATTGTATTGATAAACATTGTATCTTATAATAATGTATGAAATGAACATAGGATTATCATACAATTTTTTTACATATGATATACGATATTGTGTCAAAACAGTATCCATGAATATCCAAGATCATTAACTATGATTTTCATATCATATGATAAAGGTGGTTTTAAAGGTGATGCCTCATAAAGTTGATGCCTCGTCTCGGTGAGCTTTGTAATCTGTGATTACCTATGTTTTACATATAAGGTAGGAAATGATATTACTAATCATATATAACAATTTGAGAAAAAAAGCTATTGTAGTATTTTTTTAAAACTGCTTTGATGTGCGGAAAATGAGTTTCCTATATATTCCTATAGTAAATGTACCTCTATTTTGAGATGGTCCCTAAAAAGAACCAGACGGTCGATTTTCATGAACCTTCGCAAATAAACTAGAGTTGGTTTAAATTACATAAAATAAAAAGAGTTATGCTATTGTAGTTTTTCCGCAAAAAAACCCAAATCGCCTCCTTAAATGTAAATATATTTATAATAATTCATCTTGAATTCAGTAGTACGGTTTTAAAAACGTGTCTCTTTGATTTTCTCTACATGTACATGTACTAAATTTTAAATGTACATTCTATGGTTTGGGAGACTGGTTCTGGGGTTTTCTTTCCCGATGAGAACACAGTGAAAACAGCTAAATACTTTAAAAATGTAATCGAGTTTGTTGAATTCTTGAGCGTGGCGGCAAAGTGTGGTCAGACCTCACAGGTTCATATAACATGCATCTGATACGTGCAATTTCACTACTTTGCTTTTTGATGAGAACACAGTGAAAACAGCTAAATACTTTGAAAATGTAATCGAGTTTGTTGAATTCTTGAGCGTGGCGGCAAAGTGTGGTCAGACCTCACAGGTTCATATAACATGCATCTGATACGTGCAATTTCACTACACAGCTAAATACTTTAAATGTTGAATTCTTGAGCGTGGCGGCAAAGTGTGGTCAGACCTCACAGGTTCATATAACATGCATCTGATACGTGCAATTTCACTACTTTGCTTTTTGGCGCATTGATCGTTAAACCGTTGCTTATTTTTGTAATACTTTGTTAAATTGTTGACTTTATAATGGAATTCAATACTTATTCATTCGATCTTATTCAGTGATCATTACCCTTTCTTGAATGATGTCGGTGAAATAACACTGAGATCACAAGATGAGATGGTTCAAACTGTTTTAACTGTTTAACTACCGGTACTCGGTGCATTGATCGTTAAACCGTGACTTATTACTTTAGAATCGAGAGAATACATTTGCAATATCTGCAATGCTGTTTTTAATGAATATAATCATTTATGGATAGATGGAATTAATGAAAAAATTATTAGTTGATTTAACCAGTTTGTTCGTCCAAAGAGAAGTAACTGTGGTAAAAATCGTGGTTATTCCGCTTTGTCAAGTCAATCTCGATCAAAACTTATACATTATATGGTCATGTATCTTTATTATCCACCTTTGACTTATTCGGGGGGGGGGGGGGGGGGGAATGTATAAAATTTCATTCAGTATGTAGCTAGACCGGCACTTAGAAAAGTGTGGAAAAGTTTTTTAATGGGGTGATGTGCGGCCATCTTGTACATTTGAGGATAAGAATGTAAACATTTCTTGAACTGGCTTGTTTCTGCCCGAAACTGGCCAAAAATGTTGCCAAAAGATATATAAGCATTAAATATGAAGTCCTACGTTTTATTTTGTTTGAAAAGTGGGCATAAAAGAACAGGACAATGCTTTTTTAATGACTCAGAACAGCTGTCGAACTGCGCAGCTACAGACTTATTTTGAAGATTTAAAAATCTGAAAAAATATGAAGGAGGTTCATTGGTGTCTACAACAATTTGTTGAGAAAAAGGTTGAATTTTGCTTATTTTAATGGTAACTTTGCCTCAAAATAGGGTACCCTATTTTTATCAGTCGGCATGGTATCTATTTTTAGAACAAGAAAAATCCAGTCTATACTTAGAACTCCTGTGTCTATGGAGATACATTGACGTTATATTTTCATAGAAAAAAAAATTGATATACATGTCCCATGTTTGTTTTATGGGAATTTTTAGTCTATAAGTATAAATTAAAATAAATTCTTTTTAGAAGTGGGATGGGGGTCCAAAAAGCGATTTTTTTTTTAAATTAAAAAAGTATGCATCATATTTCAATGAAAATATTCTTGCAATGTACCTCCATAGACAAAGACAATTTTTTAGACCCATTTTAAGAATAGGGTACCTTACTTTGAGACAAAATTACAACTTATATTAGCAGCAGTTCGACAGCTGTTTTGAGTGATTAAAAAGGCATTGTCCTGTTCTTGTATGCACACTTTTCAAACAAAATGGCATTAGGAAATCATATGTATTGCTTTTATATCTTTTGGCAACATTTTTGGCCAGGTTCGGACAAACACAAGCCAGTTCTCGAAATGTTTACATTCTTATCTTCAAATGTACAAGATGGCCGCACATCCCAAAACTTAAAGGGTACTGTAGTGGTCAGAAGTATTTTATTCAGAAATATACATAGCCAATACTATAGGTCATTCTATATCTCAGCAGTCACTGATCTCAGTTTTTTCAATTTGAACCCCTCACCCTCGCTCATTTCCAAAATTATTACAATTTTTAAACATTTGCCAAGATAAAGCCTAATCTGTATTCCCTCTGAATATTGTACACATACACCTACTATAGTTATAAATTAATAATATGTTTAAATGTGACCATTGAGGGGAGTCCATTGTATGTGCAGTGGAACTCTTTTGTAATGTGAAGGTAAAAAAGCATTGAAAGCATCCGGCTATCAGAGATCAGATTGAAGCTGAAAGTTTGAAAGATGATGCAGTCTGTAAGACGAGCAGTGTCCATCTCTTTATGTTCAGGTAAAAGGTTATCATGTGTTTTTACACCTGAATCAACCATATATGAGACACTCAACTCAACCACTTACTGCCCCAAAGTCACAGGCATAATGGTAAATGGGAAATAGTGACCATTAAAGTTATCTGAAGTTATTGGGACGATGGCAGCGTATAATGGGATATTTTTGATGATATTTGTATAGGCCTAGTAATGAAAACCATATCAAAATCTAATTTCATGATTTTCTTAAGATAGCAGTATTTGTGTGTAATGAATAGGAGAAAATTTTAAACAGTTAAAACTGATAATACTCAACAGAATCCGATTTTTCAATTCTGGTCAATGTTAATTTGCCATTTGTCATCTATTTGATACATTTGTGTTTCTCTGTTGTAAATATTGTTTTCTTAGCATTTTCAAGTCTTTACATATGACATTTCTATTTTTGTTATTTATTTGTGCTGAAGATCGACTTTAAAAATAATATGATATATATGTTTAGAAGATGAATGTAACCAGATCATTAGGCTAACCACATTTGAGGCATTTTAATTAAATTCTTCATTTAATTGTCAGTGTTTGAAGAATTAGACTATGCAGCAAATTTGATACAATTCTTCCGATATTTTATAAAAGCTTCATTTAAGACAAGCCTGAGAATATTTTCAGTTGAGAAGTAAAAAGTGCGGCCCTTTTTTGTTAAAACCTGAGATCATCTTGATAATCCTTTTAAATGTGAACATCCTTTTAATTGCTGGCAAAGATTAGACCAGTGATAAGTTAGACATGGGCTATTCCCACCATCAGTGTGAGGTATGTGTTTTTTTGAACAGGTAAATTTTTGAAAGACTGACATCTAAACCAGCAAGATTTTGCTTATAAATCCTAACCCGCTGTTCAACACCAAGTTTAAAGCCATTCTCTAGACATACAATATCTTTGTTTTTTTCCCTTGCAGGACTAGGGGATCCACACTCAATGTTTCAATATCTGTATAAATATATATGAGTTTTTAATCATCGATGTCTGAGAAAAATAATTTTATTATTACTAGACTTTGATAAAAAATAACTTCATTGATTTATTATTGGCAAATATTTATGTTTACTTAGATAATTAATTCTAATGCGTGAACTGTGTATAACCGTCCTTTTATAAAGCATGTTTCTTTCTGAAATCAAAGTCATTCATTTTTGTTTAAATTTATATGTGGCATGTTGGATAAGAGTATGAGCAAACGTTTACAAAATCAACTAAACCAGATATTTGAAGATCACGAGTATGTTCTTTAGAACGATTTGTACTTTCCTTACTTATTTTTTTTTTTTTTAATTTTCTTAGCAGATTAATGTTTTTTCCTAAAATGTTTATTTGCTCACAGAAAATTAAAATCTAATCTTTTTTTATCAGCTAGCATAAAAGTTTATAAAAAACCACATGTTATAAAGAAATGAAAGTGGTAAAGAATTGGCAACCCTGATGGTTATCAATGTCACACAAGACCCCCAGGAGATTTTGCATGTTATAGGCAGCAGGAATAATGAGAGTTTTTGTTTGAAGATAATTTTAATATTAAACATTATGTAAGTGGGTCTTGTTGGGGTTTTGTAGATCTATAATCAGTTACTGGGGGTGAGAAATTTCCCATGGAGAAACAGAACTTTGCCTCAATGCTGCCATTGGTACTTAATGGCAGAACCGGTTCCTCTATCTTGCTTGATAATATTTCAGACCAAGCCCTATTAGAAGGTGTGCAAAATTGACAAGAGATGGGGTCACCTGTTTAACATTGGTGCTTATAATTTGATGATCAAATTTGACTGGTAACGTATAAAAAAAGAAATGATTTGAAAGAAGTCATTTTGATTATTAAAAAAGTGATTAGATCTTTGACTTTACTAAATGAACTAACCTTATCTAATAAATTACGATATCTGCTTATTTTTCCAATGTACTTTAAGAATTAACCATACCCAATGAAAACAAAGAAATGTGTATATCATATATAGACTTCAGTAAGCAACTCTTTTAATTGTCCATTAATTGATAAATATCAATACATTTGTAAAAGAAAAAGAAAATTGCATGTTGATCAATGATGAAAGTCTTTGGGCAAGGGGGAAGGATGTTAATATTTATTGAGCTATATCAACAATGAAGCTGATTTTTTTTTTAAAACGGCGGTTGATTTATTGTAATAAATAAATAAAAACAGTTAACAACTACGGCCCTGGAGCAGGGGAAGCTGTCTATCCTCACTCCAGTATAACTATATGGTTTCTGGGTGTAGTGAGGTCATTATTTTGTCTGCTGTGCTAATGATGGGCATTACTTGGCCATTTGCTGGATAAGACAGAGATATGGGTAGAAGGATGGATGTGTTAGAGGGGCTGATCGACAGGGTCGGCTTCTACTCCCATTAGCAGGGCCGGTCAGATAAGACATTTTTACATTCCCCACCTATTATCACTCTGATTAACCCTCTGATTAACAAGCTAATTATTACTTGTTTTGTAATTTGTTGTCCATTTTATTATCCCATTAACCCCCAGGGGTGTTCTTACTGAAAATGGGAGGGGAAGGTAGACCTCCATTATGTTTACAATCTGTGATGTTGTGGTTTACCAGTATTGTAGTTTGTGTTGGTAATGTCTACATGTCTTTTTCTTGTTAAACAGGTGTAATATACATAAGTACCGACCGACAGGTAAAGGATAAACACAACTTATTATTAGGATTAACAGGTGCTAAAGAGGGGGTCAGAACTCGAAAGTACATGTAACTGTCCATATATCATCAAAGTTTGCCGATTGGTTGTATCTTCACATGCAAACATTCGGCCACCTACACCGTCTAGACAGAATAATGTGAATACTTGATACCATTTTTCTGTTTTTATAAATACTGGTTTGCATCATCAAATTGCACTAAATTTTTAAAAATGCAGGACCCACTTTTATACATTCTTTCTTTAGCTTACAGAATAACTATATATAAATGTGAATTCTTGAATTGATACCATTTTCTATTTTTATAAATACTGGCTTGCATCATCAAATTGCATTAGATTTTAAAAATTTAGATCCCACTTAAACATTCTCTCTTCAGCCTACAGAATAACTGTATAAATATTGGTGGCCTTTACTGAGCAACAATAATAAAAAAGATTGGGTATATATTATCTGAGGGTTGTCATTTTTAGTTCATTGAATATTTTTGAGGTGTGAAAACCAGTCATAGAGAATAATAGGTCACTGTCATCTATAAGATGTGAGGAATGCAAATTTCTGTCTTTCATGATAAAAAGATTATCTTTTGGGGTTTCATTGATGTTATAGACTATTGCTCAACCTTATTGATATATGCAAACGAAAAGAACTCTACCATGAAGTTGGGTTTTTATGAAAATGAAATGAGAATCATGTTTTTCAAACGTCAAGAATTTCGAGTGAATATACTGGTAGTAAATATGTACTGACGCAAGATTATGGCCCAGTTTCATTTCTTCTAACAGCATTTTTTGTGCCCAGATTTAGATGAATAAAAGAGAAATAATTTTATATTGTACATGAAAAGTGTCAAGAGTTTTACTAAATGATATTTGATCAGGCAAGTTCATTTAAAATGTAAGAATCCAGCCCTTTGTGCCTCAAGAATTCATTTTAGGTAACTTTAGAAAGCATTTGCAAGGGAGCGATAGAAATGTAATCCTAGTAATAAATTGAAGAGTTCATGAAACACACATCTATGAAACAACTTCTCCCTAGAAAGTATTGGGGTATACTCATGCAGAATGGCGTTATTCAGGCAGCTGTTGAAATGTACAACCTTTTTTTGGCAGTTTAAAATGTCTATACTAATTTTCAAATTCCGTATGGATGTTTGCTGCCAAGATATCTTATAGAAGCCCTTTCTAAGAGAAATCAGATTTAATTAGCTGGAATTAATGAGTAAGGTAATTGTGTTGTAGGATTGAAGAAAAAAAATGAAAGAACTGTCAAAGAGAGGTGATTGAGGAGCGAAGGAAGAAGTACACTCCAACTGGAGGGAGCTGTATGTGGCGGGCCGTGACAAAACGTTCATTGAGAATTCACGATGCACAACATCGACCAGATCTGCAAAATAGACCCTCTACCCATTCTCAGTTCAAATCCAGGCACATACTTCCACAGAAAAAAAATAATGGAAAAGAAAATAGACCAACAAACGATGAAACAGTAGTATTATCATGTGTTTATAGTCAAAATTTTATTATTTCAATTTGACAGATTTATCTCAAATGACTTTCTAATAAACAAGTATGGTAGACAATTAAAACTAGGTCAGACTTAAGAATTTGTTACAAGATGAAAAAGAAATGTTGGTATGAATTTTCACGATGTTGTAATTACAATCATAAAAGTGCTATTATATGTGCTATAAATCAGTGGCAATGCAATAAGATTATTAAAAACATATTTGAAGACATCATTCCTTCATAACATACTGGAATACTTGCTATGTTTTTTTTGCAGTCGACTTCGAAATTTTTTTATTTTATTGCAGTGAGTGTGGGTGCATGTCATTTGAAATTCATGGGAAGAACGAGACACTGTGTGATATTTCGTGAATCGATGATCACCAACCCCTAGCTGACCTATTTTCCAACTACCAATAAATGTATGTACATAGAATATAGACATACTTTAACTTTTATACAATTTAGTTTTAATAATATAAGGCTTTCTGTTCTTATGATTGTTATCCCCTGATACCTATATATGATTAAGAATCTTAATATTAATGATAATTAAGTCCGTATGTTCACCAATTTGTATATATCAGTAAGCATGGTTCCTATATTTCTATGCCTTTTCTCTTCTCAAGCCAAGAGAGGGTACAGTATTATTTTATTTCACAATTCAGTTGTCCTTCTAGTGAATTAAGCCAATTGATTCTTGATTAAAAACAGGAAGAAACAGATTGTCATAAACAGATGCAGTACCAGTGAATTTATATTTGTTCCTTTTATTGTGATCCTTTACCGCTATACTTTGCAGTAATGAAACTCTTTTCTTTAGCTGATTAGTTTACCATTTACCTGTAATTATTAATCATATATATTGCTTAAGGAGTTTTAATATGGTGTTAATTTTTGAAGTCACACAAAAAGGGACTGTAAACAGTATAACTTGACTGATTCTTGTCGGCGGTACAGTGTATATGTTCTAGTAGATTTTACTTCATTTGATTTTCTGAAAGTAAATGTTCATGTAAAGATCTTTTTGTGTTAAAGGGAGATGTCTCTCTAACACAGCTTATTTCTATACGTGTCTCTCTTTCATGTACATGCATGTTACTGTTTTACATTCAATGACAAGTTGTCTGTTGCCTAATTAAGGACCCTACTACTGCGTGTCCATCTCTTACAACAGACAGTATGGATGAGTGGGTCATGGTGTCAGCTTAAAGCTCTACTAGTATAGATATAATCGTAATCTTAATCCCTCTGATTTGATCATAATCTTATGTGACATTTCAATTAAATCTGTGTTAATTGAGCTTGACAATTAATTTCTGCATTAATTCATGTGTGCTTTACCTCTTTGATAGTTAGCTTAAAACATTTTTCAAATTTGAAATGCCCGTTAAACCATGCATTCATATCTGAACTTTTTTAATAGCTGTGTGGGAAAATGTTTTTCATATCATCTCAATAATATTTTTATACTCCTTCTTTATACTCCTTCTAATGAAGGTTTTGGAGTAAATAAGATTTACCATGTCCAACTTTGTCTTTTTGTCGGTCTGTCTGTCCATCCATCTTAAGTTTATAATTGGTCAATAATATTTATGAAGAATTAATATCACAGGTTCATACCTTGACGCAAAGGTTGTCTGTGACCCAAGAGAATGTCATGACCCTTAACTAAGGTCATTAACCAAGGTCAAGGTCACATTATTTTTATGGCACTCATCTAAGGAGCCCTTTTTGGTCAGTTAAATGTTACCCCTCAACAGAAATTGCCACATGATAATTTAGATTGTTGATATGAAACCTCTTCATATTATGTAAAAGTTAATGAAAATTTTCAGTTTTATTAAGTAAAAGTAATATGTATTTAGTTCTCTCTCTCTCTCTCTCTCTCTCTCTCTCTCTCTCTCTGTACTTTTGTAATTAGACAAGACATGTTTTAATATGCTGGATTACGTAACCCAAAACTAATAAAAGTTCTTTGATTTGTGTTTGATGCTTGATAACAGGACGAGATTGCATTCTTACTGCGAGAGTTTATTGACTTGAAGAGGTATGATGTTAAGTTTACAAGAATCCACAGTTTAAACAACAGGTGGAAGCATTTTTTTCATTTTACAAACCAAATTTCAAACAAATTCTAGCTTTAATTTGATAGTCTACGCAGTACTTGGGTTTTGCTGTATATATTATTTCTTTATGAAATCAAGGAACACCATTTTAAGAGAACAAGGTATCTTTGGATCAGTTTACCATTTGCACTAAATAACCGTTCTGATTTGTAAAATAATATCAGGATGAGTTTTAAAAAAAAATGTTGTTTCTGTGGTATGTAGAAATGAAAGGTAATTTGAGTGCATTTCCAAAACTGTTGATCCAAATTTCATATTATGTGTTAATACAGAACTTATTATTGTGTTTGTGTATTTACTGTTGAAATGGATCAAGGTGATGATCGAATTGAATTACATGTATCAGCATATTTCAGACAGTTAATGTTTAAAAGCTTTTAAATGTTGGAAATTTCTTTAAAAATTATTTAAATAAATGCATGTTAAGTTTATTATATGAAACATGTATTGGCAAAGCAATTTTAAACTGCCGATTCAGTTAAAAATTTATACAATGAAGATATTAAGGTATTTAGAAAACAAATGATTTGATTTCATGTTATTATTTGTAAAATATATATTTTAAATAATATTTAAAAGCTGATGTATTTTTACATCATTATACCAAGCCAAAGTGAATAAAAAGAATATTTAGGTCATACTGAGACAGGTACTTTCACTTAATTTTGTCAATGAATCTTAAGCACTGTAATATTGTTTTGGGATATTATTCTGATGCTATAAGTACCTAGGAACCAAAATAATTCGTCTGTGACACTAATTATGTTTTGCGTCATGAATTCGTTGGGGGGAATGGCAAAATGGCAGGAAGCACTGTGTGTGTACATTAAAGCCACCGTTAAAGGGCCGGTGCCCACTATCAGAGAGGAAGAGAGACTCGCTCATACGAAGGTCGGCATTGCCACACTCCACTGAGTACTTCTTACCTGTGTGTGCATATTTTAATAGTCTGACGGAGAGAGAGAAAGAGAGAAAAAGGCCAATCTACCTATAAGGTTTTTTTTTCTTGAATGGAATAAGACAAACTGGTGTGCCTCATAGTTTGAAATTTTATTGATTACTGGTGGTGTGAAATTTTGAAAAGAAAAATTTTTCTGATTGAGAATATTTGATTGGAAATAAAAAACATTTCTATTTTTGTGAAGTTGCATAAAGTGAAGAATTAGCAAAAGAAGTGGATTTTTCTTTTTACATGTGCTGTGGAATTAAATTTGTGAACACAGAAGAATGATTTTTTTTAAGTTTGGGAAGAAACAAGATACAAAGTGATTTTTTTTCCTGATATATGCCAATATTGACCAGTGATTTGTGGGGGAAAAAATTCGGACCTTAGACCAGTGCCACTGATAGACCTGTGTGTGCCGACTGTGACTTCTGCAGTTGTAACTCAGACGTGGAATGTTTACTGATTACAAATACAAGCAGATTTGTTAACGACTTGACAGGTAAGACCTCTCAGGTGTTGTAGAAAAGGTGTTCCTTTTTTCCAGCATTTACTAATGTCACTTTAGATCTATTGAAAATGAAACTTTAATGGTGACAAAGTTTACTGTGCCTGCAGACAGAATTTAGTTGTAGATCACTGCTATGATGAGACTTTATCTTGTTTGCTTAATCCTTTTGTTTTTGTATATTTTTTTCCCTTTGATGATATTTATTATGTGCTGTAGAAAATTCTAAATGTGTTGCTGAATAGAAAATTTGCTTGATGAATTCAGAGTCATGAAATGAGTTCACAGTTCAAACATGCAATGTTGATAGTACGGACTGTATTTATTTTTGGTAGAGGGGTTTTAAAGATTTGATTATACATAACACTGGTTGTGCAGAAATGCTGTAATTATTATATAAGTAGTTAAAAATAATAAAGGGAAGACTTGAAAAAATATTTAAATTCAATTCATGAAGAACTAAGTGCAATTAAGTAAGAGAAATCTCTAAGCCATTCCCTAAAGCACAAGATAGTGAAATACACAAAATATGGAAAGTGATATGTAAGGGTTAAAACAAATTTTAACAAAGGCATGCATTTTCACAAAAAAACTTGCTGGCCTCAATCTCCTAATCCTCCACATGCTGAAGTCCTTGTGAGGGGAAAAGGGCTGGGAGCAGCAGGCTTTTTTGTCAAATAGTGAATAAAAACTTTCACCACTCCTCATATAATGAGCAATTCTTTAACTACGAATAACCATGCCTAATTGAGCACCAATCACTCGTAAAATGCATGTAGAAAAGAGTTCTTGGGATGCAGATGTGCAGACCTTGATCATGCAAGGACCACTTGACATGTCTTGTATTTCTGACAGTAGACAGTGGTCAATTTGTAATGAATTGTGTCGATGTTAATTAAGCCCTTGAGTAAATATATCTTGAAGACTATATAACTGTTATCTTTAGATCAGATCTTAAGATATTTGTAACAGTATTTTAAGTTCCCTGGCTAAGAAAACTTTATGCCTGAGACATACATGTATAGTCTACAGCCCTGTTTAAATTGGATTAATTACCCTTGGTATTTTAAAGTCATTAATGGTTAATTCAGTACAAACCTTTGCATGTTATGCAAGTAGTATTTGTACAAGTTTCTGAATCTGTGCCAAATCAAATGCGTAAAGTGCTAATACATAAAAAAAACAAATGTTGAAATGTTTTTCTAGCAGAGATTTTTTTCTCAAGGAAGATGCATATTCAGTTGCCTGCCTTCTGATTTATCTTAATTCTTTTGGATCAACGGGATTTAAATCTGATGTAGTTTGCATCCAACCTGATGCTCAGGTCTTTTCATGTTTTAATTGACAGTATATAACAGATTAAAAATCGAGAAACAACCCAGCAGTTGCTGTGTTTAAAACTTCCTGTGTGATGTCTAAATGGATAAGGGGGTGGAAGATTTGTTTATTTCAATACCTTTTTTTTTAAATTGATGTGGCAAAAAATGTTGAAATCTGTAAAACCTCAAACTTTTGAAACTAGGCTAGGGGGTCTGAAAATTTATATCTTGTGGTTGATTATCAGTCGGAGATTTGGTTGAATTAATGACTGATTTTGTCCGGGTTTCTTGTGTTTGTCTCTCTGCAGTTATAATCTTTATTTTTAAATCTTTAAAAAAATCAGATTTGGTTTTTTTTCCTGAATTAAAAAAGGTAATCATTTACTGACTGACTTAATGACTGATTTTATCCTGATTTCTCATGTTAGTCTTTTTGCAGGTATAATTTTTATTTTTAAATCTTTGAAAAATCAGATTTGTTTTTTATTTTCTGGATTAAAATAGGTAATTATCTACTGGGATGATATCAGCTGTTAACCTATGAACATGTTAGTCTGTCTTTGATTCTAAGTAGTTCCTGCATGCGCATCTTCAAAAAAATCTGTTTTTTGTCTTATCCTGTAAATCACAGATTTTATAGTTGTAAAAACACTTCTTTATCACGGATTACTTGCTGAGCTTGGAACTGTGTTCATCCAGAGGATGGGCAATGAATCCTGCCTGAAAATTAAATTACAGACAACACCACATACAATGTTTGGGTCAAAACATTCTGGTGTTGTTGCAGTTAAGAAGGCTAATGAGGTTGATATTTTGTAAATACTTGATAATTCTTTTCGGTTTTGGTTTGATGTGAATTTGTTTTTCAGCAGTTGTCAAAAACGTTGTTTGGCACCAGTGGCTGATGTTTTGGTGTTAACTATCTTATCTATTTACCTGCAAATCTTTCAAACTGGCAAAATGTTGATGGATATATTTTGTGATCTGTACAGTGTTTCACAAATAGAACATTTTGCAAGAATATTCCATTCCCTTGTTCATAAGATTAAATATTCTCTTTGGAAAAAGTACAATGTCTTAATCCAGTGCTATGCAGGCTAAGTAACATGTTTGCACATAAAAGACGTCCCCCTAAACCTTTTACTATGAACTAATTTGAGTATCAAGTGACAAATTTACAATTATTTGCTTTACTAAAAATAATATTTAATAAACCTGGTCATGACATTGTTATCACTCAGGTCAATAATTGTCTATATCCAAGAACTCTTTTTCCCTTGTAGCAGTGGCAATCCACTATTCCATTCAGCCAGGGACAAGTGAAAATTGATTGGTCCATGCATCAAACCAAAGGCTCTGTTACAGCTCCAGCACTCTTTTCAAGGTAAATCATTTATAACACGGTTACAAATGCAGGTAGACAGTTATTACCTGTCGTTTATTACTGGGTTTCCTGTGTGGACGGGCCAGCAAGCAGTTGTTTTCCCACCAAGTTTTAAGTCCATCTGAATTTGAAGATCAGTTAATACCCCACCAAAGATATTTGACTTCTTGATTCCTGGTAAATTTTACCAGCCTGGAACAAATGTGTTTGATTGTGTAACATGGAATAAGGCGTAGTTTTTTTAAGGGATTTTCCCCAAGAGTTGATGGGATTTACCTTTATCTGTGGCCCTGGTCTAGTTGTTACCTGTTGGGTTCAATGTAGAGATCACTGAAACACCAAGAAATCATTTTTTTGGGGGAGAGGATAACATTGGTTGTTTTTTCTTTGTTTGGAATGAACATGTATTTCATGATTTTGAGATATTTCCCACAAATTCAGTTGTGAGAATTTACAGCCTTCACTTAAAAATATTTCATATTCATGAGGAACGGAAACTATGATTCCAACTCAAATTTCTCAAATTTAAGGGTATGAGATATACATGTATCTATATAACTATAGATATATTGTTTTGTCGCTGGTATTTTTGACTGCTTGGTATGAAAAATTGCTATATTTTTGAATACAGCATATTTTAAATTTTCTTTTTAAAGGAAGGTATGTGCTTTACTTTCCAAATAATTAAAAAACAGATTACCTTGTAAATATTCAAGTGATTTTGAAGCATTTAACTAGCCATTCTGTATAATCAGTGGTCACAAAACCAATTTGGAGATTCCAGAAATTGTGGTTACTGATTATATGCAGACCATATTTCACCCGAAATCTGAAGGAATGGCTTAACTATTCTATCAAGCGTCTGTTTTGACACAGACAGAATGGGAAGATTAAAACCAGGTTATTATTTGTGTATGAATATTAAATCTTCAGTTTATTTTCGCTATGTGAATTGGACAAAAGCTGGGTCATTAGTGATTTGTTTGGCCCCATGGGATCGGATTGCATAGAAAATATGTACACAAAGGCTTTGCTTTGATTTGTTTGTAATGTTTTGCAAGTTGCGTTTTAGAATTACACCAAGTAATGATTCCTTCATTCCTTACTTTACCTGGGTAAGGTAACTTCGAAAAGGGGGGAGGGTGGGAGGTATGGATGTATGATAGTAATGTTGTTGGCAATCCTGTTTTACTCCAGTGAATAAATAGCTCGGTCTAATTGAGACAGTTGGATGGTGGTAGTTGTGATGGATAGGCAGAGTGATCTTTTTGGAATTCTCTTGGAATAAATGTCATTCTTGCATGGAGAAGATACCTACATGTAGGTTATCAGCATGCAAGCCCGCAGTAACTGCTACAATATTTATATATACTTGTACCTGTAAGCGTTCTACTGTTGTTGATCTGTGAATGCAATAGTTGCGCAACTTGTGGCTGGTTCTAAGTAGCTGGTATTCACTCAGGCTACCTGTTGTTCTGTGAGTCATAATTATATATGCTTAAATGATTGTGAAAGTGAGAGATAATCAGTCGAGATATCTCGATACTCGCAACCGAACTGTTGAGTCATCTCGCAAAAAGGGTGAGATATGTGGGCCAAAAGGTTTCACTGGTCATTGTGCTTAAGTGCAGAATTTTTTTTGGCAGAGATTTATCTCTGCATGTTGGCATCAAGAGACTTTACTGAGATGGTCATCTAACAACATTTAGGAATTGCCATCCAATAAAGCAGGGGCATTCTTTGAACATGATTGTGCATTATGACAATTTTCCTTTCGAAAAAAAATCTTTACGTATTCAAATAAGTTTTATTACGTAGGATTTAAAGGAACTCTAACAATAAATTTTACATATGTAAAAGACAGGTAGCCTGCTAGTAATCTTTTTTCTGCTTGCTCTATGAAAAGGTTTTCTCTATGCAGTTAACAAGTGCTTCATACTTGAAATTTCTTATGTCCAGTCATAATGAGCGTGATGCTGATTTTCTTTGTCCCACTACTCGTGAACCAGCAAAACGTCTAAATACATATTAGATAAACACAGTCGGGCTTCCATTTTTGCTTGTGAACTTGCATTCAACCATGTGATTTTTATGTTTATACATTAATGAAGTGAACAAATGCTTTACATAGCCATCTGAGTAAACCCATAGATGAGACAGTAAGCCTGCACATGGGCAGTTTAATATAGGTCATAGTCAGGTAAATTAAGTAATGCATGCATTGACCTGAACTATCGGACTATATGGTAGCTTATAAGTTCACTCTTTGCTTTATTTGTCACTATTAATTCTGTGTCGTGAGTCACTGTGAGTGTTGGGAATGTTTTCAATGGCTTCATTGCATGGAACGGATCATGGTTCGATTCCAAACCAACTGAGAAATGCTTTCATGTATATCTGTTGAACATTACGTGAAGTGTTAGCTTATAGGAGAAGAGTGGTTTAGAATGTTTCTTTAAAAGAGTAAACTTGAAGCAAGTGATTCTGTAGAGGCAGTGCACATTGAAGGGGGCATTTATTGCATTCCCTCCTGATGAGGGTTTGCACAAGTTGCGTAAGAACAAGCAGAACCCTTCTATTGACTGCCATTTAATGGTTAATTAGAAAATTAAAAACGGATGTGTCTGGTGAAGAAAGGGGGGCCTTGTTTTTATCTCTCTGTCTCATCTAGGTAAAGACCCAGACACAATATGTGAAATCTTGGGGTATATCGCAACAATAAGGCGTTGTGTTGGCGGGGGATAATTTCTGTCTGGATGTCAGTGTTACAGTCTATGCATCTAAGAAGATGAAAATTAACCTTGCTTCTTGTATATATTGCATGTTTTATAATTCAAAGAGGAATTATTCTGTATTATTCATGCAGACAGTAACTTATGAAATGTCTCTTTTAATATGTAAACTTGAGAGTTTTCTACCTGTTATTTGAGAGAGAGAGAGAGAGAGAGAGAGAGAGAGAGAGAGATTGCTTCAAATGAATAGTGTCTATGTAGAATAAGTTTTAGGTTTTTTGATTCAACAAAACTTATTGTGACACAATTGCCTTAGTTCAGTCTATGAGAAAGTGCTCTATGATCTGCTTTATCTGAATGTCAATGTCTACTATCAATATGGAGCCAAGATTTTAAAGGTCTCCTTTGGACTTGCATTGTTGACTTTCATCTCTAACCAATCATTGCTAATTTCAACACCTTGGTTCTATTGACTCTGGTATCCCTTGCAGGTTATCTCGGATGAATTCAGGGGTACTTTGTATAATAACTACAATGAAATTCTTAATGGTAGGTCTAAGTATTTTTTAAGGTTGTGCATTTCGCAGGAAATGGGATGGCAAAAAGAAATGGATACCCATATTGTGTTTTGAACCACTAGAATACTACATCCTGAAACTAAAGGACTATCAGACTACTAACAAAGTAATTCTCACATTCTCTTAAGTACATTTCATTTATCAACATCCTAGTATCAATCGTAGAGGCTTTGAATTCATGAGATTTGCCATTGCAAAATAACTTGTTTGAATGTTGGTTTCCTCCATCTTTGGTTACAACATACTCGATAGTCTGGTTTTGATAAGTTGTGTACGAACATTTTAGGAAATAACTTGAGATCACACATAGAGATATGTTGTGGGGGAGTTGTTTGTAGGTTAAATCTGGATATTATTACCATATTCATACTGTAAAGCTTTATATTTACCACATGATGAATTCTCCAGAAACTTTGTAGGTGGAGATTGCAATGATGAATAATGTTATTCAATTTTGACATTTTTTGATCAATTAAATAAAGCATTGTAATGAATTTGCAATTTTATCATGGTTTCGCAAAGATGTTTTTGTTTTTGTGAACACCTTTCATATCTAGACTTCAAGAACTAGAAACACTAGAACACCCAAAGGGTTTCTTTGAGGACCATGTTTTGGAAGCCTGCAAGTGAGGACTTGATACCAAAAATAGAATTGTTTGTTTGTCATGTAAAAACTGCAAACATGCATCATGCACCTGCCATAGATATTCCACCTGATTGTCATTTTGCATGTAGAATGTTAATTTATGACATGGTTTTGCCTGTGAAGCAATATCTTTTCTGTTCTACCTGCACAACAACTTTGCAATGATTCATATTTTTTCAATAGACTATAAATGGGTATTTCTAACAAATACTTGTATGAAAAAAGCTATCAATGTTGAAAACATTTCAATATGAACACCGATCCATCAAAGTCTTTTTGAATAACTAGGTATCAAGTTTGATGTATGATTTGCTAAATCTTCATTATTCCTTTGACATCTTTGTGAAGGTGGTGTTGAAAATTCCCTGTAATTTTGGTCCATATTTTTCTCCTGCTATTTGAATAAATTAGTTTGAATTGATATCCAAAAGAATAAACTTGGGGAAAAGTTTTTCAAGTGAATAGAAAATGATAGTGATGATTTCGTATGAGGTGAAAGAAACGCCTATCCCTTAGGTGACACAATTAATGAAAATTACCGAATTTAGAGACATTAAATTACTTTGAATCCCTTCTTGTGTTCATTGATAGAAATCATGTTATTACATTAAATAAGATTATTCTGTTTGTAGATATAATTATATATGGTAACTTGATTTCTCTCTATGAAATCCTAGGAGCTGAGTGGGGTAGGTATTACAATGGCTTGACTTGTGATCATTATTCCAGATCGCTGTTCCTATACAGACATGACCATAGGCTGACTAACTCTGATAGTGTATCGTACACAACTTTATGGTCTACAACTAAACAGTAAACATATAAAGAAACTGCTTGATATTTCCTTGGACAATTAGATGTGATAAAGACTTGGTTGACGAGATCCAGACAGATATTGCATAAAATTAAACTAAGTATAACAATATTTACCCATCCCCTTTGTATCCAGGTTTTTAAAAGTGGGATAATTGAAAGCAATAAGGACCTTCATTCATAAAAAATGTTTGTAATACATTGGGCCTTTTTAGTTTAAATTGGTCTGAAAATTACCTTGGTCGCTCTATTACCACTTAGCTGATTTAATTGTTTATTATGAAAAATTGTGCCACAGTACAGCTTAGGCTCACAAGAGCAGGAACCTGCTTCAATGAATGGAAAACTGTAGAAAGTAAATCTACTTGATGTTGAAAATTTTGAGATTTTGGGGTAGGAGAAGTAATTAGAATAATTACATTAAGCATCAAGACCATTGATAATAAAGGGCTCTGAATTCAATTGTCAAAAAAGTCCTACCTATAGACTTTGAGACTACTCTCAGAGACATGTTTGGACAATTTTGTTCTGTCTGCAGACCACCTGGCTGTAAAATTATGGGATGTTTACACATGCTTAAATAGTGTTCCATCCACTACTTATCTAGAGTCATTTCACACTTCTTGAAAAATCTAGGAGCAAACACATTTTCTGTTGAGGACCAAACAACCAAACAGCTGCCATTATTTTGGCTGGACTTTTCACCTTTTGTCCAGGAAATCACTTTTTGAGATGGACCAATAAACACCGAATCACCGAAATTCTCTTTGGAATGTTTCTTTATAATTTTCAAAGGGTTTAAATTCAGTTTATTTCACACTTAATCTGAATGAAGAAAAAAACTTATCCAAGCACTTTCATTCAAAAAACAGGTGTTGAAAGGCATATTTATAAACTGTTTAAAGTATTACTGATGTACGAATTAATTTTGCATACTTGCACTGGAATGATTGTACGCATTTGTTGTTTTTGGTCAGTCTATTTCAATTCAACTGAATAAGTAAAAAAATACAGAAAAAAAGGATATTGTCATGAAAATGTTTCTTTTACTTACTTTGTATCATGTTTTATTTCTTTGTAACCTGATCTTGGATTAAGATTAAGGCCTGCAGACCTTCCTCTTTGAATGGACTGTCGGGGTAAATGGATGTGGGTGCAAACACCTCTGTCAAATTAATGTCAAAGGGAAGGCCCACTTGTTTAAGAAGTCAGCATCTCTTTAGACAGTAATTACCACTGATCAGGAAAAAAGACAGTTATCATAGCTTGTTGGATTACAACCTGGAAACGCTGATTTTAGGGGGTTTGACAAGACTTTTCCACCTATTGGAGACAGTCACTGACAACGCTTTATTTTGTAGCCAATTTCTGTGTCCTGTCTGCTTCCCCTTTGGACTCTCTGACATCATTCAGTCCTAAAGCAAGCTTTTTTACTGCTCCATCTAAAGTCACCTAGCTGAAAAAAGGGTCAATAAAATATTGTGGGATGTAAATCAGAAACCTGTTTTTTGGAATAATATGTTTCATGAATATGACACCTTATTACCGGTGATGTAGCTATTTGATGGTGTTACCACACCGATTTTTAACATGGTTCGGGGAGGAATAAATTCAGGATAAATCAGGGAGAATGAGGTCCTATTCTCCTCCTCATACATCGGCTGATGTCTATCATAAATGACTGAATTCCGTGAATGGAATCCAATCTCATATTCGATCTTTAAAATTATCATACTGTCATCATAGGCACTGGTTATAGACTTATTAAGTCAATAAAAGCATATATAATGTTGTAATGGGATTTTTAAGATTGCATTTTCAGATTTGGGAACATCTAATTTTGTTGTGTATTGAAATTTTACATTGTATGAATTCACTTTAGATGAGGTCTTCTGATAAGCAAAGCTGACACTTACGGTAAGCATGGTTAATGGACTGTGAAGGATTTGCAGTGAATTCTACCTCTTGGAGTGTAAGATTTGGAAGATTTTCTTTTGAAGTCATCCAATTTGTTCTCTACAGTTTATGGTGATGAGCAGCCCCCAAAAAACGGGGATTGAGTTGCGATGGCATGATATGAAGATTTTCGGCTTTAATAGTGGAAAAAAGTTAGAAAATTGTCTTGTTAATCTGAGAAGTTGCTGCATATCATTATTCAGGAGATTTGAAAGTGATACATTTGTATATGATATAGTTTTCTAGATAAATAGGTTCCCTTTTCAGGGGTTTGGACTAAATGACCTTCTAGAGAAGTCTCGATTATCAGTCCAGCAGACTACAAAACTTCATCCCCAAACAATGAGCATTTATGTGTGATCACCAAAGTTCAAAAGGGTCATTTCATTGTAAGAAAAAAATTTAAAAAAGGGTTATCATAGATTTTGTTTCTTTTGCTAAGGTGGTACAGTCTACACTGATATACTTGTCTTATTCCTTCTACTGGTACTGCTGATTTAATAGAGTGAAAGAGGCACGGAATATATGATTATTAAATTTCGAATTTCAAGTGAAAGTGTAAACAAAATATGGCCCCTACTGTAAAATATTAATTTAGATACCAGGCAAAAAATGTGATAAGAATTTAAACAAACTTATATTGGTATGATGTTGTTTGCATTGGCCCTTCGTCAGAATATGAATTGTTGACCAGACGAAAACTGGAGACTGGTCCATTGCAATAACCGTGCACTCGAATGGCAATCCACTTGACTGGGATTTCTGACGACCACTAGCCGCTTATCTACCACAAACAAACAAATTGAGGGCCTCTTGGTCTGCTTAGGACCCAAATCAATCATCAAATTTGTGTGTTTTGTTCTTGAGGCTTTTGTCAGTGAAAATGGAATCTTACATAACTTTTTGATACAAATGAGAAAGAATGGCCCGCATGCTTTTGCAAGTACATGTATTAACTTTCCAAGTTCTTGATGGCCCTTGAAGATACCCAGCTAAAATTAAGAGAAAAGAATAAAACAGCCTGGTAATAAAGATCTTGATACGACTATATACGTCCTAAATATCTACAGTTTTTTGGCAAATGACTGGTAGGATGATGTTGCCCCCTTTCTTGTTTTGATTTACGATGTAATCATCTTTTTATCATTTTGCTGGCACAGTCTTGTCAGATTATATATTACTTTACATTAATGAAAAACAAAAGACCAGAGATGTCTCCACTGAGTGAAATATGGATCTGCACTGACTCTTAACATCAAAATCACAAATCTGTGCAGGGAATCTATTGAATTTTATTTAATGTTTTTTCCTTATTGCTCCATTTCTGAATTACCAATGTTTATGAAACGCCTCTTGAATTCTTCAACATATCTACACAAGTTTACCTTGGGATTGTTTGTTCTTCAGTGATATATCATTTCTTATGAAGATAGGAACTCCTCTCATCATAAATCCTCACCCCACCCCCAATCTTCTAATCTGAAGATGCCAAAAATTATGATAACCATTTTGTTTATGTTCAGAATGCAACTTGCAATCAAAAGTCTTTACTGTGTACCAACACAAAAGTACCACTTTTTATTGATTTTGAACTGTTTGTAAAATGATGAAATTTCTGAAGATGGTAGTTTCTAGCTCCATCATTGTTGGAACCAATGGGCTTTCTATCCGTTACACTGCTGTAATGGATAGAAAACCTGTGAGTTCCGACGATGAAGCTGAACCTTTCATTTGCTTACTTCAGAGGAGAAATTGATCAATTCTGTACCTAAAAAATCAGTTAATTTTACAGAAGATTATCTATGAGCATTCTGATAAGGTGTCCTGCATGTACTTTCCTTTAGGTTGTGGTATAGTCTGCTACGTGTAATATTGCAGAAGACTCCGAAAGTTGATATGTTGGATACAGGAACAAGGTTTCTGGCATTCTGGCTACACCTCTCTTCGCGGTCTCTTTATCTGGATGATTAGGAAACTTGAGGTATATACCTACAACTGTTAATTACAGGCTCCTGCCTAGGTGTGGGCACTTCATGTATCCATTTACTTGTTGAAATACACCTGACATTTTTATCAGGAGGAAGGCCTTAAAATCATAAGGTTGTTGGGATTCAATTGATGTAGTTATATCAGCAGGTGTGTTTGAAAAAAAATGAAGAAAAAATAAGGTTAGGGTAAAAAAAAAAAATTGGCTGGATTGGGTTTTATAAAACTGACAGGAAAAATTATATATGTGGGATTGAACTTTTACAACTTCCTGTTCATAGCGTATAACAGTTGTGATATCGATGAGTGTCAGCTTTACAGAAAATCTTGAACTCGATCAGATGGTTGAGGTCTTGGAGAAAAGATTTGGAAAAATCAGTCATCCTATTCATTTTATATTCTTCATTTGATAAAAAGATTCTACAAGTTTTATATTTTTCATTCAATAATAATATGGTGGCAGAAATTGGGCAAGTCATTCAGCAGTGTAATCATGCAGAAGTAGGGCAAGTTATGCATTCTTTGACCAATTTCGTTAATGTACCGGTATTATTATTTTGACTGTGTGCCAGCAATGTGTGTAGTTTTGCATCATGTATTTACTGTATATAAAAATATTATATCATATACATACACAATCGTGCATGTTTGTTTACCCCTCCATTCTTTGGGAATATGAACACACCCAAACAAATTACGTTTGATTGCCAGAAATGTCAGATAGGTTCCTCCTTATGCAACATTTACCTTTTAATGTGATAAACTATAAACAGCTTTGCTGGTCTGTGACAAAGAACATGCTATCTTTAAAAGCAAAACAAAAAACAAAAAAAATATTGACCAAGTTTCAAAATGAGAGTATTGTGAGATTTTGGTTACTGTATACAGGAAAATATGAAAATATTCGCCCCTGTTTTATTTTCGCCCCTTTTGCCCTTTTTGCCAGTGGGTGAATTTAAGACTGGTCAATTTCAAATGTCTTAAATCATCTCTCTTTATACACAACTGGAACGAAACTGTTTGCAAGTATAGAGGGGTGAAATTACATGGGGCAAAAATAACCCTGTATTCAGCATGTGCCTTCCATGCTCAGGTTAGGACATATGCCTTTGGTCAGCATTAGCTCGGTGCTCTTTTTCATTGGAATGCATACATGTACAAATGTTTATACATTTACTTAATCCATATCACCCAAATCCATCATCATATGCCATGAGTGCAAGCATGAATGCATAGAGTAAACATTTGTCATTTCATGTTCAAACACTGATTGTGTTAGCAAACATAGATATGCTTTGCTGAAAATTTCAAAGCAAGGTCACAATAAGGGGAGGGGTAGAAGATTTTTGGGGTTTCTGCACACTTATGAAGGACAACCACGGTGTAATTTTATATACCCAAATTTTTGAAATGTCAGATGAGATCAACCTCTTTAAATTAATATTGGTTTATGAAAAAATTGAAGATATTATTAAAATCAATATTCAAATCTGCATGCATTGCATGCTTACATAACTAAGGGTCTAAAAGCAATTTATAAATGGTCCTACATTGAGAGGAGAACTAGATCCACTTTATAATTCTAATCTGACTAGTTCGTGGCCCTTTGCATTTCACCCTGCAAGCCTGTGCAGCTGTTAATATTTATAGACATACATTTCTACCTTATTTACACTTTGTGGTCTATAATAACCCATCAATGCAGTTCTCTCGTAAAAAGCGTCACCTTAAACCTGTTTCACTGGAGTTTTGATGATGAGGAACAAATTCCTCACACCTGAAATTTCAAGGTATTGTATTGCCATAATTATTTTTTGTGTCTCCTTTTATGGGTGGTATGAACCAGTGTGAAAATTTCAGGTTAGAGTGTATAATAAATCATAGAAGATATGCTTAGGATGGCTGCATAAAAAATGAGATTTTTTTCCCCTCTTCTTGGGACATTTCATGTGCTTGAATATAAATGTGGCTTAACGTCAACCTTGTTGTTGCAATTAGAGGAGTCTGTGCTATTGTTGGGGAGGAGAGCCGTATTAAATGGAAGGAGGGGCACCTGCTGGGAGGGGCAGGGGGGAGGGACACAATTATTTTGTCATTAAAGAGCATCACAAAAGGTGTGGACAGGTGATAACATTGTAACCTGGGTATTTCTGCATCAGTTTGTCAGAAGAAGAATTTCAGTGGACAGTTACTAAAGATTAGAATCACTGTGGGCATTGAAGAAGAAAAAAAAAGAAAACTGTGACTTCGTTGATGCAATGATTGATGTTTTAAATCTGATAGAAGAGAGAATTGTAATATCTAGACATACTTTTTTATGTTGAATGAATAACACTGCAATTAGATTGAATGAATAAGGAATTTTTCAGAACATGTCTATATGTCTGTGAACTGTTTTTTGTGTTCTAGCTTAAGTTTGTTTTTGGGAAAGATTAGCTTCTAACAAATGTTGAATTAATTGTCAGATGGTATATAGTCTCTGACAATAATGACAGTGAGCAACACAATGCATGGAAGATATCAGCTTGGCATGACCAGCCAATTGTTTCAAGGAAACTTGATAAATTTAGGCCGGAGTTTTTGACAACAGGTTTAGCGAGAGATTTGATAGATATGAATACCTGTATAAAAAGCATCAGACATGCCTGTGAAGGCGGTTGATAATATGGTTTTTTTAGTTCTTTAAAAAACATCATTATCAGCATATATATTTATATCATATAATCCTGGCAGAATCTGTATTCAAGAAATATAAAATTTCCATAAAACTTGATCAATTTTTTTCATCAATATTTCCAGACAGATTTTTTAAAAATGTGTACGTGTAGCCTGCCAGGTGCATATTCGATGTTAGTCAATGAAAGGTTGCCAATATCAAAGAAAACAGAACCAAAGACAGAAGCATAAAATGCATGTTTGTCATTCACGCTTTTCAATGACATGTCGCATGAACATTGCAGTGTCGACAAAGTGAGAATTCCTGACAGAAATATCTCTCACTTCACCTGATACCCACCATTTACATCTGACCTTTTAGTTCTTTGGCTGGAGAAATTGTCTTCTGCAGCTTACTCTGCTTGTTTGATGTGATACTGTTGATGTCTTGGGCACAATGATATTTTGTTCGTTCATGCTATGCACGTTTGTTCCCATCTTTTTTCAGCTCAAACCTTCTTTTTTTTTACGCTTCTTTTTGTGTGTTTCTGTGTGTGTTAACCCTGTGAGGTTGATACAAATAAGAAAGCAGGCAGACGCTATAAAATTGGGATCTGTCTGCAGACTGTCGGCCTTTCTGGATCTCAAGATACAGTGTGATATGTCAAATCTTCTCAGAAAAACCATAATCTGCAGCATAAAATTCAAACTCAGAATGGCATGACATGTAGCATGTGTATGTCATTTGTTGTAATCTACATCTTCTAGGCTAGGTTCCATTTGATCTGCTGTCGTAGCGGTTTAAAACTTGCTCAAGTCACAAATCGAATTAATCCCAAAGTTTAGATGCAAACAACTGATGATAATACTAATACCCTATGGGAAGATATATTCATAAACTTCATGCTTAATTTGTTGACTGTCTGATCACAGTTTAGGAGACCATGAATAGCGAAGGGAGTCATAGGCATTATACAAATATATCATCTATTCTTAATGTTGACCTTGTCTGAAGGTCGTTTAGATTAAAGTCAGATTCTACGCAGAGAATCCGATTATGATCCTAAATATCAGCTATGTCACCCGACCTACAGAAGACGCAGGCAGTAAATTTTCTCAGGTAATGAGGTATCTCCGGGATATAAAGTCAAAACAAACAGGGTGGTGAATTATATTTAATTATATAATACTGCGTCAGAGTGCTTGAACAACTCACTGCTAACATTCTAACAGATAGACAACTGACGACAGACAACTGGCAATTTCTGTTTGAAGGACCCTTCAGAATCCCCAAAATAGCATGGTTTTCATGATGAGCTGGAAGCAATGACAGGAATTCAATTGTGAAAACTAAAATTTCTTCAAATTTTTGTATACACCTTGTAAAATTTCAAAGTCAAGATTCCTCTTGCATAATAAATTTTCGAAATAATTTAACAGCCATGAATAATTACCCCAACAATGCCAAGAAATTAAGATTCTGTGAAAATTAGTGGAAAAAGCATGTTCTCCTGAAAAACGCAAGAAGCATATTATCTGTAATAAAGCTAAGTAATTTGTTAGGCAGCATTTAGCTTTAACTACCTTTCTGATGCCAGGAATGCTAGCAAGTGCAGCAGAAGATAGGTAGATACACTTGTTTTACAATGTTTGCCAAGATCATCTTGCATGTTAGCTGAAGACAGGGATGGAGACAGCCGTGATTTATTTGCGCACTAACTGCCAAAGCTTTGTTTTTACTACAGGGAAAGTCATTTACGTTGAAACACAATCACTGTTTTAAAACTGGCGATATTCAGGTATCAGGTAGTAAAAAGGGATTTACAGTTATGTACAAAATTGGATGTTACAACTCTAATTATAAACATTTCCTTCTAATTTGATTAATGAAATAGTTTCTTTGTGTGTCAAATTCAAATATGATCAATGTTATTGCTAATGTATAAAGTACGTAACTGTCATAATTTCAATTGGCAAGTAAGTTCAGTTTGATCCAGTTACCAGTACACAAAAACTTTTTTTGAAATTATTGCATTAAAATCTCAGTTGAATTTCAGGCAACACATAATAACAGGGCTATTTTTCTGTAATTTGTCATGGAGCTGTGTTTGTGGGGGTATAATAATTAGAAATGGAAGACATTTATATGAGAAAGCCATTATTTAGATACACATAAACTGAAGGATCCCTCATACTGAGCCGAAAACAAAGACAAATGACCAGCAACATGTCAGGTGCTGACCCGTAGATCAGCTAGAACCACTGCCTGCAGACAGCTTCAGTGAGGCAGCCTTCTTAATTGGAAACTTTGATTTACATCCCATGAAAAAGTTTCTGTTACTCAAACTTACCTAACCAATGGTTGCAACTTGCAACAAAGATTGTATATATGATGTCCTGAAGTGTTTATTAAGGGGGAATAAATCTTGCTCCATGGCAAGGGAGATGATGCAGGTTTTTGCAGAAATGAATGTGTAAATCTTCCTGGTTGGCATTAAAGAACTCAAATTTTAACCTACATTTGTCACTTATACTCGCACATAGCATAATAAGTAGTTGACAGATGATCCTTGATTAGGTCTGAAATAGCATCAAATCTTATTTTTAAACGTTACATAAATCAGAGCTAGGTAGGGGAGAGAACTCTGCGGTTAGGATGACATCAACATCTTGCTCATGTTGAATAATTTATAATCAACTTATCTCTTTTCCATTGACAATCGTCAGATAAAAATAAAACACCAGGTAGTATAATGCTTCAAACTGTGTACATTTGTTATCTTAATTACCAAAAACAAAAGTACAGAGTAAACATTCAGTTGGGGCATTATGAATACTGATGATAATTCCTAACCCTAACTGCGGCATTCCATGAAAGAGTAAATAGAGTCTGGAAAATGTTGTCAAGATGACACAAATTATGTTCAACAGACGTGTCTTGTAAGGAGAAAGATTTTTGTGTACTTTTATATACCTCTACAGAAAGAACAGGTATGCATATATTTTTCCCCCAATTTTCTCCATACAAGTGGCCGCAGTTTATTACCATGCGCTGTGGAACATGACCCATAAGTAAACTACATTACGTAGTTCTTGTCAGGGGAGCTACCAGGATCTAGGATGGAGTTTTTTTGGTTGAGAGGAGAAGTTTATGGTCGTGATGTACGATATCGCCCCCCTCACCCCCTTCGCTCCCACCTGGCAGATGATCCAGATGTATAATGAAGAGAAGTTGTGGGGCTATTTGTTGGGGTGTGATAATTGGTCATAAAGGTGAGATATTTGGTTCTTGAGGTGACATGTCAAATAAAGCCCAAGGAGGCCTAGCCACTGTAAAATATGCACTCAATGATGTATTACAAACAGACACTGATTTAAGAGGGATTAGTGTTACTGTGTTTCTGCGTCGAGAACATCCAGGAGAGCACATATAACCAACACCTTATAAGACTTCGTACAAAATCCCCTATGTCAGTGGTTGTCCTATATGTGTTGGTTTTGAATAACACAATTTCAAACTTAATATCCAGTACATTTTCGGATCAATGTAAAAAAGTTTAGTGCATAAAAAAAGGGGGAAATTGTTGTATAAACAGACAGTTTGTGGTTACCCAGTACATGTATAATCATAGCTGAATTCAATGCCCAGAATTTTTTTTTCATGTCAAGTAGAGATTTTCAATGTTGGACAATTTTTCATTGCATCATTTGGGTATTAAATGACCATTAAGAGATTACTACATAAATCTTGTCGACCAGAGACTGGTTAAAGATAGATTGATTGAAATGGAAACCTTTGAGAGCTGGGAACCGTCTTTGTTGGTGGGCACTTTGGGTCTGACATAAGTGTCATTCGGATTATGTAATAGTTAATGGTACAACTTAAAAAAAATTGACAGCATCTGTTTATGGAGATCTGAGATTGGGATGATGCATGGACCGGTAATCCAAGCCAATGTTTAGTCTGAATTTGTATTACATTAACGTCCTCAGTTTTTTCTGTGTTGATTTGATTCATTAAAAGCTGTTAGTCTGTAGAAGCAATAAGTGCATGTGCCTGCTGAAAGAAGTCTGGAAAATTGCTTCTACATCTGGCACACTGAGTAGATCAAAATACCTATGTACTTTTTGTTTTTTCCAAGGTTTTGATTTTTTGGGGGGGGGTAAAAAACCATCAACTTGTAGTTCTTTGACATAAATACATATAATTGTGGGAGCAGAAAATGATGCAATTGTAATGTACCTAAAGCCTTTTACTACTTTGTTGTTTTCACTCCAAAGTCTTCGTAATCATGCAGTGTACTGCATGCTATGTATAGCTCTTCATTATTTTATCAAGGGTAAGTGTATCTGACATTGAATTTAAATATTTTATGCCAAACTCTGGGAGTGGTGTACTGATTTTTCGTATTGGACAGGTTGGCGTTTGATGGCCCTCTAGGGAGTCTGGCTGGAAACAGACAGAAATAATGCTCCTTTATATTATATCAATCTGGTTCACTTGATTATGTCTGATGTCATTAGCAATAAAAAGGAAGCTAGCTGTTCTTTGTGCCACTGCTGGGGGTGGAATATGACGAAGACGTCTCAAAAGCTTGATGAAAATCGACAGTGACGATGTCTCTCTCTGAAGTTTCCAATTTCGTCACCTCTGGGTATGAGACTCAGTGCTTTCTCCAAAAAACGTGTCTGCTGAAATGTTAAAAAATTATGGATATGACAGATGTAGAAGAAATTTTTTTGGAGAATCATATTGTATTAGGGGGAAAGTGGCTGACACATCTGTTCAATAGACAAATGTGTCACAACTAATGAAGGTTTAAAACCCAGCCAGTCAAGAAATTTACAGTCTTGCTGTTAAATTTTCATCATTTATTCATTAATGACTTCTAAACATTACTGGACAATTTTATTTTGATAAAAGTTTAATACCAAGATTATTTGGACTCAAAACCCTTGGCTTTTTTCTCACACCAGTCTTCTTAATTGTAAATTTTAATTCAAACATTAGTGAGCAGTACAAATAATTGTAGTTTGAATTACCGGTATTTGTTTAAATATGTACCAGAATGTTATCATAACATTGGGTTTTATTCAATATTCTAAATAAAATCTTGTAAGCAAATATGCCAATGTAATACACCTACTAGTATGTGGAATACATGATTACCTCATAAATATTACCTTTTAACCATTAGCAGAATAAACTGAATTTTTGTGATATGTAACCTTATTTTGGATAAAATGGAGCTAATTTGGGGGTAGGTTATCTTTTGATATTGAGTGCATGATAGCCTCCAAGAGTAATGAGAAAGTTAGACTGGCTGGAACATTGGGTGGACAGGTTCAACACAGTATGATATGGAATATCAATGAAGCCCATGTCACAAATGTTGCCAAACTTTTATGATGAAAATAAGTACATGCATCTAAAACTGTAAATATGGTGTATTTTTGTATCTGGTGTATGCAGATGATACCAATTTAGCAATGCATTTTTTATGCATGCATTTCTGTACTAGAAATGTACCAGAGCTCTATGCACCGAAATGTAAACAAGCTTTGGGAAGAAGTATTTGTCAAAAATTACATTTTTGCTGTTACTGTGTCTATCTTTGTCTAAAAACTATATTGATGAAACACAATACATTGCTCCTACCCAATTTACAGTGATGATAACTCTGGTGTTAATATGATATTTTCAGTAGGTATTTTGTTACAATTAGGTCAGTACTTATTGCAATGAGTTGGCTATTTTAACAGGGCTCTGGAATTTTTTTTTTACTTTAAAATTGTATAGTAAATGTACAGGGTTGAGAGACCAATGATAAATGATGCCATATTAAGATGAATTAATAGTTTCTATTTCATTTGACATTGAGTTTCATTCGTTTGAAGAGTTTTGTATTGTCAGAGATGATACTTTAATTAAGGGTAAATATGTTTTATGTATTAAATTAGTATGACAAATTGATGTGTGTAGTGAAAACCATATACTTTCTCCTAGGATCTGTTCCTTAAATTTCAATTCAAGAATTAAAAAAAAAAGAATTTGAAAGTCTTGCACTTGAATGACCAACTGTCATTTAAATATTTCTATGCTTCTATCATAGAGGTATTTATAAAGGACAGTGACTTGTAACAATATACAAACAGCCTGATACAAGCTATACCCTTCATCTTGTTCCCAGTGTTTGGAGTCCAAATAGGAGGCTAGTTGGGTAGGCTCACGTACAGCATGGTAAATCAATTACCCTTTACCCCAAACTCTCAACTCCTCAGGTGGAGCGTTCAGCAAGGGTTATAATCCCTCGGCCATGATGCTGTCAGGATAAATGATGTACTATCCAGTTTCTTTGTTTGATATACAAGAAAAAATCCTCTTTTTTTACTCCTAAGTTTTGATAAAATAGTTGATGATAAATTGAATGTGATTCATGGTGTGTTTTTAGGAGTATATAGTTTTAAAATTTGCAAAATTGTGTTTTTCTTGGGTATATTTTAGGCATCAAAAACATTTTAAGATCCCTCTCTATTTTGCATTTTTGGGAAAAGAGTAACATTTATAATTTGTTTGTCATCTCATCTCAGGAGAATAACAATCTCTCTTGGCTGTATTTATGTCCTTAAATGAATCAGTTTGAATGAACTCTATTTATTATAATCAATTACACCATATTTAACTCAAAGAATGTGTAACTTTTTACTTTACAGGTGTGATGGAAAAAGGCACAGAATGTATCTGTGATGACTGGAGATAATTTTGTATTCCACTATGCCTGCAGCAAGGAGGGTCATTATCTTCTGTGTTCTTCTTTGTGCTTCCTTACCAATTCCATCAGCTGCAAAAGTTCAAGAGCAACCATTCCCCAAAGAATATGACTTCAGATATACTACTTTTGAAGGTATTTATAATTACGACACGCATTTAAAATAAAAAATTTCACTCAGCATAATCAAAATGATTAATTAACTTGGGGAATTTAAGAGTGTTTATTGTACATGTATTATCTCTATACACATCTGAATGCTCAAATAGAAGTTGTGGGGTCATCTTATTTTCATACTCCAAAGCAATGCAAATTTAACAAGGTTCCCATTTATAAGACTCTATTGTTGTTCTTCTGTTGATTGTCCATACTTTAATTAAGTTTGTCCAAAAGGAGATACACACAGGTGTTTCCTTCGATTGGCTCCAACACTGACTGAATGCCTTTGATACACAGGCTGTGAGGGTTGGTAGGAGCTGATTTCTACAATGAATTGATTAGCCAGTTTAACACAGCTCTGGTAAATGTCATTTTGGTCACATTCAAATTCCTCAGGTAGGCTATAGTGACCCGGTTAGGTTGATATACTTGGTCAATATTTCTTACCACTATTTGCTCAGGGCAGTGTTCTTTCATATCGCCTTAATCATAAACCGGTCTCTGGATCCATGATACAGGACAACTGGAAAAGGATGAAAATATGCAAAAATTGTCATATATATACCTCATATTGAGAGTGGAACCAAGAACGTTTGAAAAGTTGATGGGGACTCCTCGGATTTGGGGGTTTTATCTTATTTTCCTATCGAAACGAGATGATAAATGACCAAGTTGTTCTTTTTAACAGCTCTTAGCAATGACGTGAAAACTCTGATAAAATTCTGTCAGCCACTTGTACATAGATTAGGTGTCGGATTAGAGTATTTTGTGAACATGTGAATCGTTTGTTTGACGTTCCCCGCAGTGCAGTAGTTATTGATATATGCATTCAAGATTTCGGGTATCATTCGCGTTGACCAATGCTGCTACGTCTGACTGTCATATATTTGATTTGTTTTGCTTTGTGTGAGAGCCCTCTTATTAAACAACTTGAATATGTATCCAAATGCTTCGTTTATTTTAAGAGGGACCAATTCATTTTGAAATATGATAAATCATCAAAATTGTCATTTATCATATAATTCAAAATATGAGTCACAGAAATACTTCACATCAAGATTATTACTCTATCATTACCCTATACGTGTAAAACAAGCCCAATTATTGGTGAATTTTTTTGAGTCTTCGGATGTAATAGAAATTGATCGGAGACATCATCATGTCCAATTTTCCTAACTTGTCTGGACTTTTCTAGCCGAAGATGAAATCCAGCACCCCTTTCCATTATCATTGAGGAAGACCCAGTCCAATAAAAGAGATATAAAAGATAATTGCCTTTAACCATATCACCTACCCACGAGCTCGCCATAACATCCCCCTACAAAAGGCCTCTTTGTTATTTAACAGTAAAACTGACCCAAATGCAAACCATGACTCTGACCCCCACTTACGAATGTGTTTTTTATTTCTGTGTTTTGGCAATGAGGGTCGCAGTTGCTGTTGACCTGAAAACCCAAACCTAATTATAATGTATAGCTACCTTTGACACATGGCTTGACATCGACTTGTGTGGTTCAAATTGTATTAAAAGGGCTCCAGAGAAAAGTTGAAGAATGGGATGTTTTTACATGTATTATCCTTTATTATTTTTCTTCGCCAGTAATCAAGTCTGGTAATAATTAACATCATAAGGGTCTCTTGTCTGATGGTGCAATGTAAATATTTGTTCGGTCCAACAAAAAAGAATGTCTAATGCGTACAAGAGTCGTCAATGAAATCACAACTGTGTCAATGTAAATTCAGTTATTTATATTAAAGTTTAATTTCTTTGTGTATTGATGTTGGAAAAAGATTCCAATTCTAATCAATGAATTTAATCTCTACTCGCCAAAGTTTGGGAAAATATCAATATTGTACTTACTTTGTGCAAACCTCTGTCCCAGTAAAATGAATACTTTTGAAGTGTGATTGAATGTCGCAGTGCAAGGCCAATCTATTAAAGGGGTGACCTGAAATAGTGACATTTTGTTAGGGTGGAAATTGTCCCACCCCAAATTAGGGCTCAAGTGATACTTTCTTTGAAGTACATGCAACCTAAATTGGATTGAATTTACTTAACTGAAGAATAAAATCCATAATTAGATTCAGCTCAATGATTAGCTTATTTGATATTTCGTCAGTGATTGAATGTTTATCGAGTTCTCTGTTCTTTTTGGTTACCACTTGCCAGCAATAAATATCAAATCTGTAATCTTCCAGAGAATAAAGAGCAGGTACAGGGCTGATGGAAATGATATATCTCCTGTAATTTTTGTAGCTCTCTGAAATGAATGAATGTCATCTGTTTCTATAAAAACACCAATGGCAGCTATGAAATATATTCTCCAGTGGGGAATAGTCACTGATGAATAGGACTACAGTGTAGAGTCCCCATGATGCACTTGATGACTTTGAACACCTGAAGCTGGTAGGGGGGAATTTTAAGAGAGGTTGGAAGAACAAGTTACAAAGCCAATAGGGTTTTTCTTCTCTTTAATGCATTTGGGGACAGTACATGTATATGCAGCTCACTATCCAATTTGATAGTAAGCTAATAAAGCTAATAAGAAAATCTAAATCTTCCTTTAAAAAAGAGCATTGCTTTATCCCAATGGGAACAAATTTAATTTAAGTCTATAGGTTCTTGGTCCACAGCTAATGGTAGGACAATTAGCTTAATGAATCTTTAGTTCCAATGAAGCTAGGAGGTAAATATTTTCAATTGCCTGACCTTGCTACTTGTAAACTTTTAGGGTTCATGATATTGAACAAGTTCAGGACATTAAGCCACTTCTTCACCCCTGTTTTTCATGCATGTACTCATTAAAATACCTTTCTACAATGATAAATTGTCAACTTGTTGAGTCTTGACCATACAGCCCAAAACACTGTCACCCCACTATAGATAAGTAATCCATTGGTTTGTGTGCAAAGAGACAGGCATATCCTGTTGGTTCTATTAAAAGGTGTTTTAGGTCAAGATAGGTAAATACATTAAAAAACATTTGAGGGGAAATGTTAGCACATATGGAATGTTGGTGATGAAAGACAATGTGGAAAAATAAAATGCTGAGTACATGTATACATATAGGTCCAGGAGAGGGATGAAACAGAGGAGTTCTGTATCCTAAGCTTTTATTTTCTGCATGTATTAGAGTTTTGGAAATCTTTTATAATTTGAAAGACCTGTCTAGCTAAAAATCCTTGATTTATTACTCATTTATTGCTAAATAATTCAGAAAAACAAAGGTGTCCACAAAAAGATCTCTTTTTCTATGATTTTTTGTTACACTGCTAGCTTCAATGTCGGTGTTATTTGATTGATCTTTCGTCATCATGTTTAATATGTAGAATAGTTGGGTATGGTGCAAAATTTTATGCTACAAAACATTTTTCGAATGCACTTTGAAAATTACCAAAAACTAAAAATTGCAGTAGAAATAAATATGAACTTTATGTTGTTCTTTGTGGGAGTCTTGAGTTTTCTGGTGCTCAGAATAGCTTTGATTGCACCAGTCAACAATTAAAGTCTTTTTATGACATTTTGATTACATCATTCTTGTAATTACACAAGGATTGCAGCAAATTGATAATTTTAAAAATAACTTGCTGCAGAACTCACCACACCTTGCTGAATGCATCTTTCCACCCCAAATATTAATGAGGGATGCATTGAAAGAACAGTGGCAGAAATGCTTCCTGTGAGAGCCTAATTGCACCATCCTGAGAATTTTATTAATAATCTGCAGTGTTTCCTAATTTGCTTGATTACTGCTAATTATCTGGACTTTATGTAATTATTGGTGCTGTTTAGGGAGAGATTTCATCATGCTTGATTGCTAGGCTGCTTGCGCATGAAGCCCAGATTTAATCACAAAAATTAAGTCCTCTTTCATATTTTGGTAGCCACTGGTTCCAAAACTGCAGAGAATTCTTAGACTACATGGATTTTGATGCCTTTGTTCTGCAATTTTCATAGCAGATGGTTTTTAAAATAGAGGAGGGTGGAGTTGCCTAAAGTCTCTCTATAGTGTCTCAATCAGATGATGAAAGGAATTGGGATCCTTTGTATATATAAAATGTTACGCACGTAAATTGAAGCATTTAGGATAATGTACAATACTAAGGGACATTTCTCCACTGATACAGCGTCATTTGAGATGAACTTAAATGACATGTTTCCTCGTTGAAAGCTCTAAAGGGCTTTGGATCATCTTGTATTAAATTATCAAGTTTGAATTACTTAAATGTCTTAATGGGGACCACAGGTGTTTTCAACCGATTCAAAATATTTGGTAATCATGTAAATAGACACAAAAATGAGGGCAAGCTCCTTTTGAAGTGTTACAGATCTCGCTATAGATTGTACATTTTTAATATATTAGTTTGTGAATTAAATTGCCTAGGTCCCAGGTCGGAAAGCTGAATGAATTGTGTTGTAGTAAGATCCCAACTTGGCACCGATTGATCTGTCTCATTGTCAATTATTCGGTTATATGCTGTGAAGTTTTTTTTATTTTATGAATGACCATTGATTTTCATTCAAAACTGCACATCTGTGAATAAGGGCTTTTTATCTAACATACAGTACCTATCTTTTGAAAGTTCAGGACATTAGTAACAGTTCATTGCCTTAGCAGCTATCTTTTAATTGGAACATGAAAGACCAGTAGAGCATTGGTATCATCCATCCTGTATTACATTTATTTGGATATGAATTAAAAGCATCCTATGAAACAGAATTAAGAAACAATTCAATAGGACTAAGTGTATCCAGGAAGCATGTCTCTTTGCAGAATCTCTTTCACCACCTATTAATGGGGTAAATAAACCTTAATTCTTTCTCCTTGGTAACTTTAAACTTTTGACTTAGTATAAAGACTGATGACCGAGTTCTAGAGTGAGACAGAAGAATGCAGGCATATTTATGTATGTACCTGATGCCTTGGCTAAATGAAGCATTTTGCTAATTTCTTACTTCATTTTTGAACACATGGGGCTTAATGAAGTCAGTAAATTATCTAACCTGTGTACCAAAAAATTATGGCGCTTAGAGATACCAATTTCTGCCTTAGCTTAGTTTTGGTAAACTTATTTAAAATTTCATGTAGAACTTTCGGTGCATTATTCTGTTGACATAAATGTTAAGACATTTAAATAACCTATTTTGAATTGTAATGGTTTTAAAATTGATTGAATAAATATTAAGACTTTTAATAATCTGAAAGGATAAAAAAGTTAGAAAGTAAATAAGAGGGAACTACATCAAAGGGATTTGGTTGAAGATACCTTAAGGTTACAGCTTGTTTTATTTTAAAGTGAAATTTTCTTTTGTATTACTGAATTACTATTCAATACAAATGCCTAAAAGTCAAGATTAAAGTAATTTCGGAACAGTAACATGATTTTTAAGCACATTATAAAAGTCATCCTGCCCCTGTTAACATTACAATTGATGTTCTAATATTTGTGGTCATATTTGTACTTGCAAACATACTTTCATATGTCCAAGTTGTAAGATACTGCATGCTTTGGTCATAAGCATTAGAGGTTAAAGTTTCTTTAAACACTCCATTTCTATAATTGAAAAAGATTAGCTAGTGGTTCCTTTATTTTTGCGTGAGCATATTGACAGAAATTTACCTGAGATTAAGGTGCACTAAAATCTTTGATAGAAATATTGTAATGCATGCAGTGAAAGTTTCATGTCAAGAAGTGCTTAAACCATCTATACCCAGGATTCATTTCTCAAATATCTCGTAACATTCCTTCAACAATGTAAGATGAAGCCATTCATAAAGAGAAGAGAAGTCTTTATATACACATCATCTCAAGTTTTGCATGTCCGTTCTGTATGCTCAATTAAGTTTCAATACATCAGACACATCTGTCTGTCAGTAGGTATGTGTTGATTCTTATATGTCCTGAGAGAGGGGTCATACTTGTTGACCCATTAAAAGACTGGATTCCTGTGCGTAGTTTTTATTGTGGGTGATTTTTTTGACACATGTCAGCGGTATACATGTCATGTGACAGAAATATTAAAAGCCAGGCAGAAGAGGCCATGTTCTGATAGTTTTATCATTAATTATCTCCCTCGACAAAGCAGAGAGGAAATTCAGACATGAAGTAGATGTGAAATTTATGTGGATAGGGTTTGTAAATGCGATAGGGGAGATGCCTTTAAGTCTGTGCATGGAGACAAATGGAAAGTGAACAAGGTCAAAATTTGACAAATCAAATTCATAATATGGTTGCTATAGAGATGTATTGTCATCCTGGCTTCGGCACCAGAATTTTTGCAAAATTGCGTAACTTGAAATTGTCCAGTTGGTCCATAAAGGTTTTTGTGGTGATAACTTGAAACATGTTTCTCTTCACCTTTAAGGTCTGAAAGAGATTAAAATTGCTAATGGATTTCTTGGTGTTGATCAGCCTATATCATTGTGGCAGCATAAACCACTTGGGTCCTGAAAGAATGATGAAAGATTTTGTATGGCTAGCTTCTGAATAGAAAAAAAATCAGTTACTTTATAATTTCTGATTTTTCTGTTTTGCAAAAACCAATAGTACCGGTACACGTAATGCATACCTGATATTGACCTTTCAGTGTTTGAAGATGGATTATAAATGAGCTTGAAAGAAAAAAAAGTATTGTAAGAAGTAAAAGATCAAAATGAAGTTAAGGTTATGGGCACAAGTCACTGTTGTCATAAACTTGCCAGCATGCTGAGTCTCCAACTGAATGAACTTGGATTTATCAGATACATACCAAAAAAAATAATAAGGTTAAAACTGATAATGAGCAAGCCTTGAAATGTGGGGTTGATTGCTGTAGCTGGAGATAGAAGGAAGATACCAGTGGCTAATTCTGTTGATTGAAGCTCACAAACATCATCAGCATTTGAAGATTTCTGATATATGTGGGGATTAAAAATGCAGGATTCCCTAGCATTTTGATCCTCTTTGGTTATCATTTAGAGCTTTAGAATTAGGGTTCTCTAGTATTGCATTCCATGTGATCTAGTCAATCTTTGATAATTTTTCGATGATAAGTGATTCTAATTAAAAGTAAGCGAATCTGAAACTGTACAGATATTGAAAATATGCATGAAAAAGTATTGTGTACATTAGTAGCTTTCAGACAGTTCTAGCTATTAGTCCTTTGTATTTTTTTAATACTTTTGTCTTTTACTTTCTCCTAAATCAGTTTTTCCCAATAATAAGTTCAAGTGCAAGACAGTTTTCCCAATACCATGAATTCATTACATGTATTCAAACTCTTTCCACTGGTGAAAGAGCCTAACTCAATTTATAATAAGGTTTGTTAAATTCACAATCAGGCTTGAACAGGTCCCCTGAGCAATTTGTGTCATTGAACCTCAGTGGCAGGTAATACATCCGTCCTTGACCCCCGTGTTGCTGTTAAACAAATAAATAAAAAAAAAGACATGGGCTAGTTCTCAAAAACCAAAAGACTAGTAAACAATCCTTGGACATGACTTTTAATACAATGATTGATGGAGCTCTTGAGATGTTTTAATGTTGATCTTTGAATTACATAGATGTTGTAAATAAATTGGAAGATGGAGGTTAAAATGGGGAAATTTTAGAGTTTGTTTTGATGATTGTCTTTAACTTATGTATATACATTTTTATACCTTAGCTTATTACAAAGTTTTGGGTAATACTGGAATTATCTAGTTTGTCTGTCAGTATATGGGTTTGTCCATTCTATCTGTTTATATTTATCTGACTGTAATGAGGTCTGATATTTAAAGGCTTGTGTTCCCTGTGACCCGAGGGTTACCTTGCTCCTGAACTTAGGTTATGAACCAAGGTCAAGGTCACATCTCATCTAAATGTTATTTGTCCTTCTTGGACACTTCTAGTTTTTTGTTTGCAAGATCAACAGAAATCTTTTAAGGTTGACAGCTGATAATTATGAAAAGATGTCAACTTGTTTAATGAAATCTTGGAGATTAAAATGTAGACAGGGTAATTAAGTTTTCAAATCAATACAGTGATTACTGGATTAGGAAAGTGCAGTTGCAATAATGATTTATTTGTCGAAGTGTCAGATTGGAATTATGGAATAGACAGATTAAATAACTTAATTAATAGAAATTAATACCTGTCAAATTAGTACATGTATACAGATTTTCATTGTATTGCATGTAAAAATAAAGATAACTTGCATAGAACTATTCTTCACTAAGCAGTTGCTTAGTTATAAGCTGTTCCCTTATGATATATTATTTATCATTTTTTTTTTATCTGAATAACTTCAATATTACTGCCTTTAAAAGTATTCTGAATGGCAACTATATACATACTACACTCTCTGCACCCTGGAATTTCATTACCATTGCATTAATTAAGAAATCAAATCCCAAATCATTTTTATGTGTAAATTGTTGCTTTTCCAGTTTTTGGTTGATCAGTAGTTACTCATACTTCAACAACTTTCAATCTAAGTACTGTCATACAAAATACTTGAATTTATTATTCCGTCCTGCATTCTCTATCAGGTGCATTAAACTTCAGTTGTTTATAAATGCATTGATATGCATGTGTAAAGATCCATGTACACATACCATTATTGGTTTTACAATACATGTATCAATCTTCTTTGCTCCAATGAGACTGCGTATATACAGGTTTGACTGGTTTTGTTTGGAGTTGATGCAAAAACATTGGGTGCTAATCTTGCACTTGAAAACTAAATATATTAACAGGTGTCAGTTCATTTGGTGAACCATTAGGCAAAGGTTACTGGCCTTCCTATCTCTGTCTTCTATAGCTCCACCAGAAATTATCTCCTCTCTCCCTAAGTCTTACTTTCAAATTGCTAACAGTCCAATAAAATAGAAGAAACAAAAACCAAAGGGCAATGATTTGACATTAGTAATTTTATCTTTTACACAAGTACATCAAATTTTGTTTTGACAGAGAAGTCTTTTGGTGTTATCATTTCTTGCTTAAGGTTCATCGATCAGTTGTTGTCTGAAGTCTGATGGTGACTGTAGCATTCTGTTTGTCTGAGATGGACTGGCTCTTAGACCTTGACTTGTCAAATCTTGAGGTAATGAAGGCTACAGTGAGGGACTGTCATTGTTACAGACACAGCCTGTCCTTTTGGTCAGACCGACTCCGACCTGGACCGATGCCTGATGGTTTAATGACAGATTCAAACAGAAAATGAAATTTATTGCCTCTTTATTGCCATTTTCCCCTAGATAAATTCTCAAAAGGGAATGTTTTTTTAGAATCCACAGCAAGCTTACATTGTCATATGTGTGTAGTACTCATATTAGGTCTTGGAGCGGGCTTGGTATTAATATTAAGGTTTACCACAACAGTATTTGAAACCCATATTTGGTTATTATTTAAGTCCAGGTTGTCATACAGGATCAACTTTAACCAAGCTTGTAGATGTGGCAATTACAGTTGAATTCTGCATTCTTACATATATATTAGACTATCTTTTAACAGAATAATTTTTTTTTTGTTCTTCCTAGACCAACAGACATGAAAGTACTGATACCAAATTTAAATGCTTTTGATAATGTTTTGAGTATCATCTTTCAAATATTTTTTAAACAATTTACCGGTAGTTATGTGTGGTTTCTTTTTTGCAAAACTAGTAAAAGCCAAATTTAGTTGAAAAGAGCCTTCCATGAATGTTGTTCATTTTAGAAAGCTGTTGAATTGATCATTAATACTGTTCAATTGAATCCGTGAAATACTTGTTGTACAGTATATGTAATACTATGTAAAGAACAGATGCAGTTGAGATAAGACTGTAGTTTACTTTTACATTATATCTTACCAATGGTTTAACATTTGGCTGAACCTCTTTTTCTGTTAAATAGACTTGCTTGCATGTTCCAAAGGTTCAAAAAAAGTTTTAATGGGAATAAAAAGTAAGCATCGACAAATGTGCATGTGCCAAAAAAAATAAAAAAGGAGTGAAATGGAAATTAGAGCACAAATTAAAAAAGCTAGATTTTTTTCAAACTCCAGTTTAAGATCAAGTCACAGAGTTATGGTTTTTTAAACTGAAAAAAAAAAATAAAAATTTCATTTTTCCAGATGTTTTTGATTTTTACAGAGTGTGAAACTTATCTAAATAATAAATGGGGCGTTGTTTCAGTGCAAGAGTTAAATGGTATCTTATGACAATAAGATATGAAGATTACACCTCTGAAGATCATAAAGCTAGCATTCAAACATTAAAGTTTTCAAATAAAAATGTCTATGCTAAGTCATTGGAATCGGTGAAATGGTCTGTTCTGTTGGATTATCAGACTCCTGTTATTTTGTTTATCAGTCATTAAGGCTTTCTGCGGAGCAGTTTTATTTACTTGTTTTGCAGATTGTGGACTGCAAAGAAGTTGTATATGCTAAAAGTTAATGTCTGTAGACATTGCCAGATTTCATATGGTCTGGAATACATCTCAGACAAACCTTGAAGCTGCTTCTTTTAATTCCTTTAATCAGACATATAGTTGATATTGGTTCTGGTTTTCGTAGTTGCTGTAAATAGATTGGAAAGATCCCTTGGACAAGATTTTTTATGTATTATAGGAAGGGAGTAGGGCACTCTAATGAGAGAGAGAGAGAGAGAGAGAGAGAGAGAGAGAGAGAGAGAGAGAGAGAGAACAACAAACAGACACAGAGAAAGAGATAAAGACAGAGAGATATCATTCTTGCCCTCAATTTATTGTTGTTCACAACCTGACAAAATCATTGACTTAAGATCTATGAAATTGGGAAGTAGTTGTTATTATTAAGGAAGGGAAGGCTGTAGGTAGCAAAGGCTGTAGGATGTGAAGGCTGTAAGAAATGATGGCTGTAGGAAGTAGAGGCTGTAGATAGTGAATGCTACTCCTGTTTGTTATTATATTCTGCAGCAGCTTTAAACAGGTGGCTGAATGCAGTCTTGACTGATTAAGACACCTGTTTTTTTTATCTTTGAAAGAGAACGTGACTTTCTCAGTTTTGTAGGGATATCAGTAGAAGATTCCTTGCTTTAGATGTAGGCTAGCTGTGTTACAATATCATTAGGCACATGTATTAGATTCATTGGCTGACTTACATTAGAAACAGAGATTGGTTGATTTCATCCTCTACTTGTTTTATAAAGTACAAATGTACATGATATTAAACTTTTTTGTTTTAGATTTTTATTCACTGATAAGTTGGAAAACAAAATTTGATCTGAAAATCTGAATTATTGAGCTTTATGTATTCCCTAACGATTTTCTGAAATGTTTTGCCAATCAGATAAAGTTGGAGCCGTTTACGTTGGCTACATTTCTTAGAATACATTTATATTGTGATATTTTAGAAAATGCTTTTGAATTATACAGAATATTGGAACCATCTCTAGATTAACTGTTGATAAGAAGACAAAAAATTCTTTTAGGTAGGGGCTCTCATATAACATTAAAACACTGATATTTAAAAAGTGCTTCAGCATCAAATGTGGTTTGAGAGCACTCTATAATACACCATGCATTTTTTTTTTTATAGGACATGCATCCTTAAATACTAGGTAATAAGATACATGCGAAAAGCCACATCACAAAGCAAAGCTTATATCTGCTGAGTTAACACTGAGCAGATCGAATGTCAATGCCTAAAAGTCACAGAGATAATGAATCCAAAAGCTTGATTAAGGATTATCTTGTTGGCTAATGCATTTAGCTAGTTAACAGGGAGGTGGATAATCTGGTCATGAATCGAGATGAATGTGTATTTTTTGTTTGATTCGTGATCAAAGTTGTCTGGGGCTGGTGAAAAATATGGACTTGTTTTTTTTTTTTTACTGTAGATTGGGGTTGCATAGTTATCTTGAATAGGTGTAAGAAGTGTATTCATATTACAAATGAGGACGCAGATCAAACACCTACATGTGTTACTAAAGGTGCATGAAAGGTTACAGCATCCGAGGGTTCTTCTGATAAATCTCTCATACAGTATTAACTTTCTGTTAATTTAAATGTATGGCCTTGGCCTCAAAGGTTATTGAAAAAAAAGAATTTATATAATTTTAAAAAAAATGGGGGGGGGGGTGTCGATAAACTCGTGCAGTTTTTCTCCTTCATCAAGTTTGCAAGTTTTTTCTTTCAGAAGAAGACCAAAAGAGATAAAGATCGAGTTCTAAGAACAAGCAAAATAAATTATTTTTGGCATGTTAAAATTTGTTAAGTTTGTTTTTAAGCAAAATTGTAATCGTCATTTCCTGTTTCTTGATCCTGAGTTCAAGTTGGTTTTGTTACCCACTATTTTTGAATGAAATCTCAGTTGAATTTTGTACTGATGATGTTAAAAGAGGGGGTAGAAATAGAAAAAGATTTGAAACTGCTCTGCTCCTGCTGATTTGAAATGATAAAAATTTTATAGGAATTAGCCAATTTAAAGCTATCATTAGGCTATCATGGAAGTTGAATTAGATATCTCTAGGGCACTGACTTTAAATTGAAACATTTTAGCAGTACATTGAATGGCAAATGATATCTACTAAATATGGGATGTCATTTTTTGTTGAATTCATCAAATGTCAATTCTGAAAATCTGGGTTAATTGATGAAATGTAGGGAGCATTAGCTTGGAATCTGTTCATATTATCAGCTTGCCTTCATATCTTTGCCACAAGATTTATATTAACTTATCTCATTTGTTGATGTTAGATTTGTTTGCTTAGACTTTTGCTAAATGAGTATGTTAAATAGAGAATATAAGGTGTTGAGCAAATTAAAAATTGACATAAGTAAAGTACAACTTGAATTTCACATGTATTTTATCAAAATACAAAGAGCACAGTATTAAGAGTTACCTACATAAATTTTATATATTGTTCAGTAGATATTGATATAAGCTGGTTTTTTATTTCTGCAGACCTTGAGGAGGACAACAACACATTCCAGATATATACCCATCCGGACATTGTAGGGTCTGTCCAGGCCACTATAGACAGTGCCCACGACCAGCTGATAGTAGGAGCTAGGTAACTATTGAAAACATACACATATATTCAATTATTGGACATAGAGTACATATTTTGCCTTTCTCACACAGAGAGAGAGAGAGAGAGAGAGAGAGAGAGAGAGAGGGAGAGAGAGAGAGAGAGAGAAAGGAAAGAGAGAGAGCAACAAAATAAAGTTATTAAAAAATCATAATATGCACATGTTTAAAATATAAGCATGCAATATTTTAGAATTCTCTTCTAGTAATATTTTGAGAATGTCAGAGAACATTTTTTGTAAACTTTTTAAAATTGAAATCTCATAGGGAACAACTTTGGAGGTTTTCTCTGCAAGATTTGAGCCTCAAGGAAAATGTAGAGTGGAATTCAACGAACAGAGATGTCTGCGTGTGGAGAGGAGAACAAAAGGTAAACAAAATTGAAGGGGGATGGGGGTTAAAAAAAAAAGAAGGATGTAGAATATGGACCCTGAGAGGTGTGTTATTGACATTCAAGTGAGACAGGAGTGGGCCCTTAGATTTGGACTTCTTCATGATCTTCTGCTGTCATTCCTAAATAATATAAGATGACATACTGCTAAAAACTTTTGAAATGTCAGGTTTATTTTTGTGTTGGATGTACAATGTATAGGTGTATGCTTGGCTCCAGAAAGCATTGTCTTGTTACTACATGGGTGGGGGTAGGCATTGCACCTGGAAAACATGGAAATTGAGCAGTTGAATTAGGTTGTAATCACTTGACTGTCAGACTTAAAAAAGTGGATGGTGCATAATCTGATTAAAAGAACAACATAATGTAATGGAGTAGTCCGGGCGGAAACCAAATTCAAGTGTTGTTGTGTGGTACCAGCCAACATTGTCAATATTGCATCCAAATGGTACGATTTCTGGCATTAATTGGAGAGAGTGTTCAACTTGAAGGCCAGTGAAGAACTTTAGGTGCAGTTGAGAATTTGTTTACAAAGTGATGAGGAAATGGTAACCTATTTGACAGATGGGGAATGTCAAGTGCCATTCACAAACTAGCCAAGATCTGTGTTTGCCTTAAATGTACATTTATAGAAAATCGTAGTCTGTAAAAGGAACAGGTGATTGAGACGTAGTAAATTTTCTCACGCCAGATTTAAATCTACAACTATTTCCGCAATCATGCTATTCTGAAATGAAGTACATTCATAATAAATTTTGATATTTTCTCTTGGTTGTGGAATAACGTTCAGAAAGAACACCCTATTCTTTTACACTCCCTTTTCCCTCCTGTTTGTGGTTAATCACTGAAAGGATTAAACAAAGTTGAACATCCTTTCATGCAGTTTAGATCCTAATTGCACTACAGGTGCAGTTTTCTATATTGTATGTACAGAAAGGGTACTGATTTGTGCTTGAGAATCAAATTGCCTGTCTGTCAAGGTGTGAGACTATGTCTGACGTATAACTGATCGTGCTTTGACACTTTCCTGTACTACTGGAGACTGGTGTTGCGTACATTTGTTATTATAAGATATCATCTCACCGATTAAGTGAAATGTTTTATCCATAGAATTGTTGACCTCATATTGTGAAGCAATCTTCACTTAATTAATGTACATTTGTTATTATAAGATATCATCTCACCGATTAAGTGAAATGTTTTATCCATAGAATTGTTGACCTCATATATTGAAGCAATCTTCACTTAATTAATCTCTATTTCATAACGGGTAGTTTTGTTTTGGTGGAATTACATGTAGGGGGCATTTCAACAGCTAGGAATGTAATGACGTCAAAAATAAACATCATAATAATAAACATAAAAATAATCTATGGTATGCCATTACGCGCAAAAATTATGGCGCTAAACAAGAATCAAGCCAAAATATAATATTGCTATAATAATTTATTTTATGTCCTAAATAAATCTTATTAATGATGCATATGATAAGTGTAAGTATTCGACTAATCTTAAAAGCAAACTATAATTTGAAATGTGAAGGTTTTCCTAGACTTTTAACATGTTAAAGCAAATATAATTCAATGTTTAACATGGATTCAAGTTAAACTGCCCAGAACATTGCTGGTTTATGTGTTAACAATTGTGGTTTACCAGAATATTACAACGGAATTATTAGCATTTCACCACAGATTAATTTTAAAAAAAAGAAAAGAAGAATATATATTTAAATCATTTTGGTTTTATTTAAACTCACTGAATTTTGTCAATTTTCAAATTTTGAACTATATTTTTCAGAGTGACTGCTACAACTTCATCAAGATCTTGTTGGTCCACAAGGATGAGATCTTGGTGTGTGGCACGAACGCCTTCGACCCACGGTGCACCTGGAGAGCTGTAAGTATCACAGTGACAACAACAATCTCTGTGTTCATACAATGGAGGTGATGTTCCCAAAATGAAATATTACATCTCCTGCTGTTAACAAGCATATGTTTGACGTTTTATGTAAGAGGTGCAGCTTTTGCAACTTTAGAAGTGTTCCAAAAACTTCCCATAAAATGACTGCTCCTCTTATATTTTGTTAGTCGCTTTGTAATGGCAGGTGTTAAAGATTATAGAGGAAGTAGAAATAGAGAATAGAAAAATCACACAGACTCACTAACTTAAGTCTCTTATTTTCAATGCTCTCTTTTAATGTCAATCTTAGAGATTACATTTAGGTATGGTGAGGGGTATACATTTGGAACTGAACAAAATAAAAATAAAGTAAACCCCCCTCCCCACATCACAAAATAAAACTTGAACATAATGAAAGTGGGTACTTTGAAAAGGCTAAGAATAAAATAATGCTGTTTTTTTGAGCGAGGAAACTATTTGGTTTAATTTTAAGCTAAGAGTATCTGACTTTTTTTGTTTCACAGGCTGACAATTTGACCGTCATCATTGACACAATTGATAATGCTGATGGTTTCTGTCCGTTCAGTCCCAAACACAACTCGACGGGGATCATCACAAGCAAGCGCGAGTACATCAGCGCCACCTCAGTGGACAGTGCTGAGAGGGATCCGGTCATCTTTAGGATCTTACCCAGCGACTCCAGGCTCCGCACCCGGCAAAACTCTAAATGGCTTAACGGTAATCTCTCATTACCTTTACATACCACAACTCTTCTTGAAATGACCTGGTTGGTTTATCTTCAAAAGTAAAGGTTTTAGATCCACTGGAAGATGCTGTTGCTTTACATTATTGTGCCAAGAGAGATAACTCTAATTGATTTACATTATACATTCATTTCAGAACCAGATTTTGTGTCTGCCTATGAAGTGGATAACTTCATTTATTTCTTTTTCCGAGAAGTAGCTACTGAATACATCAACTGTGGCAAGGTAAATTTTTGTCAAAATTTAAATGTCGATTGAATATTGAATTTCACATTATTTATTCTTTCCTGTGTGTATGTACAGTTGAACTTGGATATTTTGAACACCAATATCTCGAATACAATGGATATGTCAAAATGATTTGTAAGTCCCAACAACTTATTTTTTAAGAATTTTACCCTTGATATTTCAAATATTCGGATATCTCAAAGTTTTTAAACAGTCCCAGCTAGTTCAAGATAAACAAGTTTGACTTTATATGATGAATATTGAATTTCTTTTAATTTTGCAGAGAATCTATGCAAGAGTAGCGAGGGTTTGTAAGGTAAATTTTTCAATCAATTTTTTTTGGAAATTTGCAGAGGATTAGTTGAACTGTTTATGTATAAAACTTGATATTGTGCAAATGATTTTAAAAGATCTGTGAAATTTCATGTTGACAACTAAGCTTAAAGATATCTAACAATAAGATGAACACATATTTGGTTTTGCCTATAGTCTGACAAGGGAGGCGACATGCATTTCAAGGATAACTGGACAACGTACCTGAAAGCGAGGCTGAACTGCTCCATACCCGGGGAATATCCTTTCTACTTTGATGAACTCCAGAGCACGTACCTCCTACAGAGTAACAATGAGTCGCTGTTGTATGGGGTCTTCACTACGCCAGAGTAAGCTATTATATATGTGGAAAGAGTTTTAGTGTCAAGTCACTGTGATATCATTTATATTCACATTACATGCTGAATGCAATTCCATGCTAGCAAAATTCTTGCTGGGGATTTTGGAATTTTGTCATTAAGAAAAATCTCTGGTTCATGAAATATATTAAATGTATAAATTATATTTGGTTATTTTTATTTGTAAATATAATGTAAATATAAAGTTGCATTGAATCCTTACATTTCTGTGTAGCAATGCCTTGCCCGGGAGTGCTGTCTGTGCATTCAATATGTCTGCCTTCACCACTTCATTTGATGGTCCATTCAAATATCAGGAGGGTGCTAGGTATGCCTGGGAGAGGCACAATAACAAGGAGCCATCTCTTCAAAAGGTAATGATGTAATCTGTGGCATGAATTCCCACCTCAACAATGACATAAAAAGGAGACTTTTCTAATGGCAAGAAAGAAACCTAAGGGATGTGGTTTTCTATTTTCTATAGATTGAAGATTTCTGCAGATTTCAAAGTCATTATGGTCATTCTTGAGATCATAATAGACATTTGCCAGGACAGATTTCCTCCTTTTTCTTCCCCTGCCAATTACATCTACTTAACACTCTCAAAATCCCAATTATGGTACTAGAAATTATTGTGAAATAGCTACATGTACATACATAATTACTACATACTAGTATAAAGTTAAGATAGAATGCATGCAGTGTCCATAAACATTTTTGTTTTCTAATCAAGTCCAATAATTCTTTATGATAGTCATGAATAAAAGAAAGGGCCATTTATGATAGTGTCCAGAGAAAGATACATTGAAGTAGTCTTACACCAGATGTGTACCATGTTTAATTTGTCTTCATGATAGTGTCCAGAGAGCAGTACTTTGAAGCGGTCCTCCCAGTCTACAGAAACAGAGAAACACAGTAAATACCAGATGATGGACAACGCAGTCCAGCCTCACACCCTGTCACCAGTCCTTCTGGGACCAACAGAAAGGTCAGGGTCACTGATATATGATAAAGTGCTCGAAATTGCAAATATTTAGGGCCCTGCATATCATATCATCTCCTTCCTTGGCCCAATCTGGCTCATACTTCACCTACAGAGTGCCTTTGGGTATAGGTAATGCAATGACCTTAAACCATGTTTCTAGGTCAAAGGTTAATGTCAAAGCAGAATTATTTGAAAAATCCTTGTGCGGATCATATATTATGATCCCTTTGACCAATCTGCCTCATAATTCACCCACAGAGTTCCGTTGGTCAAAGAGTGTGCTGTGACTTGAATGACATTCCTAGGTCAAGGGTCATGGTCATATCAGACCATGCCAAAAAAAATTCAGAGCATATTTACTCCCACCTTTAGCCCTATCTGACTCATGCTTCAAATAAACAGAGCTTTTGAGCAAAGGGTGAGCAGAAACATTAAGCCAAATTTCAAGGTCAAATGTGAAGGTCATAGCTGATTTCTCTAAAATCCAGTTTAAAACCACAAATTTATATCCCAATGGCTTAATTTTGCTCATATTTAACCCCCAAAAACCTGTTGGTAGGGGGAATTGAGTTTGACATAAAGTTCTATGCCAACCTAAAATTTTTAAGTCTTATGTCAATGTCAAAGCAGAATCCTCTAGAATGCATTTATCCTATTTTCTATTATTAAGTTGGACCCTTTGAGATGGTTGCCATCTCACTGATGCCTAGATTATTCTAATCTTATTACCAAATCTATTGGTCATGTGCTCATGGGGCTGATATTGGGTTAAAATAGTATGTTTCTGATACTTGGCTGTCAGTTTTTTTTAAATGATTAATCAAAATTATAAAATGTAGATAAATGAAAGGGTTGAATAGGAATAAATTTTAAACATTTCTGGAATGTTCACACCATTACATGTGGTTTTTTTTTAATAAATCTAGTTGATTATTGTGGCGATTGCTTCAGTATCACGTGTAAAGGTTGAAACAGTTTTACATCTTGACTGACTTCTTCAGGTGGTCCCATGTAGTGGCAGATACAGTGGTGGGGAAAACGGGAACCTTCAATGTGATGTTTCTGGCCACCACTACGGGAGTAATTCGAAAAATGCTGAATCTGCCAACAGAAAAGGAGCCTTGTCTGATCGAGGAAATCAAAGTAACTCCAAATGGAGACTTTAAGCCAATCAAACAGCTCAGAATCTCAAAAGAGCATGTAAGTATTGACCATGCAATCAGGTTACTGTCAAAGGATTAATTATCACAATGAAAATACAAAACCAATTGTATTTGCATTTTTTCATACATTAGTTGATGAACTGAAGGTCAGCTCTTTTTTCAGTTACTATAATGTGTTCATGATTTTTATGTAAATAATTTAATTATATAACTTTCATAGACTATACACTGATATCCTTTTCTTTCCAGAATGCTCTCTATGTGTTCATTTTAAACAAAGTTATGAGAATTCCATTACACCGGTGTGAGAGGTTTTCCTCAGAGGAGTAAGTCATCTCTGGATCCCAACAATTCATTTGCCTTTTTTTTCCTCAAACATTCTTATGAATTATAATTATTTGTTTTCCTCCTACCTCCTATTATCTCATCGTTAGGTTATGCCTGAATGCAATGGATCCCTACTGTGGTTGGGATTCGGGAGAGAGCAGGTGCTCTCCTGCTCCCAATGGTGATCCCAGCTTGTCCTTCTGGAAACAGGATGTTTCATCATGTCCCGTACATAAACATCCAGGTAAACAACGTTGTACTGACTTGGTTTTATAATAGGTTAATTCAAGTTTTGTTTGACAATCTTTCTGTGCGACAGATCAACCTTAATCTGTTTATTCCCTTCAACTAGGTGTAAGTTTAAGAGAACATTTAAGGTTAATTTGTTCAATGTTGCTTACATTTGAAATATCCATGATAACACATGTTGTTGCTGTTAAGGATGTATATTGTACCCTTAAGATTTAATACTTGCAATCTAGCTATGGGGCAATAAAACTTGGTGGAGCTAACATTTGGTCACATAAACAAATATGACTACTGTATACAGGGAAATGTACCCCCATTTTATTTTTGCCCCCTTTTGCCCTCATTGTCAGCAGGCAAATTTAAGATTGGGCGAATTCTGATGTCTCAAAATTATTTTTCCTTAAATACAACTGTGTCTGGGCTAATTCAAAATGGGGCGAAACTTTTTACAAGTGTAGAAGGGCAAAAATTACACGGGCAAAAAATAACCCTGTATCGATACGGTAATCATGGGAGAGTAAGACTGAGATCAACTTGTCCGAGTTTTTTGGAGCTAGATTTCCTCTCTGTTGTTTTTGACACCGATATTTCCTGATTTGACAGTCGATGGACAGTGGTCTAACTGGTCGGCATGGACGTCCTGTAGTCAGGCAGGGAACAACCCCTCCCAGGGGAACTGTCTGTGTCGGCTGCGGAGCTGTGATGATCCACCTGCTCTGTACGGGGGCAAAGATTGTGAGGGGTCAGCAGTGGAGGTAGCCAACTGTACAAGTAAGTAACAGGGAAAAATCTTAGATGAAAATCTTAGAATAAGATGTCACCATTCACCAAATTTAAGAAACAGATTGGTACATGTACGTTTTAAAAATGTGAAGGGAGTGGCGAGATAGGGAAATTATCAAAAACTACAATTTAACTTTTTTTGTATGTATTAGATCAAACTTTTATATGGTCTACAAATTCTGACTGAATAATTTTAACAGAGTTTCGTGATTCTGCTATCAGGACCCAACCAGAACATGCTCTTCTAAAGATTTTTGTAGAGCTGTTTATATGCCTACTCAAGTTCCCGTAAAAAAAACTTTCTTATAAACAAGCTTGAAATAAGATGCTCTATTTGATTTTTTTCTCGTACATTTAGTTACAGGAACAAAACATATTCTTTTGATTTTTCAGTTCATGGACAATGGTCTGAGTGGACGTCTTGGTCCAAATGTTCTACAACTTGTGGAAATGGTCAGCAAACAAGGTCACGGTCCTGTACGAGCCCGCCCCCCATGAACGGCGGTGATGACTGTAAACCGCTGAGCCGTGACGAGGAGTTCAAAGCCTCGGTCAGACCCTTCTGTGTCGGAAACCCAGCTTGTCCAGGTAGGCTTCTTTTATGTTGGAATTCATGAATTATTTGGAAAAAACTATTTTGTTTTTCAAAAGTGGTTTACAAAATAAAATTGCAACAAAAGTTTGGCGCTCCCAATTTCATGTCTCATTGATACAAAAAAGCAGACTCACAGAAATATGTGTAAATCAAGAGATCTACAGTAGATTTGTTGGAGTATTTTGGTCTTTTGTCAGATGACTGTATTCATTACATTATTTCTGTGGTGTGTGTTGTTTTTTTGGTTTACTACATTCCTACTCAAAGATAGAATTTTATAAACTAGGTGTACAGTACAATGTATAAGTACACATATATATAAGACATTTTTCAATGTATATCCAGAGCCTCCTGTGAATGGGAACTGGTCCGCTTGGACACCCTGGTCAGACTGTACGGCAAAGTGTAACGGGGGGATCCAAACCCGCCGTAGGTCCTGCTCTAACCCCCTTCCTCAGCGAGGGGGACAGTCCTGTGCAGGGAACATTAACGAATGGAGAATGTGCAATAGTTATACATGCAAAGGCAAGCTAGATATTAAAAACTTTTTGAATAATTTTTGAAGATAATTAAGCCTCAAATAATGTAATTTTGCAATCGTTTAATATACTGGTATTTGTATTACTATTTATATAATAGTGTTGTGTTGTGCATGTACTATGCCTAAATAGTAGTCAGGGTTTGATACATGGTGCACGAGCCAGAGGCGAGTGCACTATGTATCAAACCCTGACTACTATTTAGGCATAGTACATGCACAACACAACACTATTGTTATTATTATGCCGACTGTTAAATATACTGACGTGCTTTGCTATAAGTAGCTCTGACGTTCGAGTGTTGACAAGTCCCTTAAAATAATCACTGGAAAAGCAAGCCTTTGTTGTTGTTTTTCAAATTACGTGTAATCAATTGATTTGATTGTTTATTTAATCAACAAGTTGTTGTACAATAAAAAGTCAACAAAGGTTTATGTTCTTTTAAAGAAATAGAGAGACGTTTGGCCTTACCGAGAAAACTCGAAATGTTTAGCAGACGAAATCTCAGTGAATTTTTTTTTCTTGAACATTCTTTATCAAGCGTCATTTAAAAAAGCGTTTTTGTGATTCTCATGTAGAATTTCTTTGAAAAATGTTCAATCAATTTGTTCAAAAGTTTATAGGAAACTTTAACTTTAAAATTACCGTCAATAATGAAGTTTTGTTTTGGAAAAATGAATAATTTTAATTGCTTGATGTCAGTCGTAGATATCTACGTTTCATATACCTAAATACTGGTGTTCATAATAACGGCTAATTTAGCGTAGCGGTAATGCATTGGGCTTCATGCTAGAGCAATGATTTTAGCGTCGTGAGTTCGAATCCCGCTGTCGGCGCTCTACAGATTTTCGTTGAAAATATTCGCCGTGCTCTATTTCGGCATAGTATGCTTACGCTATGTAAATCCTTTGATACTATGCGAAAATAGATGAGTATTGAATATATAATGACAAACTGACAGAAGGCATAATAATTGTAAATTTAGCTATATTTATATGTAGAACTGGATTATGGAGGAGCAAATTTGTTAATGGCAATTAAACCAAGAAAGAAGTACCAATGCTATTGTGTTTAAAAAAAAATTATTTAAAAATTGATATTTGTGAATGTTGTAGATGAGCAGAAGCTTACTCAGTGGACTCCCTGGTCAAATATAAACCAAACTGCAAGTGGTTACTGGGTTCAGAGGTACCGCTTTGCCTGCACGGCAAGTGTTCCAGACCCGAAACTCATCAAGACCAGTCATGTCAAAACTCATACTCGCTTCTGTACAAACAGTACATGTTACAAACCAGGTGAGATATCCAATGGTTCACAAATTGACACAAAATCCCCACTCGATCGGGCAGTCAGAAAGTTCTGCAAACACAGACGAAAACTGTTCAACAAATTCTGCAACTGTCGGACATTAGGGGTATTCCTTATATGTACTAAGTGTTCAAGATATGGATGACCTGGTGAAAACTTAGCTACTAGGGTTTCCTTTATATTGTAAGAGTTTTCTGGACTCTGGTGGAGCCAGCTCCTTAAACTAGATATGTCTCACTGCCGGAAAGCAATGAATTGTCCCGATTCCTCCCCCTAAGCCTAGGAATGGAAAACCAGTGACTTTACTAACAGCGTTCAGTAGCAGTAGTATTAGTTTGTGTGTGTGTTTGTTTGTGTTATGTGCTTGTGACCTGAGAGTCATTCTTACAAGAGGAGAGAGATGTGAATGCAGGAAAAGTCGTCCCTCATTGCACAGGCATGAACATTCTAACCAAGTTAGAAACACAGCATCTTAAGAAGACTTATTCACTAACTTTCATGATGGAGAGAAAAGTGGCTGGGCTGAAAGGAATGTCAGATTTCAGCACTATTAATGTCGTTCTTCGAGATATCCAATCTCTATATTATAGTTTTTCAGATATATTTATTGTTTTGAGAAAAGAATTTTTGTATTTATTATTTCATGTGTCTGGTTTACATGTACTTCTTGATGTAGATTTAAGACACTTTCCTTTTGTGAAAAGATATTTGTAAAGGTTTGAAAAAGAGTCACTTGTTAATGAAAAATTCAATAATGAGGAAGTTTCATTTGTTTTGTAGGGTGTGTGCATGATCATTGTTTGTACATGTGTATTTGTCAAACATTTCATTTCATATATTTATACATGTATATATTTCATGCATCCATTCTTTGTTGTCAGAAGATTTAAAACGGTAAATTTGAGGTGTGCGATAAAAAATCTTTCTGGATCACAATTTAAAATTTAGACCAATTCTATGTAATGAACAATTAGGCTAACAGAACCCCTTCTTTTCCTGGTACAAGTATACACATATTTCTTGAGATATTAATTTTCAGGTAATTAACACAGCCTGTGTTCAACCAATTACGGAATTTTCTCCAGTTTCTGATCAGATTTATTCTTGTGCATGTAATTAATTAATTTTTTTTCGGGGTTGAGAGTCTTGTGAAATAACTTGCAATTATGATATTAACAAGTGATTTACATTATGAAAAATCCTAATATAGAAAAAGGATCCATTTAGATTTTCTTAACACACACTGAAAATTACTGCTTGAATTTGAAATTAATTAAATGTATCCATTATTATTTTTTCTTGATCGTGTCTGATCATAAAGTATGAATGTGCTACTCTTAATTGTGTGCTCTGTTTACAACTACAAAGCAAGACTTGTTATTTTAGAACTACACAGTGCAATATCCACTTCATTGAACAGCACATAATCCGTGCTATCACTTGGTTATTATGTTGCCATACTTTTTTTTTGTAAAAAGCCTGTTGTTATTATGTAGATATTTTGTTATTTATTTTCATTTTTGTTATAATCTTTGTAATGTATGATTGATATGTATTTTACACTCAAGTAGATACTTACTTTTTTATTGTAACAATAAGTACTAGTGCCTGACTTTATAGCTACAATGTAGTATTGACTTGGTCAATTTTAGCTTTACAAGGTTATTAATATTTTATTTTGATCTTGACTTTCAAATTGAGCACCAATTAATATTCCTGAGTTGTTCACAGCTCTTCTCTTTTATCCATATTTCTTTTAGACAAGAATGAAAAAAATTATATGATACATTTTTAATGCTGCATCATGATGTGATTAAGTTTTGTCAATGAAAGCACCTTCAAAAGAATATACAGCCAGCAGTTTATCATAATGTTTATAACACATGGATGAAAAATAGGGTGCAAATAAGACGATGCTACTCAGACAATCAATTAGGGTCCCTTATCAAAGCTATAGCTCAAACTAAAACTGCACCTGACTATAAAAGCAACACTTTTTTTTTAAATACTTAAATTTTAAATGACAGAGAGCGAGAGTTTATGTGACTGTTTTTAACAACCATGCTTTTTCTTAAAAATAATAAAAAAAATTAATCAAAAAATCACCAGGAAAATGTTCGGTTCTTTTGAAAACAATCTGGACAAAAATGCTGTTGCCCCAAAGATTTGCAATGTAGGGACTACCCCATGCATAAAGCTAATGAATTTGCTTTAAAATTCCAAAAGAAATTTGTTGTACTTCTCACCTGTTGACAATCACTTGAATTAGTTACATGTACCTTAATGTAAAGTTAATTCATGGCACTCTTGATCCACCTGTTATCTACAAACATTTACCTTATATATATACTGTAGTGTATGTTTTATATGATTGTATTCTAAATGAATGGCTGTAGTGCACGTTTGTGCATTATTAAGTCTCATTCATTGTATAAGGGGCAACTTTTTCTTTTTCTCACAAATTGAAAGTAACGTAGTTGTAAACAAATCTTTTTATCTGTATGGCCTTATATGAGATTTTATTTTTACAAAAAGCCAGTATAAATGAGAAAAGGGGAAATACACAAAAAGATTTTCAATAAACAATATAATTTTGTGCATTTTTTTTCTTTACTTTGTATTCTTTAAGCTGCATGAGTAGAACTTTATTCTTTTTTGGTTTCGAAGTTTCTGCTTAATATAGCAGTATTGTTCAGTCTGCACTGTATAGTGTTTAAAGGATGACAACACTATAGACAGAGTAGAGACCAAGAGATATATGTAAGTACTTGTTTTTTAATACTATCGAACATGATGGCAATGGTCTGTTTTTGTAATTATTTGTGTACATATTTTAAAAATAGTCTGGGCTGCAATAAAACAGCTTTTCCAGCTAATTATAATTAGAGTCAAGCAGTTGAGGCTAAACTAATTGACACAGGTTTTCCCAATGAAACCTTGGTATATTTAATAAATCATCTTTTTAAAATCAAGGTGTTTGACAAATTGATATTTCTAAATGTTTAATGGTTACGAGTATGAATTCAATCCCTTATCAAAGCAACTGCAATAAGTTTTATCTAAAATTAATAAGGTTCAGGTTCTTGGCGAGGTAATACATAATTATTTTCAGGACTATTTTATCACTGGTTTTAAACACAAATTATAATTTCTGTCATAGTTCTTACTTTGATGATGTACATATACACTGTAATTATAATATTCACACAAATTTGTGCTCACGGTATCAAATACATTTGGTCATTGCTATTGTGTTCAATTGATATAGAAGTAGAATATAGAAATATTCTGTATCTAGTTGAAATAGAAGTAGAATTTATGTCACAGTTTATTTAAATTAAATTCAGAAAATGACTAAAACAAAGTTGGCGCATGTTCTTTGCCTTCTGTACTGAATAATGAAATACTGAACTTATATTAACGTAGCAGCATACTTATTGTAATATTATTAATATGTTCGGATGAAAAAACGTATGAAATATTCCCTCTTCAGATCGAGTTTTACCAACATCCGAAAGTTTTGTTTTTAAAAATCAAATATTTTATAGCTTACACACTGACTGTAGACTTACTTTCGTTGTTTTTATGGAAGTTCTCTCCTTATAAGTAAAACATCAAACTAATCGTGTGAAAAACCATAAATGTTTTTGGTGTAAATTGGTGCCATGACCAGGATTTGTTCACCTTTAGTTACAGTAAACACTAAACAATGATTAGCAGATTGTGGTGCAATGATAAATAGAAAATATGATTATACTGTTTGTACTACTGCCATCTGAAAAATGTGGCTGATTAAAAATAAACAGTAAGTTTCTCGTGTAATTCATTTGTATTTTAAACACAAGTGATTATAAAGTAATTTTTTTTAATGTGTGTTTTGAAGAAGAAAAATTTATTATATATTAATTTAAAAATAAGTATACGATAATTTTAATAACATGCCCGGCACATAATATCCTATAATCTCACCAAAAACAACAGATGCATTAGTCTATAACTCTTCCGTGGATGGTGATTGGTCATATTGGAGCACGTGGTCACGCTGCTCTGCGGACTGTGGGACTGGACAACGGTGGAGGTCAAGGTCATGTGACAACCCGGAGCCCGCGGGTTTTGGACAAGATTGCCTCGGCCCTTCAACGGAATTCGCAACTTGCAACGAGCAAGAATGTCTTGGTACGGAAACAAATTTTTTAGTTGCAGTGTGGAAGACAGTTACTTTTAAATTAAATTTAAAAAAAAAACTTGACTATTTTTTATTTTGAACAAACGTTTGTGTTTAAGCTACGTGGGGACCATGGTCTGTCTATTCAACCTGCTCTGTGTCGTGTGGATCCGGTACTAGAATCCGCTTCCGGTCCTGCCAGATACCCTATGTCGGCTTCAACAGTAGTATAGACATTGCCTGTGTGGGGATCAGCGAGGAGTCCGAACCTTGTGTCCAACAAGTCTGTAATGGTGAGGCACTTTACTGTTAGTTATAAAAATTAACAGTTTATGATATTAAAGATAAACGTTATAGTAAAACATTTTATGATTATGGCATTTATCTGCCATTATGAACACAGATCTAGACATCATCTAATATCATTATGCGTTGTAAATGCAGTAAGCTACTGGTACTTAAACCAGTGCACTCGACCCCTGGACTCATTTTCTCTCTCTTGAAGCGTTTTAAAGTGTATTCACGATAAAATTTGGTTTTGTATTAAATCAATCATCGAGGTCCAAACCTCTGTTCTAGAGGTAAAATTTACTGGTTCATAGTTTAACCACTTACATAACAAAATACTTATTAAAGTTGTTCTCTGTTTCAGCCTCATTTAACGATTCTGTATATTTCTGTCGGCCTTTGTTTAAGATGAAATAAACAGTTCAATGTATTTTGTTTCAGACACAGGCCTGTGGGACGTTTGGTCGGCATGGTCAGAATGTACCCCAGACAGAGTACAGTTCCGACACAGAGCGTGTCTGGAACACACCCCGGAGGAGTGTCGGGGTCAGAGCGTGGAGGTCCAGCCCTGCTTCTTCCTGGGCGCAGGTACAGGGCACAAGAAAACCAACATCTTCCCAAGTCAAGGGTTTCTGATTCGCACCTCTCCTCTCCATTTGTGGAGAGCGGAGTAGACCGAAAAAACAACTGGCTAGCGAAGATGGGAAACCAATTAAACTGGTTTGACTTTAAACGCGAAAAACGCATTGTCGTTGCTAAGAAATATGTGATTTTTGTCACGAAGAACAAAAAAAGATACTTTTTTACATGCATTGCTATTATGATAGACTAGACGGAAATAAATTCGACATGCAAAGTTTAAAAAATAATAAGACAAATATAATACATCACCAAACAAATTCACTAGCGTAGGGGAAAAAATGGTTTAGGGGTCTTATATCTAGGGAACATACACATCCATAGTCAGGTATTTTTACTCACTTTTTGAGCGATATACGAGATGCAATGTTTTCGACCATTAGCAATCAATAAAATGACATACGAGAGAACTGTTTTTCTTTCTGAAATTTCTACAGCCTTTTCCGCAAATATCTTCGACCATTCTTCCAGTATTATACAACAGAGAAAGTACTAGTATATAATCTTTGTCGTGTAGCAAAAGCACATACTGAAACATGTAAACTGGTTCATCATTTTGTAGGAACTGTCCTGAAACAGACGTCTATGGGATACAGACGTGAGTATACAATGATCCATCTTACTGTCGTCGGCTGCGCAGCTTTCTTCATGGGCGTGGTCATCTGTGTGGGAATATACATCTGTTTCCACAACTGGAAGAGCATCAGAAGCTACGACTTACAAAGACCAGCCAATGAAAACGTCTACGACAAGCCTCGTTTTGGATCGTTTGCGTCACAGCTGAGTCTTGACTTTTTGACGGTGAACAACAAGGTGTATGATTCGTGCACCTTGTCGTCACGTGGTACAGCCGTGATCAAAGACAACACGTTTAGAAAAGACAAATATAATAAAAATTTCCCGGAGAATATGTACGCCACCATACGGACTAATCATTCCTTAAGGACAGAGGTGTAGAAAGTTGTTCATGTCCTTGCAGAGATGTGTTCGATTTGATATAACTTGAATTCACCCGCGAAATCGAATACATTTCTCTCATTTTTAATTTATGTAAAACAACTTGAATTCTTGACGTTTTTTTTTTCTTTTAAATATAATTTCCAAACGGTATTTGTTGTATGAAAATCTGATGAAACGTTAGAAACACGTGTAGCTGCCACTTCTACATGTAAAGGTTGGAGTATTGCACACAAATTAAGAATTGCGTCACATAGTTACATAATAGCCTTAAGTCATAATTTTTCAATCTGTTACATGCAATGTATTTCTTTAAATTAAAACAAAATTGTCACTGCGCAAAAGCTCTTAATATATGCATACATGCAGAAGAGTGTCGTTTAAAAGTCTAGTCTAATAGGATTATTTTTACAAATTTAGTAACTACTCTATCATTTAGCTACGATATTCTCCATCATAGATTTTTGTGCGTGTAGGGAATTTTTTCAGCGCTTGATAAAATATTTCATTTTTATCACGAATCAATACGAGAGGTTTCATATTTGTTTGTGTATTTGTTTGTGTTTTTATTTAACTTTATTTGATTATGAATTCATGTTATTTTAATTTATAAGCAATTGGTTGTGAGAATATTTGACTGTGATCCGCCATTAGAGACACCGTAGTTGACCCATGGTGTGTCTGTGCATTCATTTCATCATGTTTACATCAAGATCAGTAGATTTACGTCATAGGAAGGCACGGATGTAGTAAATAGGAACCTTTGCCCCCAAAAATGCACTTAATGAACGAGTTTTAGCAGTACGTAATCTGACAGTAAATGTTGAGCAAGTTAATGATTGAGTGCAAACAGAATTCGTGTTGATAGATTGAATTATCCTTTCTAGGTACATGTTTCGTTTGTTACTACCATACCATCTTCCTATAAGATTGGGCAGCTATATGTAGCCAGTGCAACCCAACGCCAGCCCCTTTTTTTAATACACCCATGGCTCCAGGGAATGGGGGGGGGGGTTAAATGGTAACAGTAAAGATCGGGGAAGGAGTCACAGAAAAAGGTAAAAATCGATCTGGTAAAAGACAACTGTAAACTGAAAAGTTTTAGATTTTCTTGCGGTCGTATCATTCAAAGTGAGTTTAATTTCCTTTAGTAAAAAGTAAAGAAGACAATTTTATTTCATGGAAGATCAGTGCAATGGATATCGCCACCGTTTCCCTTCTTGAAGGGACGACTACATTGGTTTGACGAAGTCGGAATATATTTTTTGGTATCTTATAGTACATCCGTGATATCATTTTACTTTTGTTTATGTTTTATGTGTATGTTGCTGTATATATACGAATCAACGTTGTCACTACAAATTGTTAAATTTGCGTTCTTGACATTATAGAAATGAGAAATATGAGCTGCAATTTTTCATGTCGTATATTTTTGTTGAAAAAAATGATTTATTTTTTTAAATGACAAACAATATGATTTAAATAAAATTCTGTTACTCAAATTTGTGCAAAAACAGTAAATTAGATGATTTGATTGAATTTACATGTAAGTGAACTTTTTTGTTGCAAAAATTGGTTTGCTTTATAAACCATAGCAGAGAAATCTTTCATTAAATAATGTGATAAAATATAACGATTTGTTTAGATCTTGAAAATCATAAAGGTTTATGTTTCATGCAAAGGCATCATAATGGCACAATTTTGCAGCAAAAATAAAATTTTGAAGAAATACAGCTCATGCTACTATATAAAGGAGTGATATATTGAATGTTTACTTTTTATGATTGTGTAAATGTATGAGTGTATTTATCAATATTTATCAACAAGTTACATGCATCATCATTTTGGTCAAATAAAAAAATTGTCAGAACTTTTGTTGCTTTCAGTCAGTAAATTTAAAGACTTTTAAAATAACACACTGGGAAAACATCACTTGAATTAAAAGTAAGTTATTTAATTATGAAAGATACATGTAATGATTAATAAACTGTACTTATATGAAATAAGGGAAAAATTGGCAGTTTGGGGATAAAAAACAACAAAAGCTCCTGCAGGATACCCAGCTATGGAGTATGAATGTTGTTGCCGTTGATAAAATTCTCTTAATAAAATGAAATGTCGTTTCGATCAGAGGTCAGCCATTTTGTGATGATATGTTAATGGAATGAAGTATCACCCTATAAATTACTTATCCTTCAGCATGAGTTCCATAGGCTATACAAACAGTGATGCTCTGGTGAGCATTCAGGTCTGCTGGCCTCACGTCAAGAGTTTTCAAAGAATAAGTTATCATTGCAAAAATGAGTTTATTTGGCCACTGAATCTACAAGTACATGTATACAACTTTGCATTTCATGCATATCCACATACCTTAAGAACAATACTACTGGAAACAGCGACTATTGATAAAAGCCTCATGTTATATAATTATATATTGCAAGTACATGTAAACAACAGCTACAAAATACACATTTATAGTATTGGTCCCGTATCATGAATAAGTTGTATCAACCTGCAATATCTTGAACACTTTTGTTTTAACATCTTCAACAACTCTTTATCACAAATACATAGATTCGTTGGAAGGAAATATTTAATTAACTTGGAAAGCAATGCACAGCAAACCAATACCTCAGCTCCATACTATACCGATTATGATATTTTCATTTTTCAGTGACAGCACCGTCAACTGTGAGGTTTGCCTTGCTTGGGTAAACATAGAAATATATATAAATCTGTAATTGATAAAGCTAAGGGATAGAATGCCCTTACATAAAAAGTGAGAAAAAAAAATACCTGAAAAATAATCAGAAAATAAGTAAATACTAAGTAAGAAAAAATTGCATTCATAATAAAATGGAAATGTAATTGTGTCCACTCTGACCTGGAATACATATAATGAGGTTCCCTTGACAATTATCAAAATTTTTTCAAAAAAAGTGATATATAAAATATTTGATGTGTTTTTGAATAAAAAAAAAAATGTGTGGTACCCTTGAAAATTAATCCACAAAGTTTTTATTAACACAACATGAAATTCTTACAGTAAACTAAGTCTTAATACATGTACATGTAAAGTACTTCATAATGGCTAAAATAACAACATGTGACATATTAAGTACGGTGAATTCAGTAAATTGTTGAAAGGATTAAATTTGTGTCAGTTATGATAACAAACTGTACTGGTACATGGACTCAGTGAGTCAGATAGAAAGATAGAAGACAAAAAAAAACCCAAATCTCCAGATGTTGGGATATACAAGTTTCACTGTTAGTATCATAGCAATCAAAAGTTGACTGTATTGTTCATAAAGGATTTTGGTGTTTTTTTTCTTTCTATATAGATTTCTGTGTATGAAAATAATGAGTTTTATTATGAAGCATAAACCTTTGGTTATATAAGAACAAATGTTAAGATTATTCATTGAAATGATAGAAATCACAAAGGACTAGGGCACTGACAGGTTCCCATCAATGCTGAATATATCACATCCTGCTCTGATTGGCACATTCCATCATGAACTTTGATTCAAAGGGTCAAAATCAGCCAATGAGAAATCTTCTGTTCCAAACGATAGCCCTGCACTGAATCCCACCTAAACAAAATAGTAAGAACAAAACATATCATATCCAGTTGAATACAGCCAGCTAGTGACAATATATAATTATTATGTTTATCATGTTATGTCTGCTAATAGACCCCTTCTCAGTAACAGCGGTATACTGCTCTTTTGCAGGGCAGACCGCAATAGTTTGGTGAAACATGACAAATCAACAACTGTTCAATCGAGGTCATTTAATTATCTGCCAACTAAAACTTCAGCCAAATTTATTTGTTTACCCTACAAGAGAGCAGTTCTGCAGTTATCATGAAAGGATCTGAAATCTGATATAATTTTGAAAAAAAAATCTCCTCATACAATGACTGAAGAGGATTTGAACTAGTGCTGTTATGTATTCGAAATCCGTATAAAAATGGATTAACTTAACCAGACAATATGTGCCATAGTATCTTCATGTATATCTGACCTGCATGTCCATAAGTTCCCTCTCACTACTGCTGACCGAGGGTCTCGAGGTCGGGGGAGGGGATACAGCAGGACTTGTGGGGGTGAAGGCAGGCATTCCAAATGGGTCGACACTGGACTGGGAAGGTCCCGGAGAGGAGAATGGATTGGCAGACACTGCAAAAGAAATTACTGTTGTATGTAATATATATACAGTAAAACATGGTTATAGTGTACACATTTATAATAAATTGACGCTTACAGCACAGTGATTTTTCATTCCTCGTGACTATATAACATGTTGTAGACTTTACAGATAAAAAAGAATTTTTTCAACAACCAACTGAATAATGAATTCATTCCCACTGATTATTGAAATATCAATTACTAAATTTTTAGAATGTATTGTCATATGAATATATGATGATCAGGGGTTTGATGTGATAAAATAATATTTAGAATATCTTAAGTTTAATTGCATGGTTTCAATTATGGCAATACCTGACTTATTAGAAGATGGTGTCTGAGGTTGTGACCTTGAACTTCGTGGTGGTGGGGACACTAGGGAGGAAAAAATAACAGCTAAGTATACATTAAACGGTGCTTATAAAGCAATAACAAACACTTGATTCTATCTTAAATAATGGTATAAATGATTGACCTGTTTCAAGCTGTATTTCAGATAAATCATAATCAATAAATGTTTATAAAAATTTATACATATAAATGCTTATGCCTTTCCCATTTCATTTAAGAAAAAACATAATCATACAAACACTTCCAAATTTGTGCCATATATATAGTTTTAAAGGTATTCTAATTCTGCAAGTAGCTGAGTATAATTCTAACTGTACACATACACAGGCCTAGTTTGGCTGGGGTTGTAGGAGCCGACCCATTGCTGGTACTGGAGCTACCATTGGTCTGCACAGGCTTGTCATCCAAAATCAAGTTCTCCAACTTACGGCCTACTGATGGTTGAGGAGCAAACTGGCAATCAGAAACACAATACAATTACAGTAAATCACAGTTGCAGCAAAACTTGATAATAATGAATTTATACTAACAGTGAAATCAGTTTCATTCCCCAATCTTAAAACTGAATTATAAACTCATTGGCAAATTATTCATGCTATAATACAACAAATCTATATGGAGTGAAAAATAATTTCTTTGTAGCCCCCCCCCCCCATAACCCCCTTAAAAAAAATAACAAATCAAAAGAATTCAACATTTCTGGTTTGTGTTTTAATTTTATCATACTGGTTTTAATTCCAGAAGTTGCATTATAAAAGTTAATTAAAGTACATTTACATATTAAAGAAAATTAGAATCTGTTGTTATGAGTATATACATATTGTAAATCATGTTAGTATAAATTCTAATACATCTACTAACTTTAACATCTAAATATAGAATATACTGTCCCAATAATCTCTCTCTATATATATTAATTATATATACTACAATATATTGGACTATGATCATGCATGCATAAAAAATAAGACATTGATGAGTCACGTATAAATATATATGTGTGAGACATAGGAGTTATTTTTCATTAAACTACCACTGTCCACGATAATGTTAGATAGAAAGCAATTCATTAAAAGGTGCAATCATCTAAGAAACCACATACACCAAACGTCAAACTACACACCTGTAAGCCATCAGTGTCAGAAAGGGACATGATATGGAAAGTTATCAGAAATGTGCACTACTTTTTTTTATTTCACTACAATCTACAGTGTTCATATTAGCTTGTGTGCCCTAAAGCAGATTTCGAAAGCATGAGTGACTTCTTACACCATCGAAAAAGAAATGTTCAGTGGAACTATCGTCTTGTGGGCTGGAAGGGTCCAATGTGACACCTGAGGGGTGTTCAGCATTGTCAGAGGACTTGGTGACTGACCCCTCCACTATTTCAATGCTACGTATATTTTCGTAAATCTGCTGAAACAAATATGCAATAAATTGTCATGAAAATTATATGTTTAGAAATTCATATTGGCAGCTCCAGAATTTAATGTTTGCATGGTTATTTGGAACAGATAATACCAGCATTTTTTAAAATCACATTTCATTTGCTTTGTGAATTTAATCACTAATACATATTCTTTTGTTCAATGTTCAGTGAGATTTTTAGTCAGGTTAATTAATTGTCCATAATATTATGAAATTTAGCAACAGGTTTTTCTCGCCTGCCTTAATATTTTCCATGACACTCTGATAGCTTTAACTGCCAAAATAAACATGCTATTCAAAATATAGTATGTTTCGAGTCAGAATTTGTGAAATAATATGGTTGTAAATATATTTCAGCACCACTGGTATACATATACATATATAAAAACTGAACAATGAAAATACCCATTTCAACCCAGAAAGTAAAGACAACAGCCACTAAATCTGTAGACTCGGTGTTAAGAATGTAAACGTTTTAATTACCCAATATGGTAAATTAATAGGTTAGTTGGCAGCAGGATTGTGGGTTAGCCCAGACAATTTTTTTAACTGGAATTTCACCTACTTGTTTTTCACCTACTGAGCACAGCTTGTACTATTATTTTGATAGTCTGAATTTTATCAAATTATGCCAACTTAAAAAAACATAAAAATCTATGAGGGAAAATACTGTATAGCCAGTTTTTTTTGGCGGGACACAAATTTGGTGGATTTAGTGGATGTAGTATACCATTAAAATTTTGGCGGATATAATTTTGGTTGATCCTTTTCAATTCATCAATTAAAGACACTGTTACAAGGTGGTAAAATTTCTATGACTTTACAATAAAATTATCTATATTCAATTAATTTAAATATCTATTTTTATTAAAATATCTGTTTACTTGTGTATGTAAATTTCATGGGCATGTCAAGTTTTATATTGTAAATATTCATTGAATGAGAAGCATTACACCCATTAACTGTATATTGTATGTTTCCTATCATTTATAAATATTCCTCTGCATGCAAATATATTCAAGCAGTGCTGGGTGATACATTGTCCAAACATTGTGAATGACATCAAAATCAATGCATTTATCAAAATCTAAAACCATTACATCCTTGTAAGTCGATCTGTGTGTCGAATTCTTACATTCTAGTTTGCAAGATACATGTAATATATTGCCATATAAACCATCACATTACTGATGTCAATCCACTGACTTCATATTTATTCTATTTAATGAGAGAGTGACACAAAGCATTTTTTTATTACATGTGTAGATCCATTTCTACAACATTCCTATAAGTCGTTACAAAGTCTACGTACCTGTTGACTAGGCTCCACACCTTTCATTCTTTCTAATTCTTGAATTCGCTTTTTTAAAGCTGCATTTTCTTGTTCTAAGGTTTGAACCTAAAAAAAAAATACATTGTACATGTACGTGTACAAAATCTTATATAGCTCTTTTTTCTAAAATTATTATACCACAATTAAGTGTTAACTATAATTCTATGTGTTTACATGCATTGCAAAGATATGATCTACAACAGAAAAAATCAATTCTCAATGAAAAACTTAGCAACTTATTTATATGTTTTTTAAGTAGGGCATTCTTTGAGATGTGCTCTTGATTGGCTTTTTTTCATATGTAACCTTCAGTACCAAAATTGTCTATTCAAGTGTGATAACTTAACCAGCATTTTTATACCTCACTACGCTGATGTGCACTTGGGCAGCTAGCAATTCAATGCGCTCTTGAATAACTCTTGATTTTCATTATAGACTGTATTTAGATGTGCACTTGATTCATTATTCAGATGAGCACTTGAATAGCTCTTGATCTTCGTTATTCAGATGGGCACTTGAATTATAGCTCTTCATTATTCAGATGTGCACTTAAATAACTCTCAATCTTCATTATACAGATGTGCACCTGCATGAATACAACTCTTTACAACAGCCACCAGTTTTCACTATCCAACTGTAAACTTGCACAGCTATACTTTTTACTATTCAAAAATACATTTGTGTTGCCATTTTCACAAATGCACATTCGCAGGCAATACATGTCTGACTATTCATATGTACACTTGAACATCCATCTTACAACAGCACACTTGCGCAGCCAGTTTTGCTCTTTTCTTCAATACATGAAGAGCCCATTTCAGTATTTGTGTGTTCAAATGAGCAGCACTTTTTATTGTAGGGATCAATATATGGACAAGCTCACGTCTTGCATTACATTTGAGGAACATTTTAAACCTCTAGTGTAAAAAACAACATACCTTTTTCTGTAACACTATGCACTGTTTCTTGGAGTCCAGATCCTGGCCTGAGGTCTCTAGGAACCTCCTGTAAGCCAGGTCAAAGGCCTGCCCGATGGTCAAGGTTATCTCTTCAGCCTTTAATACAATAACATTGCATTGCATTAAATATTAAAAACAATTTAAAGAGTTTGAAATGAGATAAATGTGCAATACAAACACACTTCACATAGATTGGTGAAATGTATTTATATGATAAGAGAAATGTTGGAAACTGGCATCATTCAATAGCAATATCTATCAAGTAATTACCAATATACAATTCAATGGTGTAATAAAAAATTACACACAAACAAACTTGCTTAGTAGCATAGTAAAATCTACATACAGTTGTCTCAATTTTACGTGTTACCGGTACTTTAATCTCTTTGAGTACTAAATTTTTATGAAGAAAACTGCACTGTTCTATAAAGATGTAATAGAGTGACTTCAAATATAGCTTACACATTTTTCACTGTCGAACACATAACAGTAATGTGTGTTGGAGTCAGCTGCTTTGGCGATGAACGTAAACATGCGTTTGTCAGTCTTGTCGTCAGCACAATACGATATCCTGTGTAGGGGGTACTGATGCATACTTGCCTGAAATTGATAAAACTTGAGGACCATTCAATTGCAGACATCAGCTGTGTACGACAGCAGTGAGGGAAATGGATCTAAAGATCTATATTTGTTGAGTTCTATACAGCTTTATATATATAAATATATACCTGGTATATATATAAATTTGGAGGAAATTTACCAACTGCACTCAAAATTAGATATGGAAAGAAATTTATTTATTGAACAAAGTAATTTCAAATAAAACTCTAAAAAGAAAAAGTACTTAAACAATATACCGGTATGTATATATATGCCCTACCTAATATTTCATTTAAAAAAGGAGCTATTTAAGGTGAGAACATCTGAGAGAAAGACAAAATAGACACAAAGAATAATTATAGAGACAGAGAATGCAGGAGATACTAGTAAAAAAAAAATACAACCAGAAAGACGAAAAGAATCAAAATGTATTAAATTTTTCAATAATTAATTGCGAGAACAAAAATAACTCATGGTGATTCTTTAAATACATCAGAATATAATACCTCTGATCATCAAAGAAAATTTCTTTTCACGAGAGAGAGAGAGAGAGAGAGAGAGAGAGAGAGAGAGAGAGAGAGAGAGAGAGAGAGATGGATGGTAATTGTGGACTAACTTTGGTTTTTGGATCCTGAACAGTGACTCCATCAGCCGAGATGGTGAGCTCTACTCGGGGCGTTTTCTGTCCCTCAGCTTTCCTAATGTGTTTGTTAAACTGAAAAGGAAATATCCATAATATATTCTTTTATGTTCTTTTTATATACTTCACATCAGAACAATTGCTGCACAAACAGGACATAACACATATCTTGTTACATCTGGTTTTTGATAAATGTGTTGATAGTGCATGAAAATCAATGCATTACCTTTAAATGAAAAAATACTTCACAAAAAGAGTTTTTGTCATGCAGAAAATGCACATTGAATACATAAGACACTTTTTTTGTACTGCTTTTCATATCTTTTAAAAAAAAATTTCATGTGTTTCTTCTGTACAAGATCTTATGATTTTTTTGCATTAGCTTAATGAAGGAAAATTTCTCTTGAATTTTAACATCCTTAAACTTTTAAAGCAACAATAACCAGGGTTGTCTCTAAGACCCGGGAAGCGGGGAATTTGCCTGCCTATGATGACCTAATTACCCGGCTATTTTTGCATTTCAAACACAATCTAGCTATAAGCTAAACCCCTAGATCCCCCTTCTACTTTTTTTGGTTCTTTCTTCTACTTCAATTTTTAGAGACAACACTGAATAACATATATTACACATACGCACCTTTCGTTTCCTAATAGCATCTTTAACAATATCTGTTCCTTTTGCATTGTCAACCACACATTCACCCAGAAACTGTTTAAAAAAAATAAACGTTTTACTATATACATTTTGCACTGTATAATTAATGGACTGCATTATTGCACTACGCACTATACATGCATATTTATTGAAACTATACACTCACTACTGAAATTTTTTAATTTAAAAAATGTTGAATGGATTTATTCAAATAATTATTTCTTGATAAAGCAAAGTTATCATTTGAGAAATAGTTTTCCTGTCAGTATAATATTAGTATAAAAGACATATCACAACCTAGATCAAAACAAACAAAAAATTGCTATTAAAATACATATATATGCAAGCACTAAGACACACCTTGGCCAATTCGTATCTTATCTAGAGACTTGATGTAGGTTACCAAATTGGCCAAGGTTTACGGAATGTACATATGCAAATTACAGAAAATTCAAATTGCACTGCACAAGTTGCAATCCTTCATTTTCAATTTAAGCAATACTGCTAAACACTTCTGCTAGTAAGCAAGATTCAACACAGCTGCCAAAAGGTCATTTTTCCTTGATAAATTATATACATGATGCTCAATACAGTATATCCTGTTTTAGGCAGGATTTCCCTGATTTTAAGCATGCAGCTAAAGAGGCAAATCCCGCTATCCTAAGATTGTGCAAACAAAAATTGAAATAGTTTGTTAAAATAAAAAAAAGCTGAATTTGAATTCTAAATGACTTCAATTATTTTTTCTGAATATCTGTTGCATCAAACCTACATTGTAGCATAATTTATGTATAATAAAAAAATCGATATTCACATAAATAACATAAATATCAAGGCCCTGTTTATTTTACAGTTGTTAAGCAAAATATTTGGATAGTCATTTCCTTATTGACCATTTTTTAACAATATCATTTGTCATTATGATAAATTGAGCAATGTATTACAGGTTATTGATGAATTTTATTACTAATTCTTCATGACGAATACATATGTTCATACAAAACTAAGACAAGTTACCATAACTTTCATATTTCTTATCCAAAGGAAATAAACGGTTAATTAACTCCTATCTAGTAGACCTTCCTTAATTAACAGTGATATTGTGAGTATAGTATGTAAATAGTTTCATGGATTTTGAGAAGGAAAGGTCCATGTCTTTTACCGGTATTTAGATCCAATATAAACTAATCTCAAATATTAGTGAATTATTAAGCCATAATCTTTCACAACATATAATACATCAAAATATATGTATATGGAATCCTCTTGAAATTTTTAATCGGCTTGCTCACTCGCATGATGTAATTTATTTGATAACAATTCCATGACAAACATGATTTTGAATAGGAAATTATACACTTAATTAGGATAATGCATACTATTATCAAAGTAGGGAAATTACCATAATTTGTAAACCATACACATTATTAGCTCTTAACATATAACCTTCTATAGTGTCCTAATATAGTACACTGCAAGCTATCTGTATCAGAAATTCATGAATATATGGTGTTAGAGGATTGTTAATTCAAACCATGTCACAATATTAAGATGATCTCCTAACCAAGCCAAACACTTAAAATCAGGATGATGTTTAAGGGTAAATAAAATCAAAATCTTTCCAAAATAATAATTACGTATGCACAAATTGACCTTTTTTCCTCTTTCCCACCTTTCATTTTTCTTATCTACATTGACAAATGTACATTCAATGCCCCAAGCAATACTGATATTATCATAATACAGTTTTCTATTCTGTTAAAATTTTTATAGGACCTACTCAAAAACCTTTTCCAAACTGAAACACATATAGGTACAGGTGTTTAAAACCATGACATGAAACTTTGAAACTTAGCACTTAGTACGATACTTTGGACTTTGTTGATGCAGTTGATCTGCACGCTACGCAGATGTGCTGATCTCAATTCAATTAACAAATGGTTTCTGGTCTAGAGTAACTTCCTATACATCTGACAGATTGGCAAGTCCACACAGTGCATTCGTAAAAAACCGCAATGAGCATTTGTATACACATCTAGATAAAATACTTTCTTTTAATCAGGCAGAGGCTGCCATTTCCTGTTAATTAGATCTACATTAGAATATACCTAATACATTTGTACATCTAGCTGCCTTGTCAAATCATTGATTTTGAATGAAAAGGCAAAAATTGCTTAGAATTTTCATTTATCATGTCCATATCACAGAAGATGAATACAAAAGAAAAATGTATCAAGTCTAGCATCATGTACATGTACCTCATAAAAAATAATTTGACCCTTGCAGTTACAATATATGTAAAGAGCCTTGACCTCTAACCTTCTTACCTTGACATTGTACACAATGTGTCCAGTGAGGAGTTTGTCTGGGGGGTGAACCCACTGCTTGAGAGCCGACTTCATGGTCAGAACCTGGGGGTTGCTGTCCTCGGGGGAAGATAAAATGCCCTCTTCAAATGATTTCTGTTTCCCTGGAGATTTCAGGCTTCCACTGCTCCCAACATGGATGAACTTCCTCTTCCCAAAGTCTTTGGTGGGCAGGAGCACAGTATTCTGTTTACTAATGAAATAATCACGAGCAACTTTAACATTAGCTGTGGGATCCATGATAACTAGTTTATGATATTTATATTCCTATTGTTTGAATTGTTTACAATAAACACTTGTTTGTAGTATGTGGCCTGGCTCTCGAATCAGTGTTTAAACTTTTATCTCTCTGATGAGATAAAACTTTCCTTTACTTGCTCACAATAAATAATTAGGCAGGAACTACTGCTACAAGGCACTTGACCCTGAATTATTAATCCCACAGTCACTTAATATCAGTCACTTTAGCAAGTCCTGATCTTCATACAATGCGCAATAACCAACTCCATGCATGACCAGTTTGTCAAAATAAATAAAACACATAAATCTCCCAAAGCTATCGATAAAGACACACAATATATCCTGGCCTGTTGCGAGATGATATTGGAGTTTCAAAATAATTTCCCGTTGAAAAATGACAGTACAGAAATCTGACAATTAAATGTACAGAGAAAACCTCTGGAGCTATTTTTAACTTTGCCACATGTACACCTAGTTCTGTGAAACTCAGCTGTCACTCAAACCTGCACCATGAAACTTTTTAAAACAAAGTCAGCAATTTTTATCCCCCTGACTATTTTGATGTCAGATAGAGTCCTTTTCACAAAATCCACAGTTGTCAATATGTATCAATTAACAGCTACCAGTATACCGGTAGACACAAAACCTTCTGTTGAATTTCACACACTGCATGCACGTAGGTATATATATATATGATGCTATGTGTCAATACATAGAGCCAAGAGCCGGGCTGTATATAAACAATGAATATCCCTTCAATCCGGCAGTCTATCACTTGACAATACATGCATGGAAGTAAAAATAATATCTCCCCATTATTAGGTAAAGAGATATAACAACACAGCTATAGGGTTCAGGGTCACTGGCTGATTAGTTGATCAATACACAAAAGCGGGGGCCCACACAACTCAGATTAAACCTCACAAAAGTCAGCTGTTATATGTAAACAATCCTGAAATATCAACTCAAACTTTTCCTGGTTTTGTCGGCCATGTTTATACATTTGGCATGAGCGCACACAGTTAAGAAGTTTATATAAATAGATAAATGTATTGGAGGATATTTCCATTTTTTTTTTTTACACCTGAGTGATTTAAAGTGCCACAATATCTTCAGGTAATTCTCAACTACCTTGAAATGTTGGGATGACTGTTTGCATTCCTTCAGGGCCTCTTTTAACACATCTCATATTTTCCTTGTTCTAGCTATGTAGCTAATTTCATCTGTGTTTTAAATATTTTTTTTTGCAATTTTAAATGTATATTACTCTCTGTAACTCCTCTTTCTCTGATTAAAAACATACAGTAGTATGTTAATTAAAGTGCACTAGGTATCAGAGCCCCTGAAACCTACTTGCATATGGTCATCAATATTTTGTCAGCAGTGCTAGTGCAGATTTGATTAATTAACATACACACACCTTTTATAAATATATGTAAACACTTAGGCATCCAAAACTGGTCCACAAAAAAATAATAAAACTTGAAATTTTACTATCTGTTTTTGCTGAAATTTAAATAAGTTAATCCACAAAAATGTTTAACAGTTAACAGTTGCATTTTTAAAAAAATTAATTGAAGTACATGTATAAAACAATGATGAACAATCATCTAAGACAGGACAATTTTGAATTTTATTAAGCACTTTCAAAAGAAGATAGTGTTTAATTATTTACTTGTAAGTGAACGATGTTAAAAAAATTCCTAATCATTAATGGATATAAGCTATATTCAACTAAATATTCACTCACTCTCTCTCTCTCTCTCTCTCTCTCTCTCGCTCTCTGCATTTTCTGTGTAATGGTCAGACAGGTTTGAATTCCTGCTCTTGACAGCTCAAGTGGTAGAGCACATGACTAGAGATTCAGGAGTCCTGGGTTTGAATCCTGGTCTGGTTCATCATTCTTTCTCAAAACCCTTTAAATCTGGTGACCTGGCAACCAATGAAACTGACAGGTTAAACCCTGCCAGTGGAGGGGCCTGAGGTGAATGTGAAGGTCAGACAAGTTCATTAATACCAGTGCCTGCCAGATAGCTCACCTAGTAGAGCATCTAACTAGAGATTCAGGGGGCCTGGGTTCAAACCTCAGTCTGGTCCATCATTATTTCTCCTACCCCATTACTTCACACTTTACACTAAGGGGGTAATATTTTAACAGTTAAGTAAAAAAAAAAATCAATAATTTGTAATTCAAACACAATAAAGAGAGAAATATTTCTGAAAAGACATGAGGAAACATTAGTTATCATTTCCATCTAGAAAACAGGAAATAATCTTAAAGAAAATTCTCAAATCTCATATCTTAAAGTAACAAGAGCAATATCAAGACATACTATATTTGTGTTATAAAAATATACTACACAAGTGCTGTGTTTGTCCTGAAATGAGGTGTAAAAAATATGACATATGGCTAATGTTTTTTTTCCTTTTCATTATGTTTTTATTCAGGATCTTCTTAAATGAATTTTATATTAAGTTAGTTAAGTTGTATGGTCCAATCTTAGCAATTGGAATAATGTTGCTGTCATATATAAAAAAAATGTGATTTTTGGCAAACTTTTGGAATTTCTGAAGACGTGAAATTTTTTTGAAATTTTTCAAATTTGTCTAATTTCTAGGAACCAAAAAAATTAAATAGATTTTTTGTGAATCCTCAAATAGAATAGAACACTCATGCATGTAACCAACATAATCCACAAAAATATACAATTCTAGATCTGCTTGATGAGTGAATTTTACTTTATATATTTTATATACTTTATATTTTTATATTGGTGTTGATTGCATGAATAATGTAAGTTATCTCTCTTTGTAAATGCAACTTCAAAAAACAAAAATGGATGAAATTCACAAGTATGACTCTGTATTTTAGTGAATTAAGGGTTTGGTTAGGGTCCACAGTTTCAGCAAGGTTGTGTCTGCATGATCAGTACTGAATACATTTCACTTCACTATCATTACCTGTAGGAGACAGGCACACATATTAGTCATATGTTTTAAAGTATATCACTGAGTTGTAAATAATAAGACCTTATATGGCAAATATAATTTTTAAACTTTGGATTTTTCTTTTTAAAATGCTTAAGTGGATAAGTTTTCTGAAATCAGACTTACATTTCTTAAGAGGGACCCCAACAGAACCCAGATTTTGCTAGCAATGACTGCTCTGTATTCGCTTTGAATCTGCTATGGATTATCCACAAGGATATCGAACCTTGAACAAAGTTCACATTTGGGTGTGCAAAATTGTACACTGGTCTGAATCAACCTCAGAGCAGACCCCTAGACCAAGAGAGGCAAATGCAGAGTGGAGTGGACCCAAAGTTAATGAATAAAATTTTAGACCAAGACACAGAGTGAAGCCAGGGGTCCACTTCAGGGGTCCATTCTGGTGTAAGGTTGTGCACATTAGGTACTGTATGAGAGTGTTGATCAGCCACGATCAAGAGAGTTAACACGTCAAAATTTGGTCGCGCCATTCATGCATAAAACAGTCTTAACAGGTTTCAGGTTGTGGCAGACGGAACAAAATTTTTATACATAAATTTTTTGACTTGAAAAAGAAAAGCACATGCATGTTTGTAACCAAATGTTGTTATATCAAACAATAAAATATAAAGTGGACAATTTTGGAGTATCGAAAGAATTTACTTCATCAAAATATATATAACAAGGTGTTCAGATGGTCAAATTGTATGGACAAATAAAGAAGTTGCCTCCTCTTTATCTTGTTGACTTAATTATCCAACCTTAAAATAATTCAAATCTTTACAGCAAAGAAAGATAAAAAAAAAAAAAGAGACTTTAGAAGATATAAAAGTGTAGATTTCTTAGAAAGCGTTCTTATCCTAAGAGAAAATATATGTAACAGGAGATCCTATATAAGCACTTTTCATTTTCCACTTGACAAAGCAAACTTAGCCTTTCCTGACAAACAATTGCTGGTTACATGTCACCATCAAAGATCAAAAGCACAATTGTTCTGAAGTCACTGCTACTCATTCTTTTTTGTTCAGAAAACAGGAATGATATTAATACCTACTTAAGTCATTGTACCGGATGCAAATAAAGCAGGTTACAGTGCAGATTTTGAAATAACGTTTTAAAGACAAAAAGGTCATGCATGATTAAAATAAAGAAGAACTTATTCCATGGTAATCTCATATTACTTCAAATTTAAAACCTAGTTTATAGTTAAAAGCATAACTTACAAAAGATGAATTTCTTATTTTTACCACAAACGAACTTCATTTTTCAATCCAAGCAAAATAGCCTATATATATTACCGCAATAAATATTCAAATCACAAATTATATCAATGATATATACCGGCTGTTTCTTTATATCTGTATTCATATATTACACAGTCCAAGTGATCAAATCATTCACAAAGATCAGGTTGGCATCACATATTGGTGAACTATGACCAGAGAACAATCTTTATAGTCTTAACCAAATAAATTACAGAATAAGTATAACACAATTGACCATCACAGACCACTTTTAATCGTCATATCTTGTAACACAATCCCATTATAAATCTACTGCAGATTTTTGATTCATTGAAAACATCATTAAAAATTAGCCAGTGTAATGAAGCTCTCTGACAGTACCTGAATTCCTCATTGATATGTTCCTCCTCACAAATCAGGGGGGCTTTTGGCGAGACTCCTATCATGACCAGGGTTTGGGCCGAGGAAATCATGATAAGAGGCAGAAAATCGTGCACAGTTCAGTTAAGAAAAGACTCTAGTATTAACACACTCCATCCCTCGTCTCATTAGCTAATCGCAGCCCCCTCGTTACACACACTGAGGACTCAAGGAGGGATCGAGCATGTTTATATAAGTACTGCACTATTCAATGTGTCACATCCATCTGTGTCATTCAAAAACCACTTGGGACTCAATATTGTGCAAGTTGGGATTCAATTAGCTTTAAGTATAGAGTAGTCAGTGCAGACTGCATCAATATAGGATGGTTTTCCAAATAAAGCAAGTGTACATGTTAAAACCAAGAGCTGGTATTGGGGATTTTTTTCTATGCTTGAATTTGGAAAAAAGTCTCGTTATATTTTTCAATGATAATGCCTCCTTTTACTGGGCCCAAATAGCCCTTATACATGTATTATACCTCGATCAACTTCACCAGTGAGTTAATTACGTTTTTCATCCATAATCGCAATTTCTCCCATGAAAAGTTTAGGAAAGATTAAAATATTAAGTAGTAAACAACATTTTTTAGTGAATATGGCATTATGAATTACAACAGCTAGCTGGTGCAATATATATTAACCAGACTGCATCAATCTAACCTGCTTCATGGAATAATAATGTCAGACGAGGCAATTCATTAATTCTACATATATTTACTGAAAACATAGCTCGCGTAGTATATGCATGTTGTTTATCTAAAAGACAATACAACAATAGAATATAAAACCAAACACATATTTGTAGATCAATACCTGCAAATTTTCTTAATCATTTAAAAACACTAGCTATTTAGAACTCTTAATTAAGAAGAAAGTGTGCCGTAAATGTTCACAATGGAACATTGTACTCATTCAATCATATAGGCCTACATGATAATATTAAATACATCTAATTTTCATTTACCATTTTATCTATTAAAGTAGTCCGAGTATCGCACTACGTCATAATACGGATTTTACAATATTGGTTCGACTTTTACAAAGCGTTTTAGATACCCGGTATTGATTTTGCTCTACATCGCTGTTGTAAACAATGGCAATAATGAGCAATTAGAACAGTAATATATGTATTCTATGAGAGATAGAAATGAATAATGTTGAGAAACTCGATTGTGTTAAAATGAACAAGAGGCCCATGGGCCACATCGCTCACCTGAGGAACAATAGCTATGATAAAATCAGCTCAAAGGAGTCATAATACAAACTATCTGGACAATTTACAATAATACATGTAGATCCTGTATAAATAAAATCCATTTTCCCCTGGATATTCTTATGTTTATAATCATTGGTCCCTTTTCTAACAGGATGATTTTATAGTCATATCATATGTTGAGTATTGCGGTTCTCAAAAAGATCCCTAACAATAGTTTATATATGGGATATAAACGTACATCAAACTCTGAACCTTCTCGTGAGGCCAAAGAATTGTTCTGGGGCCAAAGTCTTAACAATTATAAAGAATTATCTGGCTGATTAGTTTCTGAGAAGATTTTTAAAGATTTACCCTATATATTCCTTTGTTAAACTTTGACCCCCCCCCCCATTGTGGCCCCACCCTACCCCTGGGGATCATTATTTTCACAACTCTGAATCTACACTACCTGATAATGCTTTCACACAAGTTTCAGCTTTCCTGGCTGATTAGTTTCTGAGAAGAAGATTTTTAAAGATTTACTCTGTTTATTCCTATGTAAAACTTCGACCCCCCATTGTGGCCCCAACCTACCCCCAGGGGTTATTATTTTCACAACTTTGAATCTACACTACCTGAGGATGCTTCCACACAAGTTCCAGCTTTGCCGGCGGATTAGTTTCTGAGAAGAAGATTTTTAAAGATTTACTGTATATATTCCTATGTAAAACTTCGATCCCCCATTGTGGCCCCACCCTACCCTCGGGGGTCATGATTTTCACAAATTTGAATCTACACTACCTGAGGATGCTTCCACACAAGTCTCAGCTTTCCTGGCCGATTAGTTTCTGAGAAGAAGATTTTTAAAGATTTACTTTTTATATTCATGTTAAACTTCGACCCCCCATTGTGGCCCCACCCTACCCCCGGGGGTCATGATTTTCACAACTTTGAATCTACATTACCTGAGGATGCTTCCACACAAGTTTCAGCTTTCCTGGACGATTAGTTTCTGAGAAGAAGATTTTTAAAGATTTACTCTATATATTCATTTGTTAAACTTCGACCCCCCCCCCCCCCCCCATTGTGGCCCCACCCTCAGGTGAGCTAAAAAGGTTATGTTTACAATTCAATAAGTTGGTTTCTGGAAGAACAGACTTTGAAAATTTTCGTAATAAATTTTGACAATTTTTTTTACTTGTTTAATCCGTAGCTTTTAAGATCTGTGTACAAACATAGAATTGTGAGCAAATCTCTGTATCTTGCTTATAATTCGAAGCTTAACACTCAAATATGGTTAGTAAATAGAAATTGTAGGGTAACAATTAAACACAAGAAACATGCACTTCATGTATAACAAATAAAGAACACAATTTATTTTTTCTAAATGAATCATATATATACATGTATATACCTACATATTTCCGTCAGAGATATCAAACTCTATTTGAATAAACTCGAGAAAATGCCGAGCATCTCAACAAAACCCATTGCATTAATCTACCATTACGCAAAAGATAATGCCGAATTACCGATAGAATGAATTGTACTTCAGTACCCCTACATCAGATATTGCTTAATTTGCGCAGGTAAACTGTTAACTGTTTGATTTACCGAAGTCTCTGTTTTATTTGATACGTAAAAATCACGAAATACAGACGATAGTTCCCAGGTTACAAAGCATAAATAATGAAAACGAAACGAAAATCAGAACAAGCTAACACCAACGTCATGTGTGAAAACTGTCAACGCATTGAAATATTTAGCCTTAATTTACTTCACAAAATCGGCCCCAATATATTTTGCATGTTTCAAAAATTTCCCTTCATACGCGAACGGTTGCATTGCAAGTAAATTCATCATAGTTAAACAAAGAACCTCGTTTTAGAAGTATGGAATACGAGTCTTGATAAAATGGGTATGCAAACCCGGGCCGTGGCAAAATAAAAGCCGGGGCAGATCGGCAATCGTCAATTCCAAATACGCATTATTTTGCAGCAATATTTACAGCGAATACAAATATACTGGTCCATCAAATATCCCGAAATTTAAATGAGATTGGCAGATTAATACCTGCCAATCTTTTGTTTTGCTCAGACCAAGTCTTGCCTACCCATTTTACCGTAGGTAATTCTTACCGTATGCCGAGCCCGCTATTAAACTGATTGAAACACGCATTTCCTTTATTATTATTTTCGTAATAACTCAGATTTGAATCAGAATTAGCACTTAATTTTTGCAATTTATATTTTCCTTCCCATAAGGATAATTCATGCTAAACTACGTTGAATTGAACTAATTAGTTCTTGAGAAGAAGATTTTTAAAAATGCACCCCCCTTTTTCTACAGTTTCAAGGTTTTCTCCGCTTTGAATACAGATCGGACTTTTATTTCTGCAATTTATATTCGCCCTCACATAAGGATGCTTTGTGCCAAATTTGGTTGAAATTGGATAAGCGGTTTTAGAGAAGAAGTTCAAAATGTGAAAAGTTTACAGACGGACAGACGGACAGACAGACGGACGGACGGACGGACAGACGGACGACGGACAAAATGTGATCAGAATAGCTCACTTGAGCTTTCAGCTCAGGTGAGCTAAAAACGAAGTTTCTGATTAACCAGGATCTCAGGTATGCTCATATCTTCTTTGTTTTGACCCCCCCCCCCAAATTTTTCTTTTTCTTTTACTAAAACCGGTTTAAATTTAGAGACAGAAGCTATTTCGAATTTAATCAATCGTCAATTAATTAATGTTTAAATGATATCTAACATTGTTGACAGATTTAGGCAGAAAACTGTAGCAAAATGTGATTTTTACGGATTTTTTCATCCGGGTCTACTTGGTTTAGAGCTTATAGCGTGAAAAGTAATCCATCAACATATAATTTATTTTACCAAATCCTTTTTCTAAGATGTCAATCTATAGAATAAACACCATGAATTTAAGTTTGAGTCCATAAAATAGTGAAAAAATTACCAAACGCGATACTAGCATTGCATTTTTTGTATTCTATTTTGATATATCAGGTCCATAAAGCGTACTTACTTAAAAAAATTTGCGCAAAATTATTGATGAGATATGGCTTAAATGAATATTTATACTCTATTTTGTATGTTCAGTTCTAATTTTCCCAAAATTGGTAATTCTTTTTAGGAAAAACGGACGTCTGGCAAATTTCATAATTGTCAATAGTTTTCGCAAGGGAGTACACCCGTCTGAGAGGTGACAACAAACAAACTAGCACGTAAACATACATATTTTCTTTTGTATATGTATATTGCTAGAATGTATATTTATCATTTAAAGCTAAGCTTTTAATGATTGAGCCCATTTAGTGCCGAGTATAGGACTACCTTAATCAATAGTTTAATTCATTTTACATACCAGTGAATTTTCTTGAAATACACAATTATTTACTCGCAAATATATACATGTAAAAAATTAACTAAAAGAGAACAAAATTCAGAATTTCATGTTAAGGTACCTCACGATACCTAAGCTTATACTTTTTAAGACGCAACATCACAAGATGATGATTCAAATGTTTCGTTGAATTGTTTGAATTGATCAAATTAAACACCATCATAATTCAGTGGTTAATTCAATGGGCTTGTGAACAGCACCTCATAAGTTTGAATCCGTCTGATTTTGAAACCATAATTTAATTCTTATCCATCATGCTATCTATCATAATCAAGTACATGTAATTTTCTGCTAATTTGAGAAACTATTTCAAGGTTTAGTGAGCCATCTAAACCAATATAAGACAGCATGCAATTGTAAGTATGGATGTAATCTTACCTTACTTGTTCATGCACCTGCGCTGTTTACGTTGGTTATGGTTTTCTCTGAATTGTCATAGACGTAAAAGATCCGTGAAGATGACGTCAAAAGAAACTCGGATGCATAAATCTCCACAAACAAGATTTTCTTCCTATACCTATAAAGTATTTAGAAAAAAGTTTCTAAACCTCAAGTACAGAAACTCTTCCATCAAAATCAAGGACATTAACTTATTTTACCTATAATTTGCAGGTAAATAATTTTACACAGGGAATGTATACCTGCATGAAAATAACTCGTATTTGTTTAAATATTTACTAGCTTTGAATGAGCATCCTCTAGCTAGCTTGCCCAAAGAGTGAGTAATGTAATTAATTTCTCTAGTATTTGATGACTTCATTAAGTGATACCACAATAAAATCAGCGTTTTACATCTTCAGACATCAAGATTTTACCTTTACATCGGAATGAAAATCTTTTTCATCAATTAATTGTATTTAACTGTCTGAAACAATTAGCTCCGAGTGACGGAAAACTTGACGCAAATAATACCTGAGTTTGTAAAGCCTAGCTGTACGGGAAATGTAAAGGTTAATATAACGTATATCTACTGCTTTCCTGACCTCATACATGATGAATTGAGCCAGTTTTCATTTTTATGCAAGTACATGTTTCTAGTTTTCAATGCTCATAGTTATTCATGCATAGAATATTTTCTCCCTCCATAGTGAAGGAAAGATTGATACTGAACATATATCAATCTAAACTAAAACAATTTGAATAACCCGTACTTTCATAACTATGAATCTCATAACTTATTTTATATTTAGCTTTTGCTACTACTTTAAATAATAAAAGGGTCACTTGCAATCAAATCGCAGACCCTACATGTATTTTATGGTGCTTCAGCATTAGTATAATGATTGATACATGCCCGAATGGTTTGATGAGGGCCTGAGGCAACTGATTTAACCATTCTCGTACATGATATTTGTTTCTTGATTGAATCATTAAATTTATTAGGTATGAATTGATTGATAGGGCATAAAATTAGATGAACTGTTACTGCCCAACATTTACTGGTCCAGTGATGGTTAGTAGAGTACATGGACCAATGTAGCAAAGACAGGTAAAAGTTCTTGAAATCATTGTCAAATACATGTATACAATCATAACCAAAATGTGAGAGTTATTGCATGCATGGACTAAAGACCTGCAGCCAAAATCCTAATATACATGTACCTTGACTAGAGAAGATAGGGCATAATACTCAATTATGTTGATGATGAAGAAATTGTTAATGCATGCTCAAAGTATAGTCATGCTATAATAATGAAATTTCTTCTGACTGCATGGGTGCAGATTAGCTGAAGAACTATAGCTCAATCTCTGGTCTTGTAAGCTAGAGAACATTCAGATGGATGATAGTTCCCTATAGTCATGCTATAAAGTTGCAATTTACTTGGCAACATTTTTGTTTACAATGCACAATCCATATTTTTTTATCAGAGAGCTACAGTTCTACATACAGCTAGACACAGAACAGAATGTTCAGTTAGATTCGCATAGTTGAAACTGATATGTTGAAAATCGTAATTATTATAAACATACATGTATAATATGTTTATAGCATTCGCCTAATCCCAAATAGATAAAAAGCATCATTCAGTAAAAGCAATTATCGATAATAAAGTTTTGATTGTATTTGCTTTTTGGGGAATTTTTTTTTACATTTTTTTTTTAGAATTTAATAAATAAACGTAACAGCAAAATGGACCTTGAACATATAGGACATGTCATAGACAAGCACTGGTCCTAAATTCTCATGTTCTCTGCTCATAAATGAAACAGACAGCAATAAAATGGCAATAGACTGAATCACATAACAAGGTAATTGTCCCATAGAGAACTATTGATGTGTCAGTGAGGACACAACATGTATAATTAGACCTGACCCCAAGATCATACACCAGAATGCTCAGTCAAAAACTCTAACCCGAAAAAAAAAAATGGAAATTTCAAAGTTCAAGCAAGGCTTCCACTTCTATTGTAAAAGTTTTTGTTTAGCCTTTTGAAGTCATCTACATTAATCAGATCAAAGGCACTTCGGTCGAGTATTACAAGAGAAGCAACTCAAGAGCTAAATATTATTTACAGTTTCACAACTTGAAAATGCCTTTCATGTTCTGTGGTGCATCACTTATATTTAGTCTCTATAATTCAAGTAAAACAAATAATGCAAGAACTTCTCATAATTATGTTGAACCATCCCCCCTCCCCTCCCAAAAAAAAAAAAAAAAAAAAAGTGTTACATTGATAAAAAACCCAGAAGAAATTTCAAATCCAACTGCACAGCAGATTTTGATATTTATAAGCAACTATCATGACACCTGCACTACTATAGTGCATACAAAATTATTCCTGCCTTGTGTAATTTTTGCCCTTTTACACTTGCAACAGTTTTGCCCCGTCTTAAATCCGCCCAACGTAAAACAGGGGGCGAATATTTCCCAATAAATGGTATGGCACCAAAATCAGTATGCCCTCAGAAAACAAAAGAATATAAGTGTTAAGAAAATAAACAGTTTCTCCAGGATAAACTTTCAATAAGTATCACAGTTTATAAGTAGGCAGTGTGCCATTTCATGTGCAGTATGCAATTTACAATAATAGCACACTTATCTGTGAGCATTTTTTGAAATTGATATAAAAAATAATTATTGTACCCAGGGCTTTCTGGCATGCTCAGAAAAACACCTCGAATTTATTAACATTACAGAATGTTAGAATTTTATACAAAATGGAGTTGCTTCCCATTAATATAAGTATTGACTAGGCAGCCTTGTTTGTCACTTTTGTTGTATATTTTAGGGTATATCACTGACTTTAATAAACTCTAACTCACATCTCAACAGATCGCAAAATGTGTTGTATTTATATTAAGTTTAATATAAAAGGGGGGTTCCCATGGACGCCTATGTAATACATTTGAGGTGTTTTTCAAAGCCTGTCGGAAAGGCCGGAGAAGCTGCGCTTGTCATTGTACCATTGTAATTAATATCAAATAACAGTATAATATGAAAACAATATAGTACTGAAAATAATATAAATTTTCTTTGCTCAGAATGTCAATTTAATCAATTTTTTTTTTTTACAGTGCATGGTGTATGACATAATGAGATAGCAATGATTTAGGAATAAATTAAGGAATCAATCTTTGAGTATTATGAGGTGATCAAATACAATCAGGCATGATCAAACCCTATAAAGCTGGAAGGGCTTTATGATAGATTTGATCACCCCTGACCATATTTGATCACCTCGGTATATTCCAAGAACTTTCAGCATTTGTTCCACCAGATACCCGGTTTATTGAAATAGTCATTGAAAAACAATATTTGACGATAGAATACTTTATGAAAATGTTTAAAAAGGTAAAAATTTGAAAACTCATGACTTGGTAGCTGATGCTTTATCCTTTGTATGCACTAAAGTGGTGTTAGACATGGCCAATTTGAAAGAAAATATTTGTAAGATTCTGCTGAATTTTGTTGTTTATTTTGAAAGAAAGTGTGTCACAACATGGAGGCAGTTTGAATTACTGGAGTGTAACAAATCAGGTTTAGGAGCAAGACCTATTGACAGTCATTGCACATCTGTTCCTATGAAAGAATACCAGATTGTATAAGATGCCCAGACAGCTGACATCCAATTAGTTAGAGATTAAGTAAGGGGTCCATCTACACATGCACAGAGTACATATGTGTACATATGTACATACAAGTGTGATACTCTCGTCAAACAAATGTTACCTGTCATTTGTACATTCCCAATCATACCAGGTGAGTTTAAGGCAAATAAACAGGTAATTTTGCAATCAAGTTGTTGTAAATACACACATCATGCAAGAAGATGGCAATCATACTTGAGGCATGCGTAAAATTTTAGTTGTAAAATTAAAGTGGTTAGTTCTACCGCCACTAGCAATATACACCCCAAACGTACAAAAAAAAAAGAGAAGAAAGACGACACGCTATTTTGTAACAACGTGGAGAGAGAGAGAGAGAGAGAGAGAGAGAGATTGAGATTCTATACCTTTTCGGCTGCAGCCGTTCCCTTGAATGATATTCATGTACACCAGTCCAGGATGGACAATGTCACACAGAGGGAAAGAGTCATTTATTTGTAAACAGGACAGCGCCGTGCCTCCCGCGCGAGCATCCGCTACGGTCGTAAAACGTCAAGGCGTATGGCCAGCCAAGGCCAACAACGATATTTTATCATTCATTTATCCCACGTGATAGGGGTATATCTCAAAATAAAGTGGCTAATTTAAGGCATATGAGATCTAATTTCGTCTGTACGTGAAACATGCTGTACGTATAGCAATCTCTTTAACAAAGACGTGACGTAGAGACCTTTCTTTCCCCGTCCTCTTGGTTTATTGGACTTTCTATCGAAAATTTTACAATCTGTATCTGTGTAGAATGTATTCATAAACGACACATGCAATAGGCCTAATAGGCCTAGTTATAAGTCTGACCCAATTTATTGCTTCCATCGCTTTTTGATGATTTTTAATAAAACAAATTTCTTACGGAGATTTATAATGGGAGATGTTTACATCTTTTCTCCATTCGGAAGTACTCGGGGCACCTCGCGCAATTTTTCAACGTTATCATCCGGGCTTCATAATGGCTGATGAAATGCTAAATCTCCGTAGACTTTCTATTTTGGGACGTGTATTGAAACCCGAAGCGGTAGATGGGGCGTTTCAAAACAGATAATCTGGAAATTTTTCATATTAGTGGATGAACGTAGTTTGCGCACAAAGGTATTTATGATTATCGAAATATCAAGCAAAAAGTGGTGGAAGCAAAAACTCGGGACAGAGTTATAGTACATGTAGCATTCTATAACGTCTATGTAATTTATTATTTATTTATTATAGTCTGTAGTTTTAATGTGAGGACATGTATGGTTTCCTCTAGAACATAAGGCCACCACCTGCTCATCTGTAATGACTTTACCATGTTTACTATATCCCAAAATGTATAAGGTTAAGTAAAAACTTTGGTGGACTTTTTATTGTATGAGTACGTGTTAGTTGAAGTAGGCATATCGTGTTATTGTAGGCGTTGGCACGATAAAGATCCACCTCAGTTCATTTGTCTTGACTGTGGGACAAAGACCTGTTTTCAACATGACGTTATTGATGTATTTCATGGTTCTCGAAATGACATGAAGCAAATAAAATACTGTATTGTCTCAGTCTGAGACAATATTTCAAAACAAAATCACGCTAAAAGAACAAAACGTAATATTCAAATGAATCCTTTATTTTGAAACAAATTTTCGGTCGGCTCTTTATTGTTGTAAAGCATTCACTCACAAATGCTCCTGCATCCGGTAAAACATTCCCGCCCTTGGACCACTTCAGTGTTGGGAATTACGTCACAATGCTCAGGGTCAGGGTTTACGCAGCTTTGAATATCAAAGACGACGGAGTTGCAAGGATTCACGCAGTTTTCTGAAGTAAGTACAGTATGTATAAACAACTATCACAATATAAAAAAACAACAAACACAAAAACAACGAGAAAACCAAAAATTTTAGTGAAGGTTCGATTTTGGAATTCGTTTATTAAGGTACATAACGTTATCGATTTTATACACTGCACAGCACGACGTAAAGCATGGGCGCATACCCCTTACTGAAAAATATGTACATTTTCAACTGTCTTTGTCTGCGAAAACATTACAAATGAATTTTGAAGCCTATAACCCATAATTTCATAAAAGATGATCGACACAAAATGGGCGTGTCTTAAAGCATAATCGAGCAAGAGGCCCATGGGTCACGTCGCTCACCTGAGGAACAATAGGTATGATAAAATCAGCTAAATGGAGTCATAATACAAACTATCTGGACAATGTACAATGATACATGTAGATCCTGTATAAATGAAGTCCATTTTCCCCCTAGATATTCTTATGTTTATAATCATTAGTCCCTTTTCTAACAGGATGATTTGATAGTCATTTCACATGTTGAGTATTGCAGTTCTCAAAAAGATCCTTAACAAATGTTTATATATGGGATATAAACCTACATCAAACTCTGAACCTTTTTGTGAGGCCGAAGAATTGCCATGGGGCCAAAGTCTTAACAATTATAAAGAATCATTTGGCTGATTAGTTTCTGAGAAGAAGATTTTTAAAGATTAACTCTACATATTCCAATGTAAAACTTTGACCCCCCCATTGTGACCCGCCCTACTCCCGGGGGGGGGGGGGGTGTCATTAATTTCACAACTTTGCATCTACATTACCCGAGGATGCTTCCACACAAATTTCAGCTTTCCTGGCTGATTAGTTTTTTAGAAGAAGATTTTTAAAGATTTACCTTATATATTCCTTTGTTAAACTTCGACACCCCCACCCAATTGTGACCCCACCCTACCCCCGGGGGTCATAATTTTCACAACTTTGAATCTTCACTATCTGATAATGCTTCCACACAAGTTTCAGCCTTCCTGGCTCATGAGTTTATGAGAAGAAGATTTTTAAAGATTTACTCTATATATTCCTATGTAAAACGGCACCCCCCCCCCCATTGTGGCCCCACCCTACCCCTGGGGGTCATGATTTTCACAACTTTGAATCTACACTATCTGAGGATGCTTTCACACAAGTGTCAGCTTTCCTTGCCTAATGGTTTCTGAGAAGAAGATTTTTAAAAATTTCTCAAAATTTTTCATTTAAAAGGGCACGGTCCTTAATTTTCACAACTTTGACCCCCCCCCCCCCCCCTTAGCCTAAGGATGACTTGTGCCAAGTTTGGTTGAAATCGGCCCAGTAGTTCTTGAGAAGATGTTGAAAATGTGAAAAGTTTACAGACAGACGACAGACAAAATGTGATCAGAAAAGCTCACTTGAGCTTTCAGCTCAGGTGAGCTAAAACGGTATTGGCTGCGCCGTGTAGTAATACATGAACTACATAACATGTGCTGCATGAAAAAATAGTGGTTTTAAACTGTTGTTTTAAGGTGTAGAAATTGGAAATGATATACATTTAAGAAATAAGGAATCATTCTTAGAATATTATGACGTGATAATTTCGGTTGAAGCGTGGTCAAATGTATCATAAAGCCCTTCGGTCTTTATTGGATTTGACCACGCCCCGACCGAAATTATCACCTCATAATACTCACAGAATGATTCATTCTTCCTTAAACAGACCGAACACATCAACTTGGCGAATGTTTAAAGTCTGTCCCAAGATATTTATGCAGCACATTTGGACGATTTTTAATTTAAAAAAAATAAACAAACTTGTAAAAGAAGTGCAACTGAAATCGTTAAATTAAAGGAAAATTTTCCATGGGAAATATCGAGTAATTAGGCAAAATGTGAATCGAGGTTATCTTGGGACAGGGTATAATCCATGAACTTTTACCGAGTTACGAACAGGATTAATACTTTAAATTTTTAAAAAATAATCACCCCTGCGAATGTTATAATTAATTGTCATTTGAATTTAGACCACGTGGTTTTAATTGACCCTTTCAGCTTCGCAGTAAAAATTGTTCCTCCTGTTTATAGTATATTTTCCTAGAATCTAGGTACTTGTAGTCAAATATAAAATCTAGACGTTTATTGATTGTAAACTTTATCTCCATTTATTGGTGGATAAATCGAGTTCTAGAAATAAATACGACAATAGAAAATATAGGGGTTTTCTGCTCTGCAATAATTAACATGCTTAGTAACGATCCCCTCTAGGGATTAATTTTCTATCAACGCCTGGCCTAGTAATAGCATTATTACTCAATAGTGAAATAGACTATACTATTTTATGCAGAATGTTCCTTGAAATTAGCTCAACATTCTAAGTTTAAATTCAAGAGAGACACCAATTCATTTTTAAAAACCATGGTAATAAACACCAAAAGCATCAAACATGGCTATGATTTTATTAAGCAACCAAATATTTATATTTTCAACCACGTGTAGAGTGGTTGAACACGAAGATAACTCTGTTCTGAATATCATCGTTTAGTTTAAATAACTGCTAGATGATGAAATAAGGCATATATCTTAATAAATTTTCATCTTTTAACATAAATCAAAGTACGATATTACACGAAAAACGACCAGTAATTAATTCCGCTCGAAATTTAACAGGAACTGAACAAATCTCGGGAAAGTCTCGTGAACTCACATTTGAGCACCTCTGGATTTATTACATACTTAGCAACAATGAAGAAAACATTCCGAACACATTTGCAGGGGTGTGTATGCAGCGGGGATACATATAGTGTGTTTGAATACATTGTGAGTCACGTGGTCATAGCGAATAAATAGTAAGGCCATGCGGCAACACCCTGAATACAAGACTAGTTTGAAAATATGGTTGCCGCTCACTGAATAAAAACCAAATTTTTGCAAACGTTAAAAATGGCTATAACATGATGTCGGGGGGGGGGGGGGGGGGGGGGTCAGTCACCTTTGAAAGCAGTGTTGATAATTTACATCATTGACCATACTAAAGGGGATGTGCAAACATCTTTGAGGATAAGAATATAAATATTCCTTGAACTGGCTTGTTTCTGCCCAAAGCTGTCTAAAACTGTTGCCAAAAAATAAAATAAAAAGCAATTAATATATGAGGTTCTTCAGGTTGATATGTATGCAAATTATGCCTATAATTAGAACTCCTGGTTGTAGAGTGGACAACATCAACCTTCTTTCATATTTTTTCAGATTTTTCAGTCTTTAATTCAAGTTCAAAGTGATTAAAACATGCATTGTTTTGCTCTTGTGTTAATAATTTGCATACAAAACAAAATGTAAAACCTCATATTAATTGCTGTTTTGGGGGGTGATTTTTAGCCGGGCTCTGCTGAAAGCAGAGTCCTGGCTGTAGGCAGGCAAATTGCCAATGTTACTATAAATAGCACAACTTCAAAAGTAAACAAAAAACCAAACAGCGTCAAAGTAAAAGCTTGCGCTATACCAAATAGTTACAGAGCCACGTTTTGTCAAAAGTGTTGGCATTTTGTTTCTTTTTTTTTAAGTTCGAGAAAATTGTCTTTCTGTTTTTATTTTCATATGACCCATACAATGCGCATGAATTTACATGAACTACTTTGCTGCGCGTTGAAGAAATGGGAATTGAATATATAACGCTTGTTGCAAAATTCAAGGCAGCAACTGTTGAACTTTTTTCTACTAGACAGACATATTTTTGTTTATAGCCGCTTACAAACTTTGATCGCTCTCTGACGCTGTGCCGACATTAAAAGCATGAGAGAGAGAGAGAGAGAGAGAGAGAGAGAGAGAGAGAGAGAGAGAGAGAGAGAGATTTTCAGTGTTTACTACACAATATGCATAAAGACACACCAAAAGAGCCCGGCTTTCAGTACTTCAGTACTTTGATTATCAACTCTCCTATGCAGTTACTCTGGCAGTGTTGGACCTAAGCACAATCATCACCGCCAACAAAACGTAGTACTTGAAAATAATCGATAAATTCGATTTATTGTATTCAGAATTATTGTTTGTCAAGTAAATTTATTTATAAATACCTTAAAAATAATAAGATTTTATAAGGAACGAACAATATAGATATTTTTGTAGTCATATGTATTCCTACGCCAGAGTTTCATTACTGCCATGGCGTTTGGGATCAAGCACAGACCAACCAATCTAAAGATAGAACCAGTACTGACGTAGACTAGACTTTACTATCACATGTTTGCTTAATTTGCTTTGACAAACTTTTTAAGAAATGTTCCGATTACTGTCAGATATAATACGTTGTAGAGTTTGATGGTGTTAATTCTATCTTTGATAATTACACAACGTGATTCATATAAGAGGTTTTCCGTTTTTGTCGAAAAAACCCAAGAATTCATATTTAATTAGAAAAAATTGTGCTTATTTTTTAAATTGACCTAAGAAACTATTTGCAATGCAAAATAACATACCAGTGATATCAAAATAAATAATAATCAATAATCTACTCCCGGCAGTACTTCAGTACTTTGATTATCTTTTGGCAACAGTTTTGGTCTTCTTCAGCCAGAAACAAACCAGTTCAAGAATTGTTTACATTCTTATCCTAAAATGTACAAGATAGCCGCACATCCCCCTTAAAAAATTCATGGTTACTTTTGTCGATATAGCATATTCTGGTGCATCCATGAAAACATCTATAACCATATTGGTCTACGGGGTAATTCGGTTCCAAGAAACAACAGTCCTCAGGTTTCTGGCACAACCCCAAGTCTTCTTCCTTAAGTAGAGGACAATCCCCTAGTAAAATAAAAGACATAATGTAGATCAGAAATGGCTAAATATTTTTTTTAGATTTAAAACTACTATACTAGTATCTAAGTAGATTATTAATTAAAATACTAGTATTTTTCGTATATTGATTCGCTCATCAGGAATAGTCAGATTACGTACATGTATAAAAGTTTTCATATTTCTCTTCAAAGATTTTTATGTCTGCTTGCCTTACCACCACCATCGATATATAACATAACTCCTCTATAGAGAATAGAAATGACCATTTATTGAATGAGGCAATAAATGACAATGAACAAAAGACACAATAAAAAATATGTACAAAGAAAAATAAGTTACATGTAGGTACATAAATATCAAAAGAAAGGAGACAGATCATAAAAAGTCAAGCTTGTGCCTGAGAGCAACAATAAGTTGTAATGAAAGACTAGAATACAATTTCGGCATAATTGACCTAAAATATCTAGTCAAAATTAAATGAGCCTCAAGAATAATGCATATCTAGAGAAAAAGGGGGTGAATTTGAAATCATTTCAAGAACGAGACTGGACTTGTCTGTAATACCAATCAATGACAACAGTCAAGTGCCAATGTTAATTTTCATAGAAAATATTGCTTTTAAAAAAAAAACTTCAAAGGTTTTATTTTACAATGATATTCTAATGTCTAACGTCAAAATAAAAATGCTTTATTTCAAAGACATAATTAAAACACTTTTAATATTACATATACTTGTTAATCGTTAACAGGAAAACTCAAAGACTTATACTAGTATAATATTTAAAGTAAATAAATTAAGATAATAAGATGGTCGGTGGATAAGGCGTGTAAAATGCATACATGTATAACAGGACGGATTAGATATTGTATTTTTTTTTAATCATTCAAAACAATGTATATTTAACAAAACATCGTAATCCTTCACTATGTTCAATACTTGGAGTATGTTGCTTTAATGTGGGTAATGCATATCAAAACCTCCAAATAGGGTCTTTTTTGGAACTTCAATGCTTTTTATTTTATAGAGTGGGTCTGTGCTCCATGCTTTTGTCATAGTCTAAATAAGGTACAATGGAAAACCAACAAAAAGATAAAGAGGAGACCTACTTTTATTAGAAATATCATTTTGTATCCCAACAATTGAACGTTTTATAAAATAATACGTTCGTTAATTTAAAGAACTTAGTTATGACTGAAAAGCCTCAGTGGTTAGAGCACCAGCGTTAGCATCGTCGGTGACCCACGTGTGATTCACATCGATTCTCTCCATCATCATTGAGGAAACTTGTGGTGGTTTGCGACGATGCAGCGTTAGGTAACGTTCGAAGACTAGACTATTTCGGTTGTTGGTTAGATGTTACCAAAACTTGAGGCAATATTTTAAAATATTCAAAACTGAATATAGTTAGAAAATGTGCTTTTGCAAACTTGTTAAACATTATAGAAATAGTGCCTGTTTGGGAGGGTAACTGTTGAAATTGACACCCCGAGAAAACCATTTTCAACCGACGCGAAGCGTTGGACCAATCACTCAGGTCAGCTATGAGAAAGCCTTTTTTCATAAGGTGTATGACAGAGATCACATATATTTGAAGTAAAACGTCAATTGAGAACATTTAATAGTGATTTACTGAAATCAACTTTGCAAGTGCAATGAATTGAAAAAAAACTTTAATTTTCATTCCGTTACTTTTAATCCACATACAAAACAATGTATATATCTCAAAACACTGTTGACTTTTTATCTTATTACAGTTCTATCCAATTAAACCATGGTAAGTTTAAAAAAGAAAACCATGCGACAAAATGGTTGTTACACGGTTGCCTCGGTCGCGGATAGCGCGCCCTCGTCAAGCCGTGTAACAATCCTTACAAATATTTGATTAGGAAAAATAAAATTTGAAATTTTTTTTGTTTGTCTTTTATTGTATTTTAAGACCAAACCAAATGGGTATTTGTGCGATCTTATTCCCCCATCTTCTTTGATTTAAGGATATGAATAACCAACACCAAGATTGCGATAATAAAAATCAACAAACCTAAGCTTTGATGAACCAGGCAAAGAACCACGATAATGCAAAGACCGTTTCTTTTGTCCTGTTTTGTCGTCATGTTGGTGAAGGGTTTGAGCGTTAGTAAACGATATAACCATATTTATACCCAGCTGCTGTCATTTCTATTGTAATAATTGGAATAGAGTAGCCCATATAATAACAATAAAAACCCCATTCAAGGCAATAATTATGTGTCTGAAAACTTTTATTCTCGACTAATTTATGTCTGTGAACTTTTATTCTCAATAAATAAACCTATACATGAGCAATTCATTAGCTAGAACATGTATGCCCCCCCCCCCTAAAAAAAATAAAAATAAAACTAGACTCTTGTTGCTATGGCAACAAAAATGTCTTCCGTTCCTCATGTATTAATCTGCACAAAAAATCCAGTTATCTTGTAAACAGAAATTGGATATAATATATACATTTTGTTTTTCCTCAAAGGTTGGATGTTCCAAGTTTCTGTTACCTTTAGTAACTCGTTAAGAAAAGAGTTTTATCTCGGGACCGGAAACGGACAAACGGAAGTGATTAAGGAAATTAAAAGTAGATATTTTTAGTACATTTACCTACGGAACGTTACTGTTCTTCACATTGAGTAAAATGTTAAAAAAATCTAAAGTAAAAAAAGTCATCTGCTTGAATGCTTCAAGTGAGAACCGGAAGTGACGTACGACAAAATGAAACCCGTTAAACACATGTACAAACAAATGTTCATCATCCATATAAGTTTGTTGTCTTGATCTTTCACAGTTTCTGAGATCTTGCGAGTACTTTATGTTTTTATAAAATAAGGCTATTCGAGATATTTGAGATATCTCACCGAAAGTGGATTTTTTTTTTACCATTTGAATATGACCTTTTATATTTCTTTAGCTTAAATGTTACTTCCAGGCTAAGTAAACAAAATAATTTTTAAACAATCAAAATTTTTTGTACTTCCGTTGACGACCGGAAGTTACGCCGGATTAAACAAAATAGTGGTAACACATGAACATACATTGGTCTATCATTCCACAAAGTTTGGTTGTTCAAGTCGTTACCGTTTTTTAGATCTCGTCAAAATAAGAATTTTTGACTCGGGACAGGAAACGGACAAACGGAAGTGCTCAATGAAAATTAAATTTATAATTTCTTGTTTACTTGCCTATCTTACATTATTATTTATCGAAATAACTAAAACTATCAAAGGAAAAAAGTTAAACTGACAAACAGCTCGATTTGTTTGAACTCTTCCGGTGTGGACCGGAAGTGACGGAAGACAAAATAAAAGCGTTTAAACACATCTTCAATCAAATGTCTATCATACGTGAATGTTTCGTGCTTTGATCACTTTTAGTTTCTGAGATATCGCGGGTACAAAATGTGTTTTATAAAAGCTACCTGAGATAATTGAGATATCTCACCGGAAGTAGAATATTTTTGTTGATATTACATCGCAGAGATATCCTATGTAGAGATTTATACCTTTATAATTTTTCTATGGACAAAACAATTAATGCCTAAAAATAATTATTTTTGAAGTGCTTCCGGTGACGACCGGAAGTTACGACGAACAAAACAAAAGTGTTTAAACACATCTACAGCTATAGGTCTATCACCCCACAAAGTTTGGATGTTCAAGTCTTTACTGTATTTGAGATCTCGAGGTGACAAGCTTTTTGTCGCGGGACAGGAAACGGACGAACGGAAGTGAATTTAGAAAATCTTTTACTAAAAACCGCTAGATGTTTATATTTTCAGTCATTCCTGAAAATTTAATAAAAATTCATCAAGACATCTCTAAGAAATTCACAAGACAAAAAGGGGGAAAAAATAATAATAATAACTAGACTCTTGTTGCAAAAGCAACAAAAAGGTCTTCCGTTTTGATATAGAAGTATCAATTTAACTGTAAGACATTGCTTCTCTAACATAAATAAAAAATGGATACGAAAATTATTGTGAATGATAAAAATATCAAAATTAGGTGTACTTCCTGTGACGACCGGAAGTTACGCCGGATAAAACAAAATAGTGTTAACACATGTACATACATAGGTCTATCATCCCACAAAGTTTGGTTGTTCAAGTCGTTACTGTTTTTGAGATCTCGTCGAAATCAGGTTTTTGGTCTCTGGACAGGAAACGGGCAAACGGAAGTGTTAAATTTAAATTGTATTCAATATTTCTTGTATACTTGCCTTTTATACATTATTTTTCATTTATCTAACTAAAATATATCAAAGGAAAACAGTTAAACTGATAGACAGCTCTTTTTTTAACTCTTCCGGTATGGACCGGAAGTGACGGAAGACAAAATGAAACAGGTTAAACACATCTTCAATCAAATGTCTATCATCTATGAAAGTTTCGTGTCTTGATCGCTTATAGTTTCTGATATCTCGCGGGTACAAAATGTGTTTTAAAAAAGCTACCTGAGATAATTGAGATATCTCACCGGAAGTAGAAATTTTTTGTTGATATTACATCGCAGAGATTTCCTATGAATAGATTTATTCTTATATATTTATTCTATTGACAAAAAAATTGATGCGTAAAAAAAATATTTTTTAAGTGCTTCCGGTGACGACCGGAAGTTATGACGAACAAAACAAAAGTGTTTAAACACATCTACAGCTATAGGTCTATCATCCCACAAAGTTTGAATGTTTAAGTCTTCACCGTTTCTTAGATCTCGAGGTGACAAGCTTTTTGTCGCGGGACAGGAAATGGATGACCGGAAGTGAATTTAGAACATTTTTAATTAAAATCCTCTAGATCTTTTTATTTTCTGTCATTCCTGAAAATTTTATAAAAATCCATCAAGACATCTCTGAGAAATTCACGAGAGAAAAAGGGGAAAAAAATAATAATAATAACTAGACACGATCTCGTTGCGAGCAACGAGGAGGTCTTCCGTCCGATTTTTAGAATATGCAATGACCTTACTCTTGACCTTCATCAACGAAACGAAATCGGAAAAGGAGGCGGGATCTATGAGTAATGGGTGAAAGACTATCTATTCCTTTGGTGTCCCTTATTTGAGGGATCAGCTCCTTTTCATTCATTTTAGTCAAAAGGTATTTTTTTGTGTACCACTAATAAGTATTTAGAAATTGGTTACCGTTTTTGAGAAATCTGGGAAAAATTGTTTTGATATCCGGTTCTAAAACTCCTTTTAGGGTCCAGATAAAAACAATATATATGGTTGTACATTGTTAAGCTCAATATTTTGATCATCTTTTGTTAAATATTGCTTTCCAAATGTTTCTTCATTTTGAGATATTATGCATTAAAGTTTTGGACTTCTGGCCCCTTAAAAATTACTAATTACGTAACATAGGAGTAAATGATTGCCATGTATAGGTAAATAACCTTAGAATGAACATAATTGCTTCTATAACGCATCACAAAATATTTCACGGTAAAAGGTTATCATTAAAAGACTTCAGAGCTCCCTCAGTCCCTAATTTGAAGGGCCAGCCCCTTTTTCTTGATTTCAAATGAAAGCTTTTGTCAATTCAAACACATTTTGTTCAAAAAGCGTTTACAAATTATGTACCGTTCTCGAGATATCTTGAGAGGGTCGTTTTAGGGGCCGACCCTGTAACTCCTTTTAGGGACCGCATAACAAGAAAATTATGGTTTCAGGTTGTTAAACTCTATATTTTGAGCATCTTTTGTTCAATATTGCTTATCCAAATGTTTCTTCATTTTGAGATATTGAGCATCAAAGTTTTGGACTTCTGGCCCCTTAAAATCCCTAATTACGTAACATAGAAGTAAATGATTGCCATGTATAGGTAAATAACCTAAGAATAAACATAATTGCTTCTATAACGCATCACAAAATATTTCATGGTAAAAAGTTATTATTAAAATACTTTAGAGCCCCCTCAGCCCCTTATTTGAAGGGCCAGCCCCTTTTTCATGATCTGAAATTAAAGCTTTTGATTCAATTAAGTTTTTTTGTTCTACATGTTTTAACAAAATGCTTTGAAGAAAAGAGATATTCAAAGAAAACCAAGAAAAATCATGACGCCTTTTTTATCCTAATTTTCAAGCTCGGGCGAGCTTCGGCGCTCTTTGAGATAAAGATGATTAATGGCCATTAGACACTATTTCAGTCTTTCGTCTATCAGCCCTGAAAAGTTCAACATCATATCTTAAATGGTAAAAGAGGAGTTCTCGTGACAAAATACCCCTATAAAAACCGATAAATCCATGATATCTGAAGACAGGAAGTGACGTCATAAACAAAAAAAATTTCCAACAAGGTTCAGATCAATACCTATCAGAACTGAAAATTTGACGTAAATCAGTTGAGCCGTTTCCGAGAAATCGCGTGCACAAAATCGGTAAGAAAAAAAAAAATAATAATAATAATAGGGAAAAAGAAACCTAAGAAAAACAATAAGGTCTTCCGTTGGAAACGGAAGACCTTAATAAAAAGAAACATTACAATCACTATAAGGTCTTCCGTTGGAAACGGAAGACCTTAATAAAAAGAAACATTACAATCACTATAAGGTCTTCCGTTGGAAACGGAAGACCTTAATGATCGTTGCATCATTTATATATATATATAATTCAATATATAATTTTTATTCACATACATTAATTTACAATTCTTATAAAATAAGGCATCATTCTTATGAAGTGATATTTTATTTTATATCGTATAAAGAATGTTTAGGACATTCCATTCAAACGAAAGTTTTTACCACTTTAATGCGCTTCATTGTATAATGGCAGCTCATTCTGTTATTATTATTTGGCATGTCATCTAATGCATTCTCCAGACTGGCAATTCAGAGGCAGCTCTTCTCTGAGAAGAGATCATCAAGAAGAATATTAATACTTTTGAATAGGTAATGTGGGTTCATTTATTGTTATGACGCTTCAGTACAAGATCTACAGGCTTGCTTTTTTGGTGGTGCTAAAATGGAACACAACCTTTTTGGCACTGTGTGGAGTTGGCATCAGGTGTTCCTTCAGTTGACGTCGTTTGTCGAAACGAATGTTGCATGATATTCCAAATCAACTTTCAGGTTGCAACAGATTGTCAATGAAATACTGTAGAAGGAAATGATTAATAGTATTTACAATGTATATTATAATAATAGTATTACATGTAAGCAAATCATTAAAATTACAATACAACTGTAAATAAATATGAACTATATAGTGATTTTCATTACATTTTTATGAGTTAAAGTTACTTAAGATTAAATATGTTTATCAAAATCAATAAAATAATATTACATGTAAGTAAATCATTAACTATTACAACAAAACTGTACATAAATACATGTATGAAGTATATTGTGATTTTCATGAAAATGTTATATGAGTCAAAGTTAGTAAGGATACAAATGTTGATCAAAATCAATCAACCAATAACGTTAAAAAAAAAATTTAAAATCAATGCAGTCCTACAAATGCTCTTCTTGTGGTTGCTGGACAAGCATTTTCGAGCAATTTCAAAGGCATCGCGCTCAGTATTTCGGCAATATATTACTAGAGGCAAACCTGCATCATGGGCTAGGGTGGCCTGCTTGTCAAATACCTCCTTCTTTAGGACCCTCAGCCTAGTGGTGTGCCCATGAACGTAGTCCTATCTGCACTTCCCTATTTTCACCCTTTTTGGTTTCTTTATCAGTGATGCCAACTCAAGCTGGTGAGATTGGAACAATGGATCATCTTTTGGATGAACCCCACTGGCAAACCTTACCCTTTGGAAGAGCGAGTTCATCCCTTAATATTATTCTCGATGCTTTTGGAAAATTAAAATTGGAGATGGCTCTCTCAAAGTGTAGAACATGTACAAATATACGCCATTCTTATTTACATACAATCACATTTTATACATTATGGTCATTATTGTACATGAATTGCTCGTTGTCTTCGTTTTCACGCACTGTACTGAATCCCTTACTTTATTAGTTCTCTAGTCATTTCTTTTAGCCCAAATGCGCTTTTCTGATAACTTTTTGTTCGGAGTGATTATGTTCGTCTGTTATCTGTACTTTTTACATTTTTGACTTCTTCCTATCTAGAGCCACTGGTACAAAGAATCCTTGGGTAAAAGGGACTCAAGTTGGTCAAAATGAGTTTGTTTTCATATGAATATAAAAAGAAACATTTTTTAATTTTCATCAAATTTGCCCCCCAAAAAACTGCAACTTGTGTGGTGTTAATTTAAGTTTATTAAAATTATGATAGTCGGGAGTACAGTGAAGCCCAAATTGGGGGATGGATTTTTGCAAAGCTATAAAAAATTTTAATACTCTAAAAATGTGACTAGAAAAACAAACACTTGTGTTGAAACATCCCCGGGTCGTGAAGATTCAAATATGTTCAAAATACAAACTCTGGGATTGGTTGAGAGTTGAGTTTTCACTGAGGTGACTTTTGCAATTGGTCTTCGTCCGTCCTCGTGCCTCGTCCATCTTCTCTTAAATCATTTGACCAGTAAAAAGCAAAAACTTATAGGGATGCATTCTCAAGTTGTGTAGATTAGAGTCCAAATCATGATGAACCCGGGATAGGATTGGAGCTACAACAGAAAATTCATTTTCATTTGTATATAAAGAGGAAAGACTTTAAAAATCTTTTTCTTATTTGCCCAGAAAAGCTGCAACTCGTGTGTAAGCATCGTCAGGTAACATTGATTTAGGGTTGTTCAAATTAATGTAAATTCTTTTTCGAAATTGGGTAGGGGTAAAAAAAATGTGGTTGTCTTAAATCAAAAAAGTATACATTATATTTCAATGAAAATATATCTTCAATGTACCTCCATAGACAGAGACAAATAAATCTTGTGGGAATTGATTGTTTTTGAGGCCCATTTTAAGAATAGGGTACCCTACTTAATTGAGACAAAGTTACAACTTAAATATTAAAACAAGCTTGGATCTTTTTCTAATCAAATGGTTTTATTTTTTGGCTCGAAATCTCAAGATTTAAGGCAGGTTTTTGGCGAAGGCTTCCAGATTGTTGAATCGGCTCGCGAAGCGAGCGAGTCCTTGTTATCATAGCCGTTATTGCGAAAATTTTGCACTACATTATTCATGCGCTAAAGAAAATAGTGCATGTATTTAACTCTTTTGTTTGTGTGATTGCTAATTTGAAATGGTTAAACAATCTCACCTTCATTTACACATATATTTTTAAAGGTTTTCTTGATGTTTAAAAAAATAAAACAAATCAAAGTAGTTTTTGTTCAGTCGCTGCCAATGAATTCGACAACTTACACGGGAAAACCTTGTTCCGTATTAATGAATGTAACGATTTGAGAAGTTCCGAATGGAGATGTGCATAAAATCTATTTTTAGAAAAACCCAGTTTGTTTTTCAATATTGAGCTCGTGAAGCGAGAAGACCCTCGCTGTCATCGAATATCTTGGAGTGGATTTTGAGCATAAACGTGAATTGATAATGTGCGGTATAATGCAAATAGTTCTTGTCCTTTGACTCTATCCTACGATATATGCATTGCCAGTCTGACGGGCATTGCCAGTTTATCATTCAAATATCAACATGCAGAACGTGTTAAATCAAAGTACTGAAAGTATTGACACGAGTTGATGATTCAGGAATCAGACATTTATTGACCCTTTCTGCTTTCAACAAGCAGCATTTGATATAAATCATGAATTAAGTATATAAGTATCTTATTATCACTGGCTACAATATATCAAAGATAAAGAAAATCACGAATCGTGAAAGATCATTTTTTAAATAAATAATCGATAGTGGATGATATCTAAATATTATTATCATAAAATTTAATATGATAAAGGTGGTCTCATAAAGGTGATATCTGCCACAACGAGCCCTGTAATATTTGTTCATCTATGTTTAATTTATTTACAAAAGACAGAAATTTTTTATGTATTACTAACAATGCAATAAAAAAATTCCATCAAAATATTGACAACATGTTCAAAGCGAGTCGACTCTTAGGCCCTTTAGGCCTTTGATTTACAACCGCAGTCATAGATTATGTACTTGAATCCTTTTTAACTGGATGTTATGTAATTGCTCTTTGGGTTTCCTTTTGTTCTACTTTTAATAATTCCAAAATTTTGTCGTATGTTTTTAGCATAGCTTTTTCTCAAAATAAACGGCGAATTACAATTGATAATTGAAGGTAAATAATTGACATTGGTAAGAGCTAATCCTTCTACGACAAATAAAGCCTCAACCACGAGCAGTGATTTCATATAATTGAACATCTCAACATCACTTGAACTGATATTTTCATAAGTCCCAGAGTTAAATGAAATAAATGTGTTATATAACTCTACGTTATCTTATTCCAAACTTTCGTCTTCTGGACCGTTAGCGATGAAGAAAATATCCCCTTAATGATCCTTCAGCGCCCAGGGTCCGTCACAAAGTCCACTAATAGTGTTATGTTGGCCTCTGAACAGTTCGCTTTTCTGAAGGTATCGGCTTCCGTTGTCGTCTGTCAACTATGTTTACCTTCCACTGGTGATCCAGACTATCTCCTCTGAATGAAGAGTTCCGCAAAGTTGGACGTAACTCGCAAATCGTAATTGCTACGTTTACGATAGGTTTAGCGAAACGCTCTTATACGTGAACGTCCGGAACTCGTAAGTGTAGCGTTTACGATCTACGAATTGTTAGTGAAACGGTCGCCCGGAGGGCATTGAAACAGTGTAATGAACAATTGGAACTGCTCTTTGATCAGATAAAACTTAATAGTTTTCATGATTGAATACACCACATTTATCATTTAACTTCATGTTTAAAATTTTAAATCATGTTTTTCTGTATTTTAATTTTTAGGGCTCTCTCTGTGGGCGTCCAATAGTGATAAGTTTGTCCCTACGTCCGAGAGCATCTGTCTGGGGAATTCTCTCCCCTTTGCCCAGCCTGGCTCGTACTTTACCTACAGAGTGCATTTACGTTAAGGGTGTGCAGTGACCTTGAACGAAGTTTCTAGGTCTACGGTAAATTCATAACAAAAATATCCGAAAAATCCTTGTCCGGATCAAAAATTCTTATTAATCTGGATCATACCTCACCAACAGAGTGCCATAGGTCAAAGAGCGGGCAGTGACCTTGAATGGCGTTTCTATATCAAGTGTCAAGGTCATATCAGACTACGCAAAAAGTAGGGGTAAAGGGTGTGCAAAGACCTTAAACTAATTTTCAAGATCAAACGTGAAGGTCATAACCATAGGTTAACCATTAATTTCTGAATGTGTTTGGTAGATCTGATGGTTAATGTTTTGACATTCGAGCCTCCTTAAGGACGGAGTCTTCTCGTTATCAGACATACTTCTTATACTAAGAAAATCAAGAAATTTTGACAGTCAAACAGATCATATTACCAAATGATTTTATCAGTTTTATCACATTTGGCCATCTTGTTTTCGCATTAAGGTCATGTCAAGGTCACTATCTTTTCCCTCATCTTAAAGGATGATAAATTTGCAGTTATGTAGACATCTGTTTAAGATATGAATTTTCTGTTTTCAAAGAAATTATAGAATATCAGAATGTCTTAATATCAGCTTATAATACCAAATTGGAATAAAAAGTTGAACTGAAATTGCTATTGCTTACCCTGCATTTCTTCCAGTTTTCTTAAATTTTGAAGATATTTTGATTATTTTTTCATGCTTCCAATATTAAACATTTCTGATTTTACATATAATGAAGGCGTAATAGAAAAAATATAAATTGACAGAAAAGCTAATGTGCTGATGTTTTAATAAGAGAGAAAATTCGATTTTAGTGGTTTTTCACACAACTATATATAGAATGAGAGCTTAAAAAGCTAATAAAATGTAATTTGATAGGCAAATCATATATGAAAAACGTATTCTGAAACTCGCGTATCTGATCATTAGTTCACATTAGTTTAAAAAATCCAATTTTTATGTTCTAAACTTTGATTGCTATTTGTATGCCAAGTAGTATAACAGTTTAAACAGAGAGAAAAATATGATATTTTAATTTCCTTTCATCTTGATTTAACGAACATTAAATCAAATTTACTTTTGACAAGTCGAAAACCAGAAAAGACTTCTTCCTTACACGGGGCCTTTTGAGATGGTCACCGTCTCAATGATGTCTAGTGTGTCAATGGTTTCTTTAAAACGCCCAATTTATTGTCTAACTCAGTGTTACACTGATTTGTTACAATGATTTTAGCCTTGATTTCCACCTCTTCTGTTGTTGATTCAATATACTGTATGTTCAATCAAGAGAACAGCAAATTGTTACACAAAGGAATAAAGGATGTTGTTTATTCGGGCTTTGAGTTCTCAAATTCGGAATAGGCGGATTGTTATAAAGTTCAATGCCATGAGTAAAATATGTTCTGAACACGAAATGTATTTATAAAATGAATTATTATTGACATAGCATTCGATATTTTTACTATATTATGGAATTAGGCTCAAACACAGACTTTTAGCAAAACAGAGGAAATCTAAACTAAGTTTTCAGCTAAGGCATTTTTGGCAGTACTATAATATTAAAAGTTAAGATTTCATTTTTAGTCAGCAAAATAGTAATTTCGCATATTTTTTGTTGGTTTTACCTCACTTATTCGGTAAGATAATCTTATGGCACACAATGCGAAAAGACACCATATCTGAAAATTTTAATCATTAACCTGATATAAATTTATTGCCAGCAGAATAAGGTCAGTATAATAAGTGTAATACTTAGATTGAAACAAAAATGAGTAGGGATATGAAAACTGATTGAGGAAATTCGGACCAAAATATATTCAAAATTTGTTTAAAAATTGTCTAAGATTTCGTTTTTAGTCAGCATAATAGTAATTTCGCATATTTTTTGTTGGTTTTACCTCACTTATTCGGTAAGATAATCTTATGGCACACAATACGAAAAGACACCATATCTGAAAATTTTAATCATTAACCTGATATAAATTTATTGCCAGCAGAATAAGGTCAGTATAATAAGTGTAATACTTAGATTGAAACAAAAATGAGTAGGGATATGAAAACTGATTGAGGAAATTCGGACCAAAATATATTCAAAATTTGTTTAAAAATTGTCTAAATATTTTGTGTATGATATATATATGTATAAGACAATCTAAAGCATTTGTTGGCTATTGTTGCTCTGGTTAGCAAATTATATTAAATGTGTTCTTAGAAACACGGATACATTTGATTTGATAAATTCTTCTTCTTATTCTTCTTCTTCTTCTTCCGGTAAGGGGTTGACCTCATTAGGTGAGTGATGATAACCCCGGCGTGGATTTAAAAATTCAGTGGTTTTAGTTTTGTTTTGGTTAATTTTTATTAAGGGGTGTGCATTTTGTTTTTATTGTCTCTTTCCATAGATACAAAAATGTTAATGTGTCGTAGCTGTGACAATGTACGTTGTATGGAGTATATAGAGTGTAATATTAATGCGGATGCAGGGTAGTATAAAACTACTATTGATTGTATACGAATACATTTATTATATACAAGTTTTACTCGTGAGTAATTTGAAGAGTTACTTGCGATAAATTTACAACATAGACTTTTTTTTCAAATAGCTTCTACAAACTCCCGCCAGATTTCATGTCCACCAAACCAAACTCTTCTCTATGTGCGGAGACGCAGAGGACTAAGGGTATTATGTTGGTTTCTATTTCTAAAGTTTAAAATTCAATTCAATGTGTTTCAATAACAGGACACTGCAGGCTAGACAGATTATTAGGAATTATGTACATGGTGAAATGTCAATACATATTACAATTCTAGGCATAAATTATGTCATTATGTGCCACAAACCAAATAATTGCGGTTACTTTTGGAGTCAAACCATCCCTATGATAAAAACAAGCAAGGTTTTCAAAATTTAATGGATCGTTAAATATTGAATATTAGTGTCAAATACACTGTATACAATGTCTGTATAAAAGTATATGGATATTAAATGGATTTCTAATTAAATTTATACGTAATCAATATGCATTTATACACTGTCACTGTCAGTGTGATAAAAATGGGACTTTATAGAAGTGTAATAATCAATATTACATAGAGGCATTAAAACAACTAAAAGGAAAAAAGTGTATAGAAAAAGATGTACAAAATTATGAAAAATGATGATTATATAAAACACAATTGTATAAACATGTAGTATAATAAATGGATTTCAATATGTAGTATAATAAATGGATTTCAATATGTAGTATAATAAATGGATTTCAATATGTGGTATAATTAATGGATTTCATTGAAATATTATGGCAGGATGTTATGACCACACAAAAAAGAACTGTACTAAACACAAAAGGATGACTATCATTAATGATGAAGTGATGGACGAAGCAGAAAGTTTTACGACCGAAATCCTCGAATCAACGTGTACACGACCTCCTGTTAGAAAGAAAAACACATAAATATACATGTATATGTATAATAAAATTTAATTTACTAAGCATTTAGCTTACTAAGAAAAACATCAATGCATTTTACATAAACATGTAGTTTAACCATGAAGCTCATAAAGATAAAATGCAAAATTATTGCCTCTATAACTGAGAACAAGCGACATCGCACTTACCTAGAGTGAAATATTGCGTGGGACTCATTTTACCATCGCCTCCTTTGCTGAAACCCAGGACGCGGAGAGCATACACATAACCTTTGGATATTCCATAGACCACCCCGTATGTTTCTTTGCCAACAATCGTATCATTTGCGGATTTTATATTTTCACCGACGAGCCACCATCGAATCTTGAGAAAAGGAAAAATAATGACCAAAACAGAGTTAGCAGTTTACTTTGAGCTGCTCGGTTTTTTTGTTTACTTTTGAAGTAGTGCTATTTATAGTATCATTGGCGATTTGCCTGCAAACAGCCAGGACTCTGCTTTCAGCAAAGCCCGGCTAAAAACCATTACCTTATAACCCCTCAGTGTCTCTTCAAATAACCCTGTGGACACGCCCCTCCATTCTACGTACACACTGTTTGGGCCATGAGAATGAATGGTGACGAACTCCGGGTACAGCAACGGCGCTAGATGACACAAGAAGCTTACATGTAATAATGTTCAACTGTTGTCTTTGTAAAGCTCAAAATGTTTTGATTATTGAAAATAAGAAATATCTTACGGTTTAGGCAGGTCCCCAGAAGCTGCTTCTCGCTGGGATTGCTCTCTCCCGCCGTGTTGAATATCTGGACGGTGACCCAGTAGTCTGTGTTGGGTTCTAAACCTATGACGTTGTTACCCTCCATGTAGCCATAGTGGTAGGCCGTAACAGACTTCCTGTTTGCGTCATTGGCATCCTCAACGTTTATCTGCAAAAGAGTGTCCATTGCTAATCAAAACCGGATTTTATCATTCTTTACAAAACATCAGTCTTATAATTCATCGTTAATTTTTTACTCTATTGGCCACCTTATGAAAGAAGCCAACATATTTTGCCAAGACTAGATGTAAAAAAAGTAAATGGAATTGTTTAAGTGTGTTTGACGCAAATGATATTAGAAGAGGAGAAGCCCACCTCAAAGCCTTGAATTACACCTTTGATGGCATCTCGTGTGTTTGGTAATGGATCCCATGTTACCCACAATGCCGTGGAGTTGATCTCCCAGCCATTGACATTGGTCGGGCGCAAAAGGGGAACTGTAATGTTATAATAAAAACAGCATTTACAGAAAGCACCGGAAACAAGAGTATACATGTTTATTTCCTCAGCGAGAATATTTCGACCATAATTTGTGCACAAAGTATTCTACATGAGATAAATATTCTGTGTAAACTTTAAACCTACAAATTTAAGTACGATTGATGATCAGTTTTTAAATTTTAGTGCTTGTTTTCTATAAAATTCAATGTAAAGCAGTTTCTTGGTCTTCAGTGACTTACTTCCCTCGGATGAGTAGACTACGGTGGATGTACTATTGGGCCCTCTTCCGTATTTATTAAACACGCCAATCTTGACTTCATACGGTAAGTAAAATAGCTTATCGCTGTTCAAGTTCACTGTATAGGACACCGAATTTCCAGAAACCATCTTTTGAAACATGTGATCCGTCTCCAGAAGTGTTTTCTGAAACCAACAAGCTTAACAGTGTTAATACGCGTACTCAGTAAATGTTTGAATGCATTTAACTTCAGACAACATTGAACAGGCGCATTTCATTACTGAGAGTGTTGAAACTGAAATTTTCGTAAACGTATGGACCAAATCATTAATATTCCAATTTAAGGTGGGTCATATTTTGGTACTTAGATTAAGTATGGTTATACAGTAAACAGAATACCATTTGAAACATTTCTGTCGTTCCGTTCTTTCGCCAGTACACGTTGTAGCCGATGTTAGGGCCACACCTCTCTTCTTCTGCTAACAACTACAAATTATCATAGGCCTAGGGTTATCATTTGATATTGGGGACAGCAAACAAAACATAATGAAGTCCATCAATCTTAAAAGTGATCATGTTGACTTGTCGTTACATATAGAAAAGTGGCCTTTTTTATTGCTGGACATTCTTTGAAACGTTTTTGCCGTTCCCTAAGATTTACCCGCCATGAAATCGTCAGCACGCCTTCACTTCCGCCCCCTCCCCCAACGTTTTGAACGGAAACAACTGGTACGTCCGGCTTCAGTTGAATATACTCTGTACGGATAGAAGTATCCTTTTGAACAAATCAAACTTAGTAAAACTAAACAAAGAATGGAATATTTGATATTATTTTATTAAGCCTGTTACTTAAAGGAAATATCAATGAGAGCGCAACCACTCATCTAGAGTATACAATTGTGATATACCTGAGGGTTTGCTGTATTCTCCAAGCTGGGGAAATCTATTACGGGCAACTACTCTGAACTGGTAGCTGTTGAAGGGAACCAGTCCAGTAACCGTGTACTGCCGTTTGTCAGAGTCCAAATTTCCAGGGATCAAAACGTTAAAATCGGATAAATCTACAATTAAAAAAAAAACCAAAAGTTTCAAACAGCAGAACCAAACGTTGCAGTGCCTGAAATATGTACATATACTGTATTCTTGATTTTAATCTAGGAATTAGGTAAATTAACTAATCAATCCAAATTTCAAAATCAACGATGATCTTTTGAATTAATATACGATGGATATACTATTAGTATAATAATGAGATAACGAACTCGTTGCCACTGGTCGCCATTTTGGATTATCCATCGTTCGTGCCTCGATGTTATATTGTTGTATCTGAGAGCCATGGTCCGGAGGTTCTGTCCATTTGATCGTCACAGATCGGGTAGTCTCGGATCCCTTAATACGGTACACATTACCCGGCATTCCTGGTGGACCTGTGAGAAAGCATTGAAACAAGTTAGGTTAAAATTATGTCTGCGTGTAGATTTAAACGAAGTTTTGTTAACGTGGGTCAGATTGATTTTAAACATATATTTATGTTATTATTGAATAATCTAACCTTTGTCATGATTTGCTAATAACCATACCATAGGATGTTCTTTATAATAATAATAAAAATTTTGATATGTTAACTTAAACGCTATACTGAAAAATAACAAAAGGCCAAAAAATGTAGAAATAGAAGCTTGCATTATACCTTGTACAATAACGTTTGTAGATATGGAACTCTGGGTAATGGTTGACATGGCAACACACTCATACACCCCACTATGGTAATAATCTATGAAGTGAATGAAGAGACCAGAGATTCCCATTCGAGTACTCTGAAATAAATGTACAAACAAATATAGAATTAAGGTAATGTGAAATAATCATTGTTTGTGAGGAACCAATTTTCGTGGCTTTCGTTTGTATCCCTTGTCCACAAATTCGCATCCACACAAATGTAAACTGTTTACTAGCATTTAACATTTAACCCAAACTTGCTACCAACAAAATTACGTATCTGATTTTTGACTACCTATGAACATTGATCCCCACGAATAAAATTGATTCCACAGTACTCGTTCATTCAGTTTCTACGTCTTTTTTTTCTTTTGATATACTTCTAGCTAGTACTCGAGAGAATTCTATATTATTATTATGTTTTCCACTTTCAGTTAGTTTTACTATAAACTTCCTTGTTAAACCTGTCAATAGCCTTAATAGTTGTTGCTTTATATTTTAATTCAAATTTAATTTTCACGATTAAATCAGCACCTTTTCGTAGAAAAAATCCTGTGTAAAGTCAATTATTCTTCCATTGAATTTCCAGACTAGAACGAGATCTACTCTGAAGATATCGTATGACACCTGACACTCGATGAACACAGTGTCATTTTTGTTGACTCTCATCTCCGGAAACAGTTGTGTGACTATCGTTACGCCACCTACAAAAATAGCAACAACACAAAACCAGTTACTATTGTTGAGCCGCAATATTGCTTGGTCTTGATGATTTGTTTGACACACAGTTCATAAAGCCCTGAGAATAATATTACTATACTTTTATTTTTGCATTTCAAAAGTAGATTATGATAATTCAACTCAAATTGTATTACCTTTTTTTACTAAAGCGAGTAAAAAATGGTGGAAAAAATAAAACGTGCCAAAACATGACATAAGAAAAATTCTTGCCAAATACCGTTTTGCCCCCCCCCCCCCAAAAAAAAAAACCCAGCAAAATAAAATACATGTATGACTCTTTCATCAACCAGTAATATACTTACCAACGACGGTGACGTTTCCGGTACTCATGCTTTCTCCGTTCTGATTGGCTGCCACGCATGTGTATAGACCTGCGTCCACCATGCTAACTCCGACAATTTTCAGGTATCCATTGGACAACAACTGAGCTCCTTTCTGATTTCCATCTGTGATTGGAAGACTAAGTTTCCCGCCGTTTTTCAGCCAGCTGATCGTTGGGACTGGAGCAGCTTCCGGTATGCAGGGTATCGTCAGGTTGCCATTGTTTGCCGCCAGAATCGTCCTTGGGAGAGGGTTTTTAGCAAAAGATGGTTTGAACGCTACAAAAACGTACCGTATTTTATCAATGTGAAATTCTAATTTGGTTGAAAAGTGCTTTACTTCTGGATGACTGTTTAACAATCCGACGCTTGGACTAATGTATTTATTCATGTAAAAAAATGCATATATACAATATATTATGTATTAAAACTTTATTAATAAAATGTAAATGTGAATGATATGACTTTATTATGAAACTAAAAAACTCGAATTAAAAGAGATTGGGAAATAGCGGCATACAAAGAACTTTGAGCTGGGCGCTAGATACAGACGATCCGTGTATATTGGTGGCCTCACAGCTGTACATGCCATCATGAATACGCTTTTGAAGGTTCTTTATCTTCAGGACATTTGAATATATCTCAATTCCATCAGTTCCTGAGGTAATGAGTCGAGCGTTCTTGTACCACACGTACGATGCACGTGGACTGGCGATTCCTTCACAACGCCATGTAATGTCACTGTTTTCGTCCACAATGAGATCTTTCAGCGGGTATATAAAGTAAGGTTTTGCTGCAAATTCAAAGAAACACAAGAAAATCCCTTTAACAATTGTTCGCATTGTATCGTTTTCAAAATCGTTCAGTACAAATCAAATGTAATATCATTTGTTGCTCAACTTTCTCAGTTTTCTGGAAAAAGATAATTGTGAAAAATCGATTAAAATTCTTTTTAAAACAAACTGACCATTAATGGTAAGCAAGAAATCCTTTGATTCTGTCTGCGTTCGCCCTTGTACGTGACATGTGTATGTCCCCTCATCCGTAAACTGTACGTTTGGGATCACCAGTACTCGGTCAAAGTTCTGTGTGTACGCTTTGGAAGGCAAATTTCCGTTTCCAGATTTTGACCATCGATATCTTAATGGTGTTCTGGAATTTATATAATTTATAAATTTATTCAACTCAATAAAAGTAAAATGGTTACAAGATCATGACTGAAATTTATTAGCAATTGTTAAAAGACCAGTATTTTTCTTTCTTCCGTGTTACAATTTTTCAGTTAAAAGGTTTTAAACTTTAACCATTAGAAGAATATGGATTTCTTTAGTTTAAAACAGCTATTTATTCTGTTTACTTGGGTTTTTGGAAAGGATGATATAATTGCTAATTAGGGAAAAAATCATGTCAGACCTTCCGTAGGCTAAACATTCAATGGTTATTTTCTGACCCAGTCTTGGTGATTTCGGAAACACTGCCGGGAAATCGTCGTGTATCTGCGGCGGGTAGAGAGCGGCCGCTGAAATTTATTAATTTTGAGTGACTATCAATGTATCATCTGAAGTAATAGCCCCCGTTCTTAAAAAGCGCGAACATTGCGATGAAAAATCAACAAAATATTTACTATCTCCGAGGACATCTAGCTTGATATCCAGGCTCGTTTCAGTCGGCGGTTGGTCAGTTGCTAGGGTGTCGCCAGGGAACGCCTTCAACGTCACTATGCAATGGTAGTTCCCCTCGTCGTTTTGTTGGACCTCAGAAAAATATAGGTTGCCGTCCGCCGACAGAAAGAAGTAGCTGTTTAAGGCCTGTATCAAAAAGCTTGTTCCTTTCATCCATTGATAGGACACAGCTGTGGTTACAAAAGTATAAAATTTAAAAATTATATTACCTGTTTTTCAAACATATCAGAAAGGTAGAGCAGACGTTTAACACATTTTATGAAAATAATGAATTCCCACACAAGATGATCTTCAAATATAAATTAGAGGTTGCAAATTCCAAACCTGGCTTGTGAGTTGGTGGGTTACAGTTGAGATACGTTCCTTGATAAAGTGCAACCCGATTAACACCGGGAGCAACATTTGGGAACTGGGCCAAACCTGAAAGAGAGGCAACGGATACATATTATTGCATGAAACATAAAATTGACCAAAATATTAGCAGGAAATAAAAAGAAAATTCAAGAGTCTAAAGATTTATTTAACAAATTATTAGAGTTAGTTGATTTGTGCTTCAACTATTCCTATATACATTTCCGAATGGTACTCACTTCCAAACGTAATTTTTGACGGGGCACTTCGCACTGATCCAAACTTATTAGAGGCCTCGCAGTGATATATCCCGGCGTCACGTCTTTCGTCAATTCTATTGAACGTCAGTTTTCCGTTACTGATGGTGTAGAATTCAGACTTGCCAATAACCTCCTCACTTCCGGTGACGTCAGTTCGGTGCCAGACGTACCGAGGCTGTGGGATTCCGGTGGCTTCGCATTCAATGCTAGGTAAATGAGATCTGTTTGTAAGAACCATATTGATTGGATGCATCGTGAAACGGGGTCCTCTTGGTGCTAATGTAGGGTCTGTCAGGTTTGAGCCGTATGCTGAAAAGATAGTTTGTTAAATTGCACGCGGCTTTCATCGTGTTTTTAAACTGGTAAAATGAACTCAATTAATTTTCACACGAGTAGCACAGATTTTATATATCAGTTTAACTCGCAATATCATGGTTAAACATTAGGATATTTGTTTCATATAATCATCAGTATACAATTTTCACAAAAAGTCTTACTGAAATCGCGATTCTCTTGTAGAAGCCGCTGGGTTTCAGTTATGGGAATTTCACATATAAATCTGTAAGCTTCTCTGCCATCAGTTGCTCCCCATGCATACTTTTGAAGTGATGCTGCAAAAACGAATATGAATGAACAATAAACACAGTGTATATTACCCCTACGAAGGAATGTGCATGTGTTGAACTTGTGGTCTTATATTGTACTTTACCTGAATATTTGTATACAATGAATTTTGAGAAACCCTGCAAGTCGTCTGGGCTTGCCCAAAACATGACGTCATCACGTGACACGGTACCGTCTCCACTCCACTTGATGTGATTCTCATCCCTGTATCCACTCGTGTACCAGAAAGATCTAAACAAATGAGTGGATATCTATTCAATGTTTCGAGAATATGTACTTGCAATGCTAACAAAAAAATGAAAATTATAAAAGAGATATGGATGGTCTTTCATGGCAATTCTTAGACCAAATGAATCTCGTTATGAAGACATGTGTGGAATTATACTTTACCAAATAACAGCTCATAGCTAAACGAATAATAATTTTTAAAACGTTAAGGTAGATATAGACCCGATGGGTAATTTGTGTTGACCAGACAGCCTCCGTAAGCACAAAAATTGGAAAGAACAAACATTTCATTATAATTAAAAATGCTAATTGATCGTATGAGTAGCTGTAAATATTGGTTGTAAACGTTGGTTGAGAATGTCCGTACCTATCCCTGTCTATTCTCTGTAGTGTCGTGTCGATAAACTGGTGCTCTTGGGCGGAATTGACGCTTAACAGTCCGGCTCCTTGGGCCTTGGATAAAGAATTTAAACGGTTAATGCTGAACACGTCTTCATAAAGCGGTTACAAAATATGCGAAATGTATTATTCTTTCGTCCGAATTATATTTCTAAATTGAACAGTTCAAATATTTCATTAATTAAACTCATTAGTGCTTCTGTTAATTGTACCTCGCATGCTTTTGCTGCCTCGTCATATATTCGTAGTGGGTAGACGTTGAATTTGTAACAGTTGTTTCCAAAGGGATACCAGTTAATCGGACAGTCTAAATTCACAAACGTTAAAAGTCAAAAATGTTAAATAAGCTGACATGCGTAAGAATTTGTATGTATTTTAAATAATTAAATTCTAGCACGTAACCATGTAAACGGTATCCATGTAGTTATTGAAGTAAAGTTTAAACACATCAGCAAACTCTAGATTTGATGCAAACGTAAATGCCGATAAGTTGTTTTATAAACTTTTTTAGACTGGACAAGACAAATAAAGTCTGAGTGTGTAAACCGAGCGATCATACTCTTTTTTGTACAATAATTTTTATCAAGTGACATAATAGGCGAATTCACGATATATGCATTGACCTACCTGATGAATTTAGTATCATACATGTACATGTTTATAACCTAAAATGAAATGTTGGTAATCTACAAACATCTCTTAACAGGTGACGTAACACAGAATTAAGTACCGTATATGGAGTGACCTTACAGAGATTAAGGTATCCTACATGCAATGACTTAACAAAGGATAAGGAGCCCTCTGTGTGTAGTGACACGGAGTCTGGAGAATTTGCAAGTAAACATTAAGTGAAACAGGAGACAGTAAATGTTGTGGAATTTATAGATATGGGTACTTTACATGTATCGTTGTAGTGACCTAAGACGATAATTAAATACTCTGAACAGTGGCGTCGAAAAACTAGCCCCATCCCCGGTTCCGACGCATATGCTGAATATGCAATAGATTTGTGAAGACACATTTTATGATTCTGCAGTTTTCGATCTAGGTTGAAGACATGCTCGTGATATTGCAGCTTTAAGAGACTTCTAAGTACTTCTACACTGGTTGGAGATTTGTTGTATCTTTAATCATGCAATAAATCTTTTGTCAGTAAAAGTAGCATCCAGAATGTAGGTGAATATTTGGTTGATATATTACAATATTTTGCAGGTTTTCGGTGGTTTCAGCTCAATACCGGTTTCGCGCAGACGAGATATCTCTGAAGGATTCAAGTACGTCTGAGTGGCACCGCACTTGTACTCGGGGTTAAGAAATAAAGCGTAAAAAAAGTGTCGGTCTTACATTCAATTAACATATACCGGAATTCATTTCAAATGTTAATAAATTTAAAAGCAAGTAACCAATTATGCTTGTAGATATTCATCTTACAGATGAATAGAACTTGTAACGATTTATTATCATACATACATCTATATACAGGTGTTACGGGACTCTTTCTGACATTGGGCCAACCGTGAGCTTACTGTAGACGTATTACATTTGGCTGTGTATACTATTAGCGTTGTTGGTGGAATGCGGCTTCCGCTAAATCGAGTACACCGCTAATTGCAATACATACATGTATATGAATTAGAATAGCCACATACAGGAATACGTTAATTCAAATCCACGCCAATTGGTTCAAAAACTATTTTCCGCCAAATATTGTACACGCCAAATAAAATACGTTTACAGTATTCTCTTGTTGTTGGACCTAGCCTTATGAAACCTCTAACAAGCCAACACGTGCTTTGGTTCTAAGGTTTTTATCTAGACTTTGCATGAAATATACTTTTACACGAGTTTTGTATGCATCAGCACCGAAGGTCTGATTCAAACTGACAATAGTTTACAATTTATAATCATATACATTGAACAATCGAATAACACAATGAAGGATTAACATAATATGTACAGATATAAAGAAACCAATTATCAAACGGCTTTTGAGTAACTTGTAAAATTTTAGCAGCATGCACGTCATTAAAGGATTAATAAGGACTAAGTGTCAATAAAGATGAACAAAAGTCAATTGAAATATTTCAAACTGTCCACCTCTGACTGTGCCTCAGGTGGGATTAAGGCTGCGCGGAATTTAGAACGTTTTAGAATAGTTGTCGATATAGAGGGAAAGTTTTTGTAACAATTAACGCGAAGTCCGAAAAAGGTAATTTACACAATAATTAAAAATAGTCCGAATAATTGAATTTCACACCACGACACAGGTATAATAGTAATTACAGAGTTTGTTAAGGGATGTGTGCTTTCAAGCGATTTGTCCCCACTAGTTAATACCCTGTAAATTGTGAAAGGTTTGTTTTGATAAGTGAACGAAATAAAATAAATCACTTGTAAGCCTCCAGCTTTGGCTACTGGGTGATGTAAGCCATTGGTTTAGATTAAGTAAAGTGAAAGAGTACGAATGTCCATTGTTTACTTGATTGCGAGGTAAATCTTAGAATTACTTATTTACATGTACTATTAAATGGATATAGACACTATCATTATTATTTCAAAAGAACCATAATGCATGTAATTTTCACTTCATGTCAAGACTAAGATACTTGTATTCTCAGTATATTCTTGACAAATTTAAACATCAGTTAAACAAATTAAATTTAATTAAAATTATAACAATCGCAGATCATTAAATCATTCTCTGTACAAGACGTAATAATTGATATGAATATCATTTCTTGCTTAATTGGGTGGTCTCCTTATTACACACTGCAAAGTGAATATTGCACATATTTTGATTACTACATGAATATCATTTCACTAAATTATTATTTAATAAGATTTTTAAATCAATTGAAAAAAAATGTTGAAACTACATTCGTGTTGTATTTAATAAAGGAAAATAATTATTTTATAATATATTTGTGACTATTTATATTCATTTTGTATTGTATTGTTTATTGGTCAACAGCTATCATATATGTGTAACAGTGTAACACAGATCATATACATATACAAAACAATTGATACAATTACTAACGGATTTCTTGAAAAATAGGCAAGTTTAAGGAATTTTCCGATGACTTAATCATTCTTAATATATATTACCTAAATTGCACATTTTTATTTATACTTGCGGAACATGTGGCATTTAGTGAATAATTTCTTGAAATTTTAAATTCTGTTGAAAATATGGAGATGTTTTAAAAATAAAACCATGTACTTCTAGAAATGGGTTTAACATAATATTGTGCGTGAGGTCACGGTGCACTGCAATGATTGCGTAATAGTACTCACTTGAAGTCGGTATCAGCTGGGAATAACTAGTAGAGAAAACCAGTACCAAACCAGTCAATATCCGGAAAAGTCTCTTCATGGTGGCATTGCGTTCAACAATCTAATAACGTTAGAAGTAAGTAAGAATATAGATCTGTCAAATTGACCAACCCATAATGCATCAACTATACACATCTGTATATCCCAAAGATGAGGCTTCTTCCTATTTGATACTGATACAGAAATAATAATTAAAAAGTCCATATTCTATAGTTTTGGCTTTTTCTTTGTAATTTAATTTTGGACTATAAACGTGTAAAAAAAGTCATGAAACTATTTTAGTGTTTTTAAACACTATGAATTAAAAAATGTTTTTATCCAACGATAAACGTTTTGCTTAACATGAACGTTAAGAATGGTAATTGATGCACGAAAGTGCATAAAATTGGATAGACGCAATACAAATTCTAAATTCTAAAAAAGTATCCTTTTATTTATTAGCCTTCTGACTTATTTATAAACTATGGAAATAGAATTGTCAGAATCACCACAACGTATATTAATTTTATCTATTTCAAACTCTGTCGTTTATTTTTATACCTTATAAACTTTACGAAAAGTCTCTTTTTATTGCCTTGTTCATAGTATATAAATAGTTCATGAAATTTACCCTTTTTTGAAATTGTTGCATACAAGTGCACAAGTGAAGCTGTAATTTAATTAAAATTGATTTGAAAATAAAGCTATATGTCTTACCTTGTCTATATCTCAGTTAATCGTACATTTTGTCGTAAGTTACGTTACAGATGCAATATTAAAGTCAAATAAAAACCATATTGAAAAATTGATTAGATAAGATTAGTTGCGCAAAAGTTGAAGGAAGTCTTATCAGTGCGTTTGTTGACTTAGAATCTTGTCTTCGTGTGACGCATGTACTTTGTGTAATAGTACATCTAACACTGAGACCCCCACCCCATTCAGTATCTCGGTCTCTCACTAAGAACACGGGGTCAAAAAGTATAATGACTGGTTCACATTCCGTGTTCATGATCGCCTCGTCCTCAGTGAACACTGCTGGGCTTAATTCAACAGTTCATGGAATGCTGACCGTTAAAGGGCGCTCTCTCGGGCTGTTTGTAAGGAAGGGGTCCAGTAGTAAATTTCAAATCATATAACTAATAAGTATTTACTATCTGAATAATTTTTAGGTTGATCGTGATTGTGTTTCTAAATAAATTCGACCGTATCATTTACATATCTCTATTATTGTTTGTTTGAAAACACTAGTTTTCGCTTAATGTTCAAAAATCTGCATGTCGACTTTATATTCGATGTTAAATTAACGCTATTAGAAATAACCTGTAACACATATATATGATTATATTATATTATTAATATATTTATTCAAATATACTTTATAATTAATTTTTAAAATCCTTATCAAATACTGTTATGCACATGTATGCTTTATTAATAAGTTGAGGGCATTGTCTCCACGCCATGATTTCATGATAGAGTTTCGACTCTTGAACCGTTAATGAAATCTACTCCAAAATATGTATTAAAAACACAGGATCGGTAATGGGTGATAGGGGGTATATAATCGGAAAAACAAGCCCGTTTTTGTATCTAATCTTTCTTATTAAAGACCTTACATATTACATAAACCGGCTGACAATATAATGATATAAAAATTCCAACACATATTTTGAAATGATAATGTTAAGGTGTTTACAACGGTATTTGTAACTTTTGTAACTTTATAACTTCAAATATACAGTTTAGACAACTTGTCGGTACTTTTGTGTAATGACATTTTAAATTCTTCCGATAATATCGAAGAGTAATAAAAGTAACTTTTTTTTTTGAAAATTCTTTTCGTAACAAGAACTTATGAAAGTTCTTCGAGGGTTTATTGACATGTTCCTTTAATCTTATTATCTATATGTACATGTACTAAAGATTTTTTTTTTCGAATGCAAAGAAGCTTACCTTATAATTTCGAATGGCTATCGGTACAGTGTGTGACTAAATCTACTTCATAATGCGCAACTCTAAAATGGGTAAATCTCTCAAATTAAATGATCCACCGGCCGTATACTTGGAGTCGCATCCTACTTAAAATGCATTCATCAATTTCATTTAAGTATCGTGATGGATGTTTTACATTACGTCAAGTCATTTTTCCTCATATGCATTGAAGGAATTTTTGGATAGCATATACATCCGGGGATATCATAAATGGGACCTTGATAACACGGCCTTTTGCCCTGGACATCGCTATCTTTGCGATAACCAAGGCATACAACATTCCCTACAGCGATTTTCTTTGTTGACTCGAGGATTTCTCTTTATTTTCTCGCCAAAAGGACACTTTTATATATACCAAAGAGATTAAATCGGGAATGTGTTCTTTATTCAGTATTGTGTGTTGTTACACAATTTTCTCACGGTCCACTTCCACTGGGTAATGGTCAGTAATTAAAAGTCAATTTAAACAGTGGGTAGTCCATGTCAAACAAAGGTCATTTCTTATCAATCTATACGACAAAGACGAACCGTGTGACAGAGTAAACAAGATTAACAAGCATCTGTTTGGCCATCATGGCCGAAACCAGGATAGAAACTTTATTGAAATTATCGATGTCGGGTTTTCTTTTATTAAATATAAAATGTTCACTTTATGTGACCATGTGAATATAGTGCTATTTTAGTCATCCAAAGAAATAGCCTTTCATTATATATTGTTTCATTGTGATAAGAATACATCTGTCCACTATATAAAATGGGATTTAAGGAAGAACTTCAATTTGTGACGTGCATTTGGAAATTAACAAATGAATAACAACAGCTTGAATTTGATACGTGTTTTCTTTCTCGATTGTAACAGCAGTTTGTTTAAGCTCATAAAGTTATGCGTTCTACGCATCTTGTGTTTTTAAAATGCTTACCTTTGCAGGGGCGGATACAGGATTTGTAGTTAGGGGGGGGGGCGTGGATAAAATTATTGAGGCAGGGGGTCTGGGGGCCGCCTTAAGGCCCCCCGTGGGTCCAGGGCAAAGCCCTGGTGGGGGCCCCGGGGGCGAAGCCCCCGGAAGCTCCTGGGTTTTCGTGTATTTTGAAGGTAAAACCAGGCTCAAAATAGTGATATTTTTATTTAGTAAAATACCTAGAAAAAAAATTCAAAAAATATGCAATACTTAATTAATGATTGCACATAGACCATCTGGTTTTAAATGCTGTTATATATTTACCTTCTACCAGCTTTTAAATATTCAGAAATTTTTGCTTGCATCGCAATAGGGAAATGACAGCGCAGTCTACACTTGAAACAAAACTGCTGGAATTTCCAGTCGATTCTTGGTCGAAGCCCCAAGTTCAGGGCCCTGGGGAATTTAATACAGCCACCATAATGAAATGACCAACTCTGCTTGTTTTAAACACAGTTTAATTGGTTTGAACCTGTCAACATGCATTAGGATCAGATGTTTATAGATGTTTATAGAGCAGCAGAATTACAGTCAGCATAGCACAGCTGGTGTATCAATGAGGTGTAACATTGAGTCAGGCATAAGTGAAACATAAAATGCTAACTTTTCTATGTAAAATTTATCAAATCATCTATCATGTATACAATCGTGCATACTTTGAAAATTTTAGGGGGGGCGTGCGCCCTCCACGCCCCCCCCCCCTTAAATCCGCCAGTGCTTTGCAGGTTATTTTGAAACGAATACCATGGTAAACGATGGCAGCATCTAAAAATCATAATTTACAGTGATTTTTATTTTGAATATGATGAACTTACATCCACATTAAAATTTCTAAATGTCCAAAACCAACTCACACTGTAAGGTTTTTGAAGATTTGAAGCCATTTTTTAAAATTGCTTCATCTTTTCATACCAAGAATATATGTTAATTACAAATTGTAAGGTTAACGAAAATGGCTTTTATGTGTAAAGATTAGTTCGAGCGTATGGAAGTTTCCGTAAATTAAATATACATGTTCTTTAAGCTGATCTTTCTGCAGAATATTTTTATCAATTTTGGTACACCGTTTTATTTGTTATATCAGTGGATTCTTCCTTTATTACTAAATAAAAAATGAGAAGATAAATAATTATTGAAATATTGATAATCAATATTTATCCTTGTTATGGTCATATTGAAAGGTTTTAACTATATTGCATGGTTATTCTCAAGTGCAAATGATTAAGGAATTATAAAAAATGAATTTTTGTACAATTTGTGGATAAATCAATTACTCGCGGTATTAACCGCATTTATTTAAAGCAAATAGTATTAGAGTTAACTCTGAGAACACTTCGAAAAACTAAGTTCGTTGTTTCAGACCAGGTTCACTTGACACTTGAATTCAAAAGAAAATGGTTGCATTTGAGAATGTTTCGGAGCACAGCTCTGGTAGCGATCAACCATACTGCATGTCTTACTCCTTGTTCATAATTCATATCGCCTGCTCCTCAGCTATTTTTGTAATCGGAGTCATCGTCAATGTTTTCAGCATCAGGGCCATCATCCGACTAAAGTTGTTTCGGGATACCTCGGTCATCTTCACTCTTCATCTGATGACCGTCAACCTCGTAGCATGCACTTTAGGGATGGTCGTTGCCGTAGTGAACTCGATCCGCTACACTGGAATAAAAGATACTTCGTGTAGAGTAAGTGGATACATCATTTTCGTCCTAATTGGAGTCAAAATGTGCAATATAACATTAATTTCCGTGAGTACATACTTAAACGTTGCGCATTACGTTTCTGTAAAATTATTCTTTTCTAAAACTCGTAATGTTGTACTTTGCCTTGTTTTCACGTGGACCCTGCCTCTATTTAACCTTTCTCTGCCTTTGACGGAAGTCTGGGGTGAGTTCATTGTGATGAAACATGCGCCGTGGTGTTTTCCCTTGTCGGGAGGGTACGGAACATACCTCGTGTGTTTTTCACTCGTGGGCACTATGTCGACGCTCTTTATTTCGTACATAGGAATTTTGAGAACTGTTTTACAGAGCAGGCGAAAAGTTGGAGGCAAACCGGACCCTACGAACAAGAAAAAAAACAGTAACGAACGACAATTGATTATCTCCGTCATCATCATGGTGACGTCATATACCATTCTATTCCTGCCGACATGTTTACTTCCAGTTGCAGACCCAAATTACAGTCTTGGCATTTACGTACATGTAATTTTTACGTATTTTATGTCATCATCTAATATTATAGAAACGCTAATCTATTCTATTCTGCACTCGAAAATAAGAAATGCAATCAAATTGATAATGATGTGCAGAAAATTATAGTCATTTTATGCTTTACTGATTTGCTGGTTTTTTTTTTTATTTCATAGCTTTGCGCATAGAGAGAGAGAGAGCGTTTAGTTGAACGAGACTAATTATGAACATGTTGATTTAAAAAATACAAATTTAACGTAGAATTTTAGGAAACTAAATGTTATTGATGTTTTTTATGCATTTATGAACACATTTTCCAAACAAATATAATTCAACAAAACAGGGAAAATATTTTCGTTTGCGTTATGAAATCATTACGGGATAGTAATGTGTGTATTTTAAAGGGACTTAGACACGATTTGACTTAAAATTTTCAAATTTTATTTTTCCATTTTCAATGTTTATAATGATAAATATAGAAGTTTATAATGTTATGTCCAAATTTGAAAGTCAAATATCAAGTTATAAGCAAGATACAGAGTTCATAATTCTTTGTTTTGTAAACAAAGCTCGAACATTGTCATTTTTACATGTGCTGTATTGGTGTGAGTTTCAATCAAATGTATCTTTCTTTTGTTGATAATAGCATTTATGAAGACTCGAGCTTTGTTTACATAACAATCAGTTCCTACCTCTGTATCTCAATTGTAACTTGACTTTAACGTTCAATATTTTGGTCAATCATTTAAAATGCACCAGTAAACCATTTTATACATAAAAAATGAAAAATAAAATTTTTGATCTCAATTCGTTTCCAAGTCCCTTTAATTCAATGTGTAATACAGAATCACCGAAGTGTGTTTTTATAGTCGACTCATATTTTTGTGTTATATTTGATTTATTTAAGTTTTCAATAAATATTGAAAAATAATATTGAATTTGGCACAATAAGCCAACGCAGAAAATACGTGTTTTGCGTTATGCAATTGCAATTTTCTTTCAAATTTGTCGACCAGGACAAAACATTACTTCGTTATTTCCATCAGAGTTACGTTTTTCATAACTCTTTACTGATTTTCTGAGATATGACAACTCACCTAATTCCATTTGATGTTCTTTAAGTTTTCACGTAAGTTCTTACGAAACAAGGACACTTAGAGAACTTTCTTTGTCGAACTCTTGTAAAGAAATAATTTTAATGATCATTATTTCGAGTTAAGAACAATACGAAATTTCATAGAAATTCATGTGTATTGTAGATAACTCACCAAAATGTATTAATTATATAATTTTTAAAACGAATCTCAATTTAGAAAAGTACTTCTTGATTTTACCTACAGATCTACGGATCACGTTTACAAAATTACGAACATGTAATCATCGATTCCCCATTGAAACAGGTAGATGGCATAATATTGAAAAACATTTAAGAAAATGTACAATGTGTGATTCTAATAGTATTGGGGATGAATTTCATTATATTTTAGAATGTACATATTTTGTAAACGACAGAAAAATGTGTTTACCCAAGAGATATTATGAAAACCAAAATATTATAAAATTTAACGAGCTCATGAATACTTTTAATGTAGAAAAACTTAAAAACTTGTCAATATTTATTAAGAAAATTTTCAAAGTCTGTTCTTCCAGAAACCAACTTTAACAACCTATTGTATTGTGATTTTAACCTTTTTTTGTCATTATTACTTCTACTGTACATGTGATCCTTGACTGTATTCGTGTACATTTGTATATACTGATTTTGAACCTCAAATACCAGTGAACTGGTCTTGAGCGAATAAAGAATTGAATTGTAAATGACTGAATGATACATGTTTAAATACATGTATGTAGTTTTGGGGTTGACACCTCTTTCTTATATGTCAGTGAGGGAATTTCCATGTAAAGCAAACTTGATGTTTTTCATTTTGAATACACGTAAATTAAGAATTTAGTTTTAAAAAAAGACCAATTAGTGCGCGGGCGTTCTCAATTAAATCAATTCGCGTTTTCTTATTGATACTAATGTGCAAAAGTTACACGTGGAACCAACAATCTACAGGCTGTTCATTTCATATCTCTGTATGGTCCGAAAAATGACAATCGATAAATGAACAAAAAACAGTTAGCTATTAATTAACGATAAATTACTAGAAAATATGACAAAAACAATAATTTTAACATTAAATTATTAGAGCATACATGAAAAAAAACCTCAAACCAACAGACAATTAAAAAAAACCCACTTTGCCAGATAATTATACCATTGTTAAGGTTGCATTTTGCGCACCCGCTTAAAGGGGCATGGTCACGATTTTAGTCAAAAATTATTTTTCCGATTTTAGTGTTTAGAATGCATGAGAAAGACATTTTTAATAGGCAACCAAAATTTGAATGTCGTTCGTTGAGTTATATGCGATTTACAGAGCTTACAATTCTTTGCTATGTAAACGAAGCCTTAATTTGTTTAAATTTTGAATGTTAAAGTGAAAATTCCAGTTTTTAACTTAAAATGAGTATGTTGAACGTAAGGAATTTTTTTTACGCTTAAAGTGAACAAGAATATAGACAAAGCAGCCTGATTTTTTTTTTACTGGTATATTGAACCGATGTAAACAAAAACAGGACCCGAGCCTTGTTTACATGACCAAGAATTTTGAGCAGTGTATCTTGCCTATAGCTCTACAACTGACTCTCAAATTTCATTTTATCATTAGAAATGCATTGAATTTCCTCAAGCATTGTAAATAATAAAAACAGAAAAACAGAATTCGACAAAAATCGTGATCATGCCCCTTTAAGGTCGGACGACACGTTCCTTAATTTTAGATAACTTTTTCCTGGAATTTTTTAATGATTTACTACTACTTTGACAAGCTTTCTTGCAAAAAATTAGGGTACCTTACCGGGCATTTCTGCAAAATACTAGAGTATGCATTTTCCTATATAATCTTCTTGAAAATATACTTGAATTGCTGATATAAAAATAAATACATCTACAGCACAGCGAAATTCACATATTAGAACTATATCTCCGCCGGGGCGTGGCTTTGAACTCACGACCTCTAGAAGCTATACACTTCTGGCAGTGTGCGGCCACGGTTCAGTGTGCGGCCACGGTTCTAACCACTCGACCATCTAGACAAATACCCAAACCCAAGTAAATTTTGTTCATTTTTAAAGTAATTATAAAATTAATATTTTTTATTGGAACTCTTTATTACGAGGAGATACAAAAAAGATTCTCGAGGAACGTGTCGTCTGACCTTAAGATGCAGTTTCGTTAAAACCCATATACCAAATGATAGACCATTCCTTAAAGAATGTATAATTCCTTTTGTTTTGACGTGTTTATGCACACCCCGCTTGTGCCTCATCACTACGTCATTTGCGTCACTGGTGATTTGATTCGTAGCGTTATCACAGACAAATACACTGAAAAATATAAATATGATATATACATATCTTTTAATTTTGAAAAAGCACTCCAAAAATGCGACACTGACACTTGAATCATATTTGTATGCTGTCGATGACTCCCATACGAAGTTGTTAACAATTGATATATTGGACAGGTGTACAAGATCCTTCACATGCAAACTGCAGATTAAAATCAACAACTCCTTTTCGCCTTAACTGTCTTCATATGGCTGGTTCATCCCAAAGTTTGTTTAGACCTTCATTATAGAATAAATCTAACCTTCATTAATCAATCACAAGATGGATTCGCATGAAATTTAGAAACTGCTGAAAACAGATGAAAATGGGTCAGTAACAGTTGTTGGCTCCAGATGTACCTAGTGATTCCTCTTTAATCCTTTTCTAATAGTAGGTCTTTTCACCATTTAATTTGCTGTATGATTTATTTGTGGTTAATTGCATTATCGAGAGTCTAATTAATACTAGCCGTTTTCAGGTCTTATTAACATGTTTGATGCTGCATGGTTATTTTTGGTCTTTGTCGTCATCTGTTCCTTTATTGTTGACAAAGGCTAAAGCTGGGATTATGGATATCCGGGAAACCAAATAACATCGAAACAAATTAACTTCTTTCCATTATAAATGATTTTTCAAGTTTCAGTTACCGAACCATTCTCTTAAACTGCAATATCTAACCAGTAACAGCTGGATTTTTTTTTACAATATCAATTTACTATAGTCTTTCGTTTTCCACAATCCGTTTTAATTTTTCTTTTGGTTGAGGACAAGAAATGTCTTCACTTAGAAATATATCGGGAAATGATGGAGAATACAAGATGTCACATTCTCTATTTGTCATCCATGTTGCTCTCTCCACTTTAATATTGGTTGCAGGAGTCTCTGTGAATACGATCAGCGTTGGAGTCATAGTCAGGCTAAAGCTTGCGCGAGAGACATCCGTTCTCTTTACTCTTCATCTAATGATTGTAAACCTTGCAGCCAGCATCATCGCTATGTCCGTTTCGCTGGCGAACTCGTTTCATTCATCCGGAAGAAAGGACATGTTTTGTAGGATTACAGGGTTTGTCGTATTTTCTCTTATCGGTGTACAAATGTGTAACATTACTCTTATTTCTATTAGCGCATACCTGAAAGTGTCCCACTCCACGCTCGGAATAGGATTTTTTTCAAGAACTCGGAACGTTGCTCTTTGTCTGGGTATCATTTGGATCATACCATTATGTATCATGTCAATGCCTGCAACTGAACTATGGGGAGAGTTCTCTCTCTCAAACCACGCGCCTTGGTGTTACCCATTCACTGGCGGATTTGGAATCTTTGTCGTCTGCTTTGCACTGATAACTAGCCTCTCGGCCCTGTTGTTTTCCTATGTTGGAATCATAAGGACCGTTTTACGAAGCAGACGAAGAGTCGAAAATGCAAACCAACTTGATAATCAGAGGAAAAAGAAACTGCGCAACGAACGACAATTAATATTGACCATCATCATCATGGTGACGTCATTTATTTTCCTTTTTCTTCCGTCAGGGATAATTCCTATTGTTGACCCTAACGTTAAGCTGGGTGTTGAAACCCATGTCATTTTCACTTATGTCATGTGGTCGCAAAATTTTCTGGACACGCTGATCTACTGTGCATTAAATTCTAAAATCCGAAATGGGATCAAAGATTGTGTGTTTTGTACTAATGTTCGTCGGCCAGACGCCGAGCGAAACGTCAGCATTATGTAAAAAAAAAAATATGAAACTGACGATTCAAAGCGTAGTTACTAGGAGACGTGCTTGAACTCAGGAACTTTATATTGAACGCTGTATCATTTTCTGCTGTACTATGGCCAAAGAAAAAAATTCGAACGGACAAAAATTAAAATAATCTAGACATAAAAAATATTGACAATATGGCATTCTGTAGATTTACATGCATACAGTGTATTTGACGGGAATATTTCTTGAACAAGTTATTTACATAATTTATGGTTATCTTACAGAAAATAAGATTTACAATAATTTGTATATACATCTATCTTGTATTGTAAAAAACTATTAGATGGAGCTCTTTATTAGGGAATAGAAAAATGTTTTATCCTATGTTTAAGTACATATTTATCTATAGATTTTGACAAAGTATCAAATAGGGTTAAATAACAAATAATAAAAATTAAAGATTAAATCTTATTAAGGAAAATTATATGATTTTTGAATCAGCTTTTCTTTACTTCATATGTAAACGCACTTCGTACCTATCTTTCAAAACTTCTTTTTTCGTTCGTTTAATTTTTTTTGTATAGAAGATTGGCCTCAGCTACGTGTAGTATAGTGACACGTGTAAACTTTCTTGACAGTAAAAAATCCCTCTCTGAGCTGTAATTTGTTATAAAACCATGATAGTACATGTATTTTGTCCTTGATTAATACAAATTTTTAAAATTTCATATGTGAACGTACTCTGTCCCCTATCCCCTGTAAGTGTACATGTATCAATAAATGACATTTCCTGTCTAGTGCAATGCTCTCTACTGTATGTCAAGGTGAGAAATCAATCATAAATTACATTTTCTAATCGTACACCTGTACGTTCTTTAGTTAATTCTTATTTTAACAGTGTACATGTACAGCAGAGAGAGAGAGAGAGAGAGAGAGAGAGAGAGAGAGAGAGAGAGAGAGAGAGAGAGAGAGAGAGAGAGAGGATGATTATATTAATCAATGTTTAAGCCATTGTTCCAAAAATGTCAATTTTTAAAGAAAGGCTCTGGTTTAATGAAGGACGTTCAAAAAATGCAACGATCGAAATACATAAAAATCTAGTATTATAGATGGATGAACATAGAAAAGGATTTTCTATAAATAACTGCTATGCTTTGATAGATATTACTGTACAAGTTTAAACCATTTTAATATATTCAATAGACCATTATGAAGGAGTTATATAGTTGTTTTAAACAATGGGCAATGCTTTCTTTTGAGGTACGGTATATTTACATCTCCCGAGTATGTTCTCCTCTATTCCTTATGAAAACCGATTATGATTCATGACAGGACTGAAAACTACAAGATCCTGTTCTAACCAGTTAATCGATCGACCGAAGCCTTCAGCAACCTAAGAGAAATCACGGATTGCACGAAATAATCATGATAGCCGACTCAAACTTCCATATCAAAATAATTGGTTATTTCTTTTATTTAACGTTATCTGATCTGTACATAAACAATAGTTATAGGTCTAAAACTTCAATCATTTTTGCTTAAGAAAGATGTGAATATAAACAATAAAACACTGTCTTTGGTGATTTAAAGCTGCTTAGTCTGATTTTACATCAAATTTTGTGGCCACTTCTAAACGATGGTTATGCTAAGTATGTATATAATAAAAGACATATCAATAGTTTCCATGGTCAATATTAAGCCATATTTTTATGGAAAAAAGGATGTACAAAATTAAAAAAAAATTAAAGCAAACGCCACAAAAGGTTTCGCTTTATTTCGCCTCATATTATTTGCCCCAGGCGGCTATGATTGTATTGTGACTGACATCACTTAATTAAATTTAACTATATTATAATGTTTTGGCAAATCAAAAAATAAACCTTTGTACATTTTGTTCACTAATATTTCTGAGGTTTTCTTTGTCTACAATCGATGCACAACGAAACATGCGGGCTGAATAAAGCTAGTCATTCGGGGACGATAAAAGACGCCTCCCTTTTCTAAACATTCCCATGATGCAGTTTGGTTTGTTTGCCGTTTTTTTTTTTTTTTTTTTTTTTTTTTTTTTTTTTTTTTTTGTATATCCAGATTGTAATTATTTTATTTACTTAGAATATTTCCAACTTTGAAAGGAAATTGATTCTGCTGGAGTAATTAGGCGTTGCTGGAGTAATTAGGCGTTGTGATTACAACGAGTTGAACGTATCATCTGCAAAAATGTTTCACTGGCGAGCAGTGTGGTTCATGAGCCTCGTCTATGTTTTCTTGTTAGAGTTATCTTTCTTCACGTGAAACCGCGGGCAGCTGTGGGCTCTCCGATACCAAAATGTGGACTGAGCGGCAGTGCCATCATGTTCATGTGACACAATTTGTATTGATACACAGGAGAAGGCAAGATTTCAACATTTTTGTTTTTGATTGACCCGGTATTTCTGAAAACTCGTCTAGCCTATGATTTTTTTGCATGCATTTGCCGTAAGTATATATAAATATCTTGCGCGGATCTAAATTTAAGGGACGCCACCCCCACCCCCGAAATACATACATGTACGAGACTTGAGAGCATTTGGATCCTCCTGGAAAACCTTTTCTTATTTAAAGAGATGAATGCAGGAGAAAACAAATATTGAAAAGCCCTTTTTTCTGAAAATTTTGGAGTTGTTAAAAAAAATTGTTTGTTTCAGGTTGCTATTCAAGATTTTAAAAAAAATAAGTAGGTACAACTAGGCCTAAAGGTGTATGTAAACAAAATGATAAATGGGGTAAGATTTTGATACTTATTTAGTTAACATTCAAATTCACTTGCTTTGAAACATAAGGAATTTTATTACATACAACTTTCAACACCAGTAAAAAAATGAGGATAAATTCGATGCAAGTTAACATATATTCTATTTTTTCCAAATGTGAATTTTCATTGTACTTGAAGGTTACCCTAATCATGATATCCTAAGGTTATGCATCATGTATTTATACCACTATATGAATAATAAAAATCATAAAAATAATCAACGGTAGCTTATAACAACTTTTTAATTAGCCTATCAAAAATTACATTTTGAAACATTACAAATATTACTGTACATTTTTTTGAGTGAAATTTCCTTTCTGGATTTTTTTTCTAAATAATATTGCCTTGCTTTTTAAACATCCTGAAAGAATACATTGTGGTTCCGGAAAATATATTATATTCCTATGAGGAAGAACAAATTTGTGAAACATTCCATAGATGTAATTGCCGTTAATTTTAAACACCAGCCCCCCACCAGATGTTCTTGAGGATTTCCTTTCTGTAACAGAAACCAGACACATAGACAAACTCTGTTTCTTTCTTTTTTACCCCTTTATTCTGCAACAATACTGGGTAATTTGAAGTAAACTCATGTCTTATCTTTTTTTCTCCCAAAGAGATGAAAACGAGAAGTTAATATGTAGGTTAACCCTTGCCTCGATATCTGATATCGTGAATGCGATGGTTTAAAAAAAAAAATTCCACTTGCGAGTCTCGGAGAGTTACATGCTGACATGGTCTTTGGCTGAACTAAACTTTGGTTGCTGTGCAAACGGTAACACATTTATGTTTTGGGATGCAATGATGTCTGGAAAAAGATCAAGCCAAATGGCATGTCAATTTGGTAAAGCAAATGTTTGATGCTCATTTTTAATAACATACATATGTATTATACATATTATGTTATGTGGTAAAATTATTATAAAATCAAGACATTTTTCAACATTTTTACTTAGCATTTATAGAAGGAAGGGTTTATCCATGAAAATTAGTTTTAAAAGATGATGCTACAACTCTAACAACAGGAAATCTAAACAGGTACATTGTGCATACTTAATAATTAATTTACAACATTTTAAAACTAAAAGCATGCAAATCTACAAAGTTAAAAATGGTATATGTAACAAAAAGAAAATAAGTTAGGAGGTAGACACTTGTAGCAAAAAAAAAAGTACTATCAAAATGCAAACTTAGATCTTTGAAGTCAAGGCAACTTATATAAGAGCTAGGCTCATGCAAACATATTATGTTGCAAATACATAGAACAGACATTCTTTATAGATACCGGTATTAGGTTTCTCTTGAGTTTTTTCATTTTCAAAAACCATGCAAAAAATGTGAAAATTCCAGCAGTGATATGGTAACAGCAGAAATTCTGGTAATTGAATATGTAAATCTGTTTTCAGCCACAAAGAGAGGGGGTTGAGGGTCGCAGTATGAGAATTATGCTTTCTAATGCTTCTATGATAAGTTGTCAGGGGGGAAATGATTAATGTCGAGTTAATGGCTTGACTGGAAGCAGTGGTGCTAGTAGCATATTGAGGAGAAGAAAATGTTCCAAACTGTGAAATGTCACAGGATATTCAATTTTTTTATGAAGATATATTATATGAGATTTTTAAAAAAAGTTTTTACATTTTATGCATATAAGAGTGCATATATACATGTATATAATAATCTGATGATCAAATTGGGGTACCTGGTATGTCAACTTTTAAATTTTGATCTTTATTCTGTCTTTGATATGCTTCAGTTCTATATTTTCATTTTCAGACGGCTTCAATCAATAGTAACTATTCATTTAACCACTGCCAGGGGTTCATGATAAATGAGAGAGAGAGAGAGAGAGAGAGAGAGAGAGAGAGAGAGAGATTGTTTGTTTGTAACGTTGAAATTTCATGATTTAATTTCAATCAGTCAACAAGTCCTATCACATCATTGCATTTCATTTTTTTTTTTCAGACCATACCCTTTTCAGTATATGAAAGTTAGGCCACACCAATATAATTTCTTGTTCGTCAGACATCAAATGAAAAATAGTACGAGCGGCAAGCGATTAAATAGCAAAATTAATTTTTTTGTAGGCAAGTTTTTAAGCATTAGATAGATAAATTTGTGCGGACAGTTATATATTTTCTACTAGTTTCTGGTTTATGAAATAAAATACGAAAAATAGAGCAGAAATAGAACAGAAAAGAGAGCAGAATTTCCTGGTTGCGGGAAATTAATAATTACCGGTATATTATTTGTATAGTTTAATTTAAATATGAGCATGCAGGTTCCGATGAACAAGAAGTTATATTGATGTGGCCTTATAAAATTATTTCTAGTGGCCTTATAATCATATTTCTAGTGGCCTTTTTGACTTGTTGATACATTTGAGAGTTTAAGGTAGCTATCCATGTACTTCTAGTGTGTCAAAGACTGTGAGTCATACAATGTTCAAGCATGTTAGTGTCTCCCCTCGAACACAGACAAAGGATGTCAGAAATCCAAACCCATCATAAAAACTCATTTTCGCGACCTGCTTTCCTTTCAAATACCTTGTACTTATGTTATACCTTCGTGCAAGATTCGTTTTTTATTTGGTCAATTTCTTTGTAAAAACCACAGGCAATTTGTTGGAGAATATCCCACACACAACTTCTTTTTGTCAACACAGGTTTTTTTTTTTACGCTGATGAAGGAAAACATGACTGGAATCAGACCTTACATGTATAATGGAATGGATTTTCTTGTTGGTTTTTTTATGGTGAATGATCTGGAATTTTTTGTAAGAAAGATACAAAGAAATAAGAACTGAAAACATTTCTTATTTTAATTCATCTTTATTTTATGTTTGGAGGCAAAGATCAAAGTAACGTATATAAATGTATATTGTTTTATGATGTTGGTCACATATGTATGCATGTTTTAATTTATATAGTCAAAGAGTTATTTAACATAGTTTAGAGAAATGTACAAGCTACATTATGGCAATTGAAAATGATTATGTAGATATTGATTATAAATCTAATGCACATGCATTAGAAAAAGGTGAAGTAGATAACTCTTCATTAAAGTGTGTTTACCATGAATTATCTAATTACGCCGGAAAAAACACATACATTGTGAGCTGTGGAAGATTTCTTTTAAGATTGCATATAAATTCCGGGTTTTAAATATTTTATGAGAGAAAAATAGCAAATAAACATAAATCTGGGCTATGAAGAGTTTTTATGTGGTATGTTTATAGGAATATAAAGCTAATAGCTACATGAAATTTGATGAACTGATAAAAAATGGGGTGGGACCGGGTTGAACTTAGTACTTAGAGCAACAAGGCTCAGATGTTGGTTAAGGATAATTTCCGTTTATTCAATACCATGACTGACATGGGAATGAATCAGCCCGCGAGGTCTTTGTAAAGTGATGTAAGTCTTGTGAAAAGATCATTTAGTTGTGATAATTGGATCTTACTTTGTCTGTTCATCTAGCTTTAGTCTAATTTTGGAGGTGTTTGTACATAACACAATTTTTTACAGGTTTTTGTTGGGCTTTTTTTGGTTCTGCAATATGGCTTTCTAATTGGCATATTATTCTCTGCTGTTTTTGGTCATCAGATTTGCAACATTTTCCAGTACTTAATAGCTTGTTAACATTTACAACCTAGGTCTTCCATAGATATTTGACCCAGGTCCTAAAAGCATATTTAGGTCCTCCACATCATCAGTTACTGGACATATATATAGGTCTAGGACAGGCTCATGTCTCGAACATTTACTTGATTACATGTATACCCAGTTGGCCTAATTGCATAGCAATACTATATCAACTTGTAAAGGTCCTTGTAGCAACTTGATGACATATTAGAATATGATATATATTTTATTTTAAAAAATGCAGGGTATGAATATCAAAACTTAGAGATAATGATTTTGTATAGTTACTGGTACTATTAGACAAAAATCCTAAAAATGTGGATCCAAGTCTGTGCAGTTTTATAACCTTCCAATAAAAGGTCAAGATCCAATTCAAGTTGACATAGGGATAAAAAAGTAAAACACATCTTTAACAAGTAAGGTGAAAATGTTCAAATAAAAGCACCACAAAGAGAATGATGACAATGTAAAACATTCTAGGGAACACCCACATGTCGGATTGGAGGGGATTATCCTTTCAATTTGTCATAGTGACCAAATCCGTTGACCCTCAACAAAGTGGCTGAGCCTTCACAAAGGACTTTGGCTGGGGCAGTAGTGGCCTAGGACCACTCACTGAGGTACAGCCAATTTATTACTAATTTAGGGCATATTAGTGGACCATACACCCTGAGAGTAGAAACTTCCTCTCCAGCTTTGAGGATTAAAATCTTTACAAAAATAAAATGCATGAAATGGGTAAATTTACTAAAACTGCTTAAAACTAGGATTAGGATAAAAAGCATTTTGGTAGAAAATTATTTCAATTGATGAATTTTAAGGATTTTCGAGAATTAAGTTTTCTTTCATTTGTGACTCTGCAATAGGAAATCATCTGTTTTGTTGAACTCTGTAGAGATTTAAATGCCCGCCAGATAGAATGAAAAATAAATATAGAAAACTTATTATGTGACACAAAAAGAGAAAATCTGAGATTCTCAGGTCTTTAATAGGAAAAAATGATTAGAATGAATGAATTGTGGTGGTTCTTTTGAGAACACCTAGCAATTACAGGCTATCTGCTAGAAAATAATGGCTAGCTTCAATTAAGGGTGTGAAGTTTTGCGGTTCAATGTTTGTAAAGCGTTTTTTAAAATATTTTTGTAAATGTATTGACGAATTGTGATTTGACTTGCTGTCTTGTCAGATTAAATGTGTGTGTTCTGAATGGGGTTTTAATGTAGTTGTATTTTAAGGAACACCCAGGGCTTTGCTTAAACCAAAGTTACACTGACTTTAAAAGCCATAGGAAAATGGCTGCCTTTATTTCGAGTGTAGGGGAAAAAACAAGAGACTTGTAGTAAACTGAATACATTGTATTATTTCATGTCCATGTATCAACTATGTCCCTTTCATATGAAGCTTAATATAATTGCTCTTAATTAATCTAGACTTGCTTTGCTATGAATCTGGTCTGACAGAAGTGACAAGCAACGTCAGAACAAAAGCAACAGCACATGTATTCTAAGACTTGACGCTTTGTGCTATTAATTATAATGAATTTTGTTCTATTTTCAAACGAAACTTTTGTTTTTCAGATATGTACAAGGTTAATATGCTTTACGGATGATGAAACTGCAATGATCATCATAGATGCTAGCTGGTATTCCATGCAAGTAAGCAGTGCAAACTTTTAGCATGCTTGAATTACAAAGCATATTACATGTACATTATCATTTGTTTTACCTAGTAAGTTACCGGGTATGTTGTTTCATTATGTTCTTGAAAAAATAAAATGAATTGACCCCAGATTCTTCAATTCACTGTAATAACCTGACTCTAGTGGACAACTTATACTGCTCCGAGATGTATATAAAAGAGTCTGTCCATCCATCTGCCTGTCTGTTTGTTTGTATGCTGTCACTTGTCTGGAGCAAATCTTCTCTCCCCTTGGTCCAATCTGGTTTATAATCCACCCACAGTGTTAGTTTAAAGGGTGAGAAATGACCTTGAACCACAGACCTGTGTCGAAAAATCCTTGTCAGGACCATATTTTTCTCAACTTATTCCTATTTGGCTCATAGTGCTTGTTGATAAAGGGTGTGCAGTGACTTTAAACCAAGTTTCTATGCTCAAGATGAAGGTCATTCCAGACCCCTGTGTCAAAGTCTTGTACATGTACGTATCATCTCCATGTCCTTACCAACAGTTAGCCACAAATTCACCCATAGACTAGTGCCTAGGGGGTAAAGGATGTGCAATGATCTAATTCATAGGTCAGAGATTAAGGTTAAAGCAAAGTCCTCTATAAAAAATTCTGATCTTTATTCAAACTGGACCCTTTGAGATGGTCACTATATCATAGCTGTAACTTTGATATTGAAAGCTCAGTTTTGTGAGTTTAGTTTTGTGGTTGTCATAACTATGACATGGAACCAAAAAATTCCACAATAATCTATTAACAATTAAGTATACATATATGTAATCTAGTCCTCAAAATTATGAACTTGCTTTTTTGAACTTTGTAAAGTTTATGTAAATTGTATTTGCTCTGGCCCCCCCAAAAAAGGATCTGTACCTTTACAGAGTGACATCAGAATAAAATTCTAAAGACCGGATATAAATTGAAAACCACCACATAGTTTTGAATCGGGGAATGAAACAGACAAACTTCAAACAATATCCGTTCAGGTAAAATTACGAGGAATAATAAGGACATTATAGAACTGTGTCAATTGGTTATCCCTTTGTTACCATGTAAAGCAATGGATACCTTTTGTTTGCCGACAGTACTTTTAGCAAACAGTTGAAAAATGGTTTTGTGGGTTCATTGAATTTCGACTCATTGACAAGTGTTTGCATGGCTTGTATCCCTCACAAGAAATCGTCTTAATCTTGTAGGCCCAAAAGATTTGATTATTGGTGGCCTAATCGAGACTTCTTTGCCAGAAGAGGAGAGAAAATTTAAAAGTCATTATTGATCTCCCCATTTTGTATTCATTATACTTTGCCAGATATTGAGCACCCTATAAGAAATAGATGATAATATATAGGTAAACATCTCAATTTTTTTTATCAGAACAGCACGTGCTTAATTGCAAGTTTTAATGTTGAAATAGGTCAAGGTCATTTTGCCCTGTCTGATGGTCATGTCTATATTTAGAGTACATCTTTAAAATGTGCTTTTTGAGTGCAGATTTGATTTAGTCTGATTCTTATGAATAATATCCATGCAAGTATATTGGTGAGCTAGTAGTTAATGGTGCAAACATGGCAGGGCAGGACATCTGTGTGGTTTGTCATGTCACAGCAATGATTTGGTCTCAGTTGCGCTGTGTTACTTTTTTCTACATATCTCTAGAGTGACAGGTGGACGATCTGGGACAGCTAAATGATTTAGGCGACAGTTATGACCATAAATGAAGTAATGACCATCCACTGGACAGGCATAGGCCGAGGCTCATCATTCTTAGCACGTTGGATTTGAAGAGAGAAAGTGCTCACCTGTTGTAAAAAACTAGAAATGTGCATTTAATGTACTTTACAAACCAAATTTACGAAAAATATCTTTGGTTTTGTTTTCCATTTCAAATACTAATACAGCATATGTGTTGAAAGATATAAATTAGATTTTTAAACAATCATTTTTAGTTAAATTTTATTTTCAAATACTTTTCCTCTCTCTCTCTCTCTCTCTCTCTCTCTCTCTCTCTCTCTCTCTCTCTCTCTCCAACTTAGTTGAACAGATTGCCACATGACTTAACACTGGCTGGCAACTGAAAAAATAACCATAAATAAAAGTTTTGGAAACATTTTGGCATTTGGCAAAGAACCCTTTGTGTCCCAGAAGATAATTTATCTGTAGTTTAAAGCATACCTGAAATTCTTTCAAATGAAATAAATGCAATGTAACCTTATCATGTTCTAACCAGTGAACTGGAAATAAGTATTTGATCAATTAAATCATCATCTCCATTATTTAGTAAATTATTTGTCATTTCATTTTTAGAATAGCTAGAACTTTATGAATTTTACCTAAGGACTCAGCAATTGAAACCAGTGTTTATTATAACTTTCTCTAACAATTTTATAAAACACTATATTCATCACCTTTCAAGAAAAAAACATTTTTAGAAATCTGTTGATTCCATGCAGTTATAGTGTTTTGCTTACAAGTTTATAAAACACTAATCGATATTCGTTTTAAGTTAAACCATTTGATGGATATTGTATATATATTGTAAAATTTAATGTATGGTAAACCAGATTATACGAGTCAATTTCAGTTTTTATATTATGAAGTTATATATATCTTGTTGTGTCCATATTTTTGACAATTAACACTTATCTTCATTTCAAAGGAATTTGGAGAGTAGAATGTACCGGTATATTATTAAAGCAGATTTTGGATTACTGGTAAATATTGATATTAAACATCATTCTCATCAGAATTTGAATTTGAATCTACAAAATTCTATATAGATCACAACAATTTCTGCTTCTACAGTAAATGAATATGGAGTCATATAAAGTTTTTTATACACATATTTTTGCAAGTGTTAATTTTTATTTTAAGGTTGTTGCAAGGGGCTAGAAAACAAGCTGTACCTTCAAATCATATCTGATAAATTGATAGCTTGTACCCTTGAACTTGATTGAATTATGTTTTACAGGGAAAAAGTTTACTAGGTCTACATGATGGTAAATTGAGTTATCTTACAGACTCTGCGTGATCAGATAGAAATGAATTGTGTTGAAGTGCATATGATCCACTCTTTCTTGTTTTTTTCTTTTTTCAATTTTTTGGCATAAAGTTTCAAGTTCAAGTTGTTTATCAACTGTGTGCAGCAAATGTTACAAAGTTTTGTCATAATTGCATGTTACGAAGACGACCTCTTTTTTCGAAATAAAATTCTTATCAAAAATCTTTTTGAGGTTGGATATGAAAGGTGATAGTCTTCATGAATTTGTCATTTTTATTTTTCCCTCTAAATCATAAAATTCACACCGAGTTGACCAGTCTCGGATTCTCCAAAAAGGCTTACAAAAAAGATTATTTATATGATCGTCAAAATTCAGATCTGGAGCAGCGAATAATGGTTTGATAGTAGACAGGGTTGACTTGGATCAAATTTCAAATCATGTAAGCAGAAACCCAAGATAGTGACTGTAAATTGCTTCCATTCACAAGAAAAATGTTAACGTTCAACTCAGGTATTTTCCTGCATAGAGATTCCTATTTAAGCAAGACCCATTTACAGGGGGCTCTTTTTTTTTGTGTATGTGTGTGCTGTGGTTTGTCTATTCAAAAATGAGTTTGAATGCATTGTGGAGTGCGAATATGCTTGAGTGAATCCGTGAAGTGTTGGTGTTATACCAGGTATAATGAAACACACCATACAGCCCTGAGGCAACACAGCTAGGAAAAAAAGGTGGGATGGTTCCCTCTATACTGCTACCGCTACAGAGCTTTACATAGATAGTGTTTATGTACACATGCAGAAGGGGGATCCCAGAGGCAGATGGTGCAAGAGGAGCTAGTCTACAGGAGTTGGCAGGAGTGTGGGGGATTTATTTTTCTGTGAATGACTGCCGTAGTGTGTGACTTGCTCTGATCTACATTTTGATTGTCTGTATGGTGTTAAAAACCACGTGTGTCTGTTGTGAACGGGAATTAAATGTCTGACCCCAGAATTTTTTCTCTCTGCAGTGAAACTGGAATAGATTCCTAAGTTTTTTTTGTTTTTTGATACCATTATTTACAATCGGAATCAGGAGGCATCTATCAAAGATTTCTGCAACTGTGTTGTCTTTGCAGAACATGTCATCTGCAATATGTAAGTATAGAATTGTTTGGTCTACTGGAAGGCATTATTTTCAGCATAACCTGTCATATATCTATTAAGATGATGCAAATGAATGTTTGGGAGGGAAGACACTGTTTAATAAGAAAGGAAAGTGCTTGTCTCAACAATCAAGATTTAGCAATTCCGATCCAAGATTCGGAGACATAGCATCAACAAACATCGGCCAATTGGGCACCAATTAGATCAGTTACAGACAAGACAATCCAGGCAGATCATTGCTGGGGTGTTAAGAGTAGCAAATCATTCAATTCGTCTTGATTATTTCACATCATTAGGTGGTGAGATAGCTGTTAATTTCTTGCAATGAAAATAAGAGAATATCTGCTTATATTAACATCAGCAATATGGTAAGGATGCTATAGAGATAATGATCGGGGATAATATCATGTCTATAATTTTAGGTTATTAATGTTATGTAATATAAATGGTATTCATGAATTATGGATAATAATATTAATTTTTTTCAAGAACTGCCAAAACCAGCAAATATGGGTTTTTTTTAAAATAAGTTTATAATAATAAACTTGTAAAATTGTTTTTGGACATTTAATATGTGATTGTGTTTTGTTTTTCACCTCTTTCCACTAAGTTGTAAATAATTTAGCATGAAGAATACAAATAATGTTCACTGTCTATTTATTTTTCTAAGTTAGTGCTTTATAATCAGAGAGAGAGAGAAAGAGAGAGAGAGAGTGTGTATACAAGTATGTATCCATATATAATGAGACCCTTTAAATCCGATGTTTGGTCATATCAGTGAATCAAATTGTTAAAATTAATGTAAATTTTCGATGAATACATCTGACATACATTACTTCTTTGTAATAGGCAAGTAAAGGGAAGTCATTATGAATTTGCCATGTTCTGAAAATTTCAATTTAAATACAGGTTACATCCATGCTAGGCCTCCAATCCATCAAACTCTACAGTTTCCTTTAAATCAGGTTTTATTATTTCACATCACTCAGAAAAAACAGCCTTTTTGTCTCGATCCTCCCAACTAAACCTTAAACATAATGCCTTAATTGTCATAAAGGAACAGCGGAAGTTCTGGCAGATTCAAAATAATTTTATATATTTGCCCAAAATAAGAGCAATAAAAATACAGAATTTGTTTAATCAATTAGCAGGATATTTTTTATTATATCATAAGAGGCTAATCAGGAATTTTTCCAATAGAAATCCAACTTTTTTAAGATTTTTAGGTTTTACCGGTTAAGCTCAGATTTTGTTAAAAATTAATTTTTGAATACCAATATTACAGGCCCCTTCTGATCGAAATGATTAGCACCAGAACTGCATATATAAGCATCAACATCTTGAACTGCACAGGAAGTGTGGACCACATGAGAAAGGTCGAAGAAAGACATGGGGGAAGGAAACATGTTTTTTTAGGGGGGTTGTATGATGAATGGATTTTCTTGTGATCTTGGTGATAAGGTCAAATTTCTCCGCTAACTGTTTTATGAGGCATCGGAATGACAGCTGTTTTGGGAATGCCATTCCCAGAAGTAGCCGGTCAGTTAGAGATATGGTGCATGCAGAGCAGATTTGCATGGCGGCACTCGATCTGGTTAGAAGTTGAACTTCTGTTACTTCTAGCAATATTTCCCCCCTGAGCAGAAAACAATGCACTGATTAGCCCAGATTGAAATATCATCTTGTCTCCTTTACAAATTAAATTCATATCATGCATGTTTATATTGTGAACGTCTTTATTGGAGGAAGTTGATTAGAATTATAATGTAAAGTATGATGGTCATTGATCCAAATTTTTGATGTGAAATTGAAAGGACTTTGTTTTGAAATGCGCCATGATTAATTATGATTAAAGGTACACCTGACATACCTGGACCTTATGAACTTACCTGTATTAATTTTGAATTTTGTGACAATAAGAGGCATGTGGTGCATTTTATTCATGTTTATATTCCCCATCCATTGTTAGTGAAAAGTTGCTGGTTAAAATTTTTTTTTTTAAATTGTCGTAATAAAATTTCTGTTTTTGATACTTTGCAGCGATATGACTATTTGTAGAGTTTCAGTGGGTCATTTTTAGTTTTTCATTTATCGATCTGATCCACAGGTTTAGTTATTGATATATAATTTCAAAAAATAATTATAAAACACATAAGGATTATTCCTATGGAAAAGTTTAAAGCATAGGTCATAATGGAGAGAGTGATAGATGTTAATTTAAGTCTATGGATACTCCCTTAATTAGCAGATTTTTGGAATCTTAAAATGAAATATAGTCTAAAGCTGAAAAAAGTCTCATTCCTGAGTATATCAATATATTTTAGAACTACACAGGAAATAGAATGAATTAAACTTCTTTATAAAAACAAAAGGTAATAAAAACATGAACACTCTTCTTTTTTAACAGCCCTCGTAGTATTTACATTTGCCAAAAAATTAAGGGTATAAGCGGCCCTCCCCTCACTGCCCCCTTTTTTTCCACATCCCTTGATTCAAAATTGAATGAAAAGAGAAAGCCTCTTTCATTTGTCCATCTTTCCATCATGTCATTCGAAAATTTGGAGCATTATGATCTATATCCAATAATGTTCAAGGGCTCTCCATGAGTTGTAAATGTGTGCCATAATTACAGCTCCAAGGTGTTTGTGTGTATAGAACCTCCCTGTTCAGAGTGAATGATCTGTAACCGCTTCTGTCTATTCTACCTACTGGGTAGTTGGCTTTTTAGACATTGTACAGATAGGTCTAGATAGGTGGTATACACTGTTCAAAAATCTAGATAACATTCAGATCTGCCCTACAACAAAGAGAGGTATAGTTCAGCTCTGGTGGTGGCTCGAGGTATCTTCTTATTGTCTAAGACAAAAGCCGGCGATTTGTGTCTCACAAGTCTTTGTCCTTCTGTAAGAAGCAAACCTTTTGATCCTTTGGGGGCTTATTGTTCAAACTCCAGCTGGAGATGGTATTGTGTATTGGAAAAACCTGTAAAAGAATGGAATTTGGTCAAACGTAGTTAGAAACTAAATGAATAAGAGGCGTAATCTGGAAAATTCCTTTGACATTTTTTCATGGCTGTTACCTTTACAATTTATTATTATATAGGCACGTGCAGTCTTAATTTTGTGAACCTGGACACATTCTGAAAATACTGGACTATTTTTTGTTTTTTTATTAATTTTATGAATTTGTTCCAGTTTGGAAACTTGCTATGCATGGGACTAAAGTGCAGACAATTTGTCATCTGAAATTGCATTGGACATTTTAGAAAGCATATGAGACACATGCATAATTTATGGTAATCTAAATATTTTTATTTCTTTTCATGAAAAGAATTATGTACAGCAGTTATCCTATTTTTTATTTGATGGTATGGAAATGAAACTATACCAATATGCAATGCGGTAGACTTTTATTGGCAGACTAACACAAATCTAACGCTTATATGAATGTCATGGAGATCAACATTGATTTTGTAAGGGTATGGTTATCATTAATATTTTGTATGTGTGCATTAATTGAATAAAAATTGAATTGCTGTCATTTTATCTAAATTTAATGATATATTAAAAATCTGGGATTTCATTGCTCAATCATTTTCTTTTTTCTCATATAATGTTTGGGATGCAAGTTGCTTTAATGCATACATTGAATACATCAATCATCCTTATCATTAAAGAAATTGCAACATAAATGTCCTAAGAGAAAATTTTAGTTTGTGTTTTATTTAATCATTAAAAGAGAGGGATATTTGACCATTAGGGTAAGTAAATCCAATGACCTTGCACTTTATGTTGATAAGATATGAAAGTTGTTTCTTTATAGCTGTCTATAATCAAACCCATATCATCTGTTAATTGCCATCTCAGTAGATCTCTTTAAGGTCAAGGTCAGGGCTTTTGCTATGTCAAGGCTGTTTTGTAGCTTACTATTGGCCGATGGAATACTTTAAAGTTGGTAGCAGATTGTTCTATATGCTTTTAAGATTTTAAAACTAGTCTGATAATTTGCCTAAAGCATCAATTTGAAATGGAATAGAATATTGGCACAAATTACAAGTTAAAACTCAGCATTTTAAAAAAATAATGTGTGTATTTTACATCAACTAAATTCTTATGTTGCACTGCAACCACCTTGATGGCTTTAACAGCTGTGAATTCAATGGAAAGTTGCTTACAAATTAGCCAAATTAAAGACCCCATCTCAAGCAAAAGTTTGTATTATCATAAAGAGGAGATTTTTCACTTGGAATAACTCTGAACTGACATCTGCACCAGTGCACTGTATTAAGACCTCACTGTCACCACACAAAGCTCAACCTGTGCAGGCCTCAGTCCATGTGTGTATGGGGGGGGGGGGTCTCCTGACACCCTCCCCTTGTGTGTGTATTGGGGTGGTGGGTTGGGGGCAGGGGGGTTCTCCTGACACCCTCCCCTTGCAAAATTCAAATTTCTTTAAATTAATTAATACATCATAAAATTACCAAAATTATGGCTGGGATCCCCTTGGAAAATTTTCTGGATCCACGAAAGCATTTAAGCCTTATTGAAGCCAAAACATATTTGGAAATATAAGAGAATATAATAATAGAAGTATAATGTAATTAAATACTGTATACAGGGAAGAACTGGTATTTGCCCCTGTTTTATTTTGGCCCTGTTTTTTAATCACTCTTTTAAACATGACTGTGTCTGGCAATTTCAAGAATTGGGGCCAAAGCGTTTGCAAATGAAAAAGGGCAAAAATAAAAATGGATGAAAATAACCCTGTATACAGTATACTGTGATTTAATGAAGGCTACTTTTGCCTGTATAATCACACTTCTAAAATATTTCCTTAACACAGTTGTGTTAAATAATAGTGGTATGATGTTACTCATTAAAATAACCTTCTGTAAAATCTGACGATGAGGGCATAAATGGGGCAAAATGTAAATGGAGGAAACATCTCTTGGACATGCATATAATATTGTTTATGGATTGGTTAATAACATGAAAATTCACAGCAATTTTCTGAGGCCTGAAGTACCATATATATAATTTATATAATTGAAATGTCTTCATGTCTTCTAGCTAAGATTGTAAACGCAACAAGCAGTGTTAAACATAGTCATTTCAATTACATGTACCGGTGTCATATAATATTTTGAACCCCGCGATATATTGAACCCGGGTTCAAAATATCGCTGCGATATATTGAACCCCCCCATAAAATATTGAACCCAGGTTCAATATTTTATGGCCGCGATATTTTGAACCCCCCTCTATTTTTCATTGCTTTTGGAGAGGGGGTTCAAAATATTATGGCTGCGATATTTTGAACCCCCTACCTTTTTCCAATTCCCATTGGATAGGGGGTTCAAAATATCATGGCCGCGATATTTTGAACCCCCCTTTTTTTTTTCATTGCTATTGGAGAGGGGGTTCAAAATATTATGGCCGCGATATTTTGAAACCCCCTCTATTTTTCCAATTCCCATTGGAGAGGGGGTTCAAAATATTATGGCCGCGATATTTCGAACCCCCCTCTATTTTTCATTGCTATTGGAGAGGGGGTTCAAAATATTATGGCTGCGATATATTGAACCCCCTACCTTTTTCCAATTCCCATTGGATAGGGGGTTCAAAATATTATGGCCGCGATATTTTGAACCCCCCTTTTTTTTTTCATTGCTATTGGAGAGAGGGTTCAAAATATTATGGCCGCGATATTTTGAACCCCCCTCTATTTTTCCAATTCCCATTGGAGAGGGGGTTCAAAATATTATGGCCGCGATATTTCGAACCCCCCTCTATTTTTCATTGCTATTGGGGAGGGGGTTCAAAATATTATGGCTGCGATATATTGAACCCCCTACCTTTTTCCAATTCCCATTGGATAGGGGGTTCAAAATATTATGGCCGCGATATTTTGAACCTCCCTCTATTTTTCATTGCTATTGGAGAGGGGGTTCAAAATATTATGGCTGCGATATATTGAACCCCCTACCTTTTTCCAATTCCCATTGGAAAGGGGGTTCAAAATATTATGGCCGCGATATTTTGAACCCCCCTTTTTTTTTTCATTGCTATTGGAGAGAGGGTTCAAAATATTATGGCCACAATATTTTGAACCCCCCTCTATTTTTCCAATTCCCATTGGAGAGGGGGTTCAAAATATTATGGCTGCGATATTTTGAACCCCCCTCTATTTTTCATTGCTTTTGGAGAGGGGGTTCAAAATATTATGGCTGCGATATATTGAACCCCCTACCTATTTTCAATTCCCATTGGAGAGGGGTTCAAAATATTATGGCTGCGATATTTTGAACCCCCTACCTTTTTCCAATTCCCATTGGAGAGGGGGTTCAAAATATTATGGCCGCGATATTTTGAACCCCCTACCGTTTCCGATTCCCATTGGATAGGGGGTTCAAAATATTATGGTTGCGATATTTTGAACCCCCCTCTATTTTTCATTGCTTTTGGAGAGGGGTTCAAAATATTCTTGCCGCGATATTTTGAATCCCCTCTATTTTTCATTGATTTTGGAGAGGGGGTTCAAAATGTAATGGCTGCGATATACATGTATTGAACCCCCTACCTATTTCCAATTCCTATATATATCGCGGCCATAATATTTTGAACCCCCTCTCCAAAGGGAATATTTGAACCCCTTCTCCAATAGCAATGAAAAATTAAGGGGGTTCATATAATCGCGGCCATAATATTTTGAACCCCCTCTCCAATAGCAATAAAAAATGGAGGGGGGTTCAAAATATCGCAGCCATAATTTATATTTTGAACCCCCTCTCCAAAGGAAATTGGAAACAGTAGGGGGTTCAATATATCGCAGCCATAATATTTTGAACCCCCTCTCCAAAGGAAATTGGAAACAGTAGGGGGTTCAATATATCGCAGCCATAATATTTTGAACCCCCTCTCCAAAGGAAATTGGAAACAGTAGGGGGTTCAATATATTGCAGCCATAATATTTTGAACCCCTTCTCCAATAGCAATAAAAAATGGAGAGGGGTTCAAAATATCGCAGCCATAATATTTTGAACCCCCTCTCCGATGGAAATTGGAAATAGGTAGGGGGTTCAATATATCGCGGCCATAATATTTTGAACGCCCTCTCCAATAGGAATTGGAAATAGGTAGGGGGTTCAATATATCGCGGCCATAATATTTTGAACCCCCTCTCCAAAGGAAATTGGAAACAGTAGGGGGTTCAATATATCGCAGCCATAATATTTTGAACCCCCTCTACAAAGGAAATTGGAAACAGTAGGGGGTTCAGTATATCGCAGCCATAATATTTTGAACCCCCTCTCCAAAGGAAATTGGAAACAGTAGGGGGTTCAATATATCGCAGCCATAATATTTTGAACCCCCTCTCCAAAGGAAATTGGAAACAGTAGGGGGTTCAATATATCGCAGCCATAATATTTTGAACCCCCTCTCCAAAGGAAATTGGAAACAGTAGGGGGTTCAGTATATCGCAGCCATAATATTTTGAACCCCCTCTCCAAAGGAAATTGGAAACAGTAGGGGGTTCAATATATATCGCAGCCATAATATTTTGAACCCCCTCTCCAAAGGAAATTGGAAACAGTAGGGGGTTCAATATATTGCAGCCATAATATTTTGAACCCCCTCTCCAATAGCAATAAAAAATGGAGGGGGGTTCAAAATATCGCAGCCATAATATTTTGAACCCCCTCTCCGATGGAAATTGGAAATAGGTAGGGGGTTCAATATATTGCAGCCATAATATTTTGAACCCCCTCTTCAAAGGGAATATTTGAACCCCTTCTCCAATAGCAATGAAAAATTGAGGGGGGTTCAAATTATCACGGCCATAATATTTTGAACCCCCTCTCCAAAGGAAATTGGAAACAGTAGGGGGTTCAATATATCGCAGCCATAATATTTTGAACCCCCTCTCCAATAGCAATAAAAAATGGAGGGGGGTTCAAAATATCGCAGCCATAATATTTTGAACCCCCTCCCAAAAGGGAATTGGAAATAGGTAGGGGGTTCAATATATCGCAGCCATAATATTTTGAACCCCCTCTCCAAAGGAAATTGGAAACATTAGGGGGTTCAATATATCGCAGCCATAATATTTTGAACCCCCTCTCCAAAGGAAATTGGAACTAGTAGGGGGTTCAATATATCGCAGCCATAATATTTTGAACCCCCTCTTCAAAGGGAATATTTGAACCCCTTCTCCAATAGCAATGAAAAATTGAGGGGGGTTCAAATTATCACGGCCATATTATTTTGAACCCCCTCTCCGATGGAAATTGGAAACAGTAGGGGGTTCAATATATCGCAGCCATAATATTTTGAACCCCCTCTCCAATAGCAATATAAAATGGAGGGGGGTTCAAAATATCGCAGCCATAATATTTTGAACCCCCTCCCCAAAGGGAATTGGAAATAGGTAGGGGGTTCAATATATCGCAGCCATAATATTTTGAACCCCCTCTCCAAAGGAAATTGGAAACAGTAGGGGGTTCAATATATCGCAGCCATAATATTTTGAACCCCCTCTCCAAAGGAAATTGGAACTAGTAGGGGGTTCAATATATCGCAGCCATAATATTTTGAACCCCCTCTTCAAAGGGAATATTTGAACCCCTTCTCCAATAGCAATGAAAAATTGAGGGGGGTTCAAATTATCACGGCCATATTATTTTGAACCCCCTCTCCGATGGAAATTGGAAACAGTAGGGGGTTCAATATATCGCAGCCATAATATTTTGAACCCCCTCTCCAATAGCAATAAAAAATGGAGGGGGGTTCAAAATATCGCAGCCATAATATTTTGAACCCCCTCCCCAAAGGGAATTGGAAATAGGTAGGGGGTTCAATATATCGCAGCCATAATATTTTGAACCCCCTCTCCAAAGGAAATTGGAAACAGTAGGGGGTTCAATATATCGCAGCCATAATATTTTGAACCCCCTCTCCAAAGGAAATTGGAAATAGGTAGGGGGTTCAATATATCGCAACCCCCTCTCCAAAGGAAATTGGAAACAGTAGGGGGTTCAATATATCGCAGCCATAATATTTTGAACCCCCTCTCCAATAGCAATAAAAAATGGAGAGGGGTTCAAAATATCGCAGCCATAATATTTTGAACCCCCTCTTCGATGGAAATTGGAAACAGTAGGGGGTTCAATATATCGCGGCCATAATATTTTGAACGCCCTCTCCAATAGGAATTGGAAATAGGTAGGGGGTTCAATATATCGCAGCCATAATAATTTGAACCCCCTCTCCAAAGGAAATTGGAAACAGTAGGGGGTTCAATATATCGCAGCCATAATATTTTGAACCCCCTCTCCAAAGGAAATTGGAAACAGTAGGGGGTTCAATATATCGCAGCCATAATATTTTGAACCCCCTCTCCAAAGGAAATTGGAAACAGTAGGGGGTTCAATATATCGCAGCCATAATATTTTGAACCCCCTCTTCAAAGGAAATTGGAAACAGTAGGGGGTTCAATATATCGCAGCCATAATATTTTGAACCCCCTCTCCAAAGGAAATTGGAAATAGGTAGGGGGTTCAATATATCGCAACCCCCTCTCCAAAGGAAATTGGAAACAGTAGGGGGTTCAATATATCGCAGCCATAATATTTTGAACCCCCTCTCCAATAGCAATAAAAAATGGAGGGGGGTTCAAAATATCGCAGCCATAATATTTTGAACCCCCTCCCCAAAGGGAATTGGAAATAGGTAGGGGGTTCAATATATCGCAGCCATAATATTTTGAACCCCCTCTCCAAAGGAAATTGGAAACAGTAGGATGTTCAATATATCGCGGCCATAATATTTTGAACCCCCTCACCAAGAGCAATGAAAATTCGAGAGGGTTTCAAAATATCGCGACCATAATATTTTGAACCCGGGGTTCAATATTTTATGGGGGGGTTCAATATATCGCAGCGATATTTTGAACCCGGGTTCATAATATCGCATAATATATTGAACCCGGGTTCAATATTTCGCGGTATCAAAATATTATATGACACCGGGTAAATCTTGGTTTGGGTTTAATACTATTCTCTTTTGAGAAGTGGACAGGCATAGCCTACATCCACGAAGTGGATGTAGGCTATGCCTGTCCACTTCTCAAAAGAGAATAGTTAATACCAATTAGTTTTGTATGTGTCATGCAGGAACGAGAAATATTTACGAGAATTGAAACTTTATAAAGTCAAATAGTTATGACAGGTAGACGCTAAACTTGAACATTTCATTATCATCTAACTTTTCAACAACATAACTAATGCTTCTACCCTTGTTACGAATTACATATATTTTATAAATGTTCAGCTTTGACCTAGTTCTCTGGTTCCTGTGCTCCAAGAATACAAAAAATTCTCAGTATCTGCTGCATTTCCCTGCCCGATAACTAATGAGAAGGAAATGTGAACTTGATTTTTGTTGATGATTTAGAGCCACATGTTTTGTTTCATCCTGAGATGGGTGGAAACAAGGGTTATCTGTTTGCGAAGAGCAGTTCTAGGTTTATCTCATCGGGTTACTTGGTAATTACTTGTGTAACTTGGGGTCTGAATTTTAATCAGTGTTCTTGCTAGTGTTACAAGTTTTACAATTTGGGAGGGGAAAGAGGAAGGTCAGAATCCTAATCGAACTTGATGAAAGTACTGCAATCTTTCTTCTTTTTTTAAGGTTTGGAATGGATAAGAATTTCTGAATTTCAATCAAAGGTTTTACTATTTTTAGAGTTTGAAATTATAACTATTTGAAACACAGTTCCAACTGTGATGATCTAGCTAATTTTCTCTTTTATTCCCTTAATCACTTGCACACTGCAAAAAACCGAATTGGCAGAAATAATGTTTGGTAATTTTTTGTTATTAGAAACCTTTTAGTCACAAAAAAGACTTGTGAAAACAGAAAAGGTTTTACTTGCATATTTACCCAATTAAAAGCCATTTTCACAAGTTTTTGACACATTGACATACTAAAATAATCTGGATATATAGATTGAGTTGTTGGCACTTTTTGGAAGATTATCAATTGATGATCAAGGATTAACCAAGGATTATATTCTAGAATACCTAAAATCAACTTTTAACTTTATTATTTTGCAGAAAATAGACTTTTTTAAAGGACCAAATTCTATGTCATTTCTAAACAGTAAGGTCAAACCTTTGACATAATAATGGAAATGTACTGTGAGTTGTCATGGAAACAAACTATACAATTTTCTTATTTTCCTCTGTATATCATTTGTATGTAGACAAAGATGATTCATAGTTATGACATTGTAACATGAAAACTCCATTTATTTATTTAAAAATGTTACTTAACCTTGGATCTCTGCTCATTAAAAAAAATGGGAAATATTAAGAAAAGTAATGTATTACACAAACCAACCTAGATTATGATAATGCCAAATCTACAACAAAAGAAAAGATAAACAAAGGCTTGCACTCTGTAAAATCATGCTAGTCAATCAAGACATTATTTCAGGTCTGGACAAACTTGTTTTGCATTTAACCCTGCAGTGATCAAGTAGTTTAAAATAGAATTTAATTGCTATAATACTGTCTGAATTAAGGAAAAGGTTCACATTGTTATTCAGGATTTGTTGGATTGAAAAATTAATAATTCATTGCATAAAAAAAGAATTCCTTTGTCTCGAATATGATGCGTCTGGAGCTATATGTTGCTGTGATCTAATGCGCAGATTCTGTTCAGAAAATTAATTGCAGCATTAAACATCAGGTGTGTGGTGGCACAGCATATGTGCAGGCCCAAAAGAAATGGACATTTATTCTTTTTCAAAGCCACAATGTAATCTTAAACAATGCTCTACTTTGCATGGCATGAATTGAATTTCCTGATACATATGTGATACATGTATTTATATTTTATTTTTATCCAAAAGGGGTTTCTTCTTGGAGGAAAATGGGTTGCTGGTATTAAAATGAGTGTGATAAGGTACATGCACGCACACCTAACAAAATACTTTTTTACCTATATATTCTTAAAATTGTGCCTATAATCTAAATAATTCCGCAGATAATCCCGGCCCTCAAGTTCTGCAAACCCCTACAACTCAAAAGGAGTTATGACTTTTTTTTTAGTAATTAGCATTTTATGAATTAATGACTGATATGTCATGACCTTAAAGTTTTGTAGTTTGTCAATTTCTTTGATGTTTAATTTTTTACTGTTAAAATGTATGACAAAGAATCATAATGAGAGATTAAATAGCAGCAGGGGTCAAACCTCAAGGCTGTGTCATGTGATGAACTTGGGTGTCAAGGTCGTTTGACTGCATTTCAAATATATGATTATACATAAATGACAATTAGGCAAGTTACTTACGTTAAAGGCAAATTACTTATGTTATTCTTGTTTATAATGAATTACTTGTATTTTCTAGGTGATAAAGATAAGATGTTAATTTCGCCAATCTGGTTTCATAAAGAAAAAGGGGGGGGGTGTAGGATGGAAATTGAGTAAGCTAAATTTAAGTTTTGTTGAAATTGATTTCATTTGATTAAATAATGATTCCAGACAGTGCTAACATTAGGTGCAGATTGGCTCTATAAGTGCTTCATAGATAACTTTTGGGTATTACACTGCATTTAATACAGAGAGAACATGCTAAATGTTATAGAATTCTGCAGAGACCAAGTGCTTTGAGTGCAGAATTTACCAATATACTTTGAGTTCCCAAAAATCGAAGATAATAAAATGTTTTAAAAATTTCCAAAAAGTAAAAGATATTGGCTATAGGTATGCAGTTTTGAAATTTTCATGGCTTGGTTGTATATCTTCGAAGTTTTAAATAGACTTGTACATGTCTGCATATAACTTTAAATTGTAAAAACAATGTTTTTTCACATAGTTGAACCTCAGAGATAGTACACAAAAGTACCACAACAGTTATTCACCTGGCTTTTATTGTATTATGAGGAATTGACAGAATTATGCGATTCGAGATTCGTAAATCATATAGTCGTGTTTGTTTAGAGTTCTGCCTTTGTCATCAGCTATGGTTTATTGTTCAAGACGTCATGATCAGCTCAAATATTGTGCTATTTTTTGCACCTGTGTTTGTGGTATTGGTAAATATAATAAATCTAAATCATATGCATGACTTCGCACTAGGCTAGGCTGACCAATTGACCAGATAATTTGCAACATGATAAAATAGTTGTACAGTTTCTTCAAAAAATAACAAACATTTCCAACTTGATAATACATATCTAATTATGTATGAGTAATTCATTATTTAGGAGCATCTGTAGTCTTCATTATTTACCGGTATAGATACACTGATAAAAGAATATTAAAGATCAACCAATGTTTTTATGGAAAGTTGTGCCCTAGCTGGACTAATTTTTTTGTCTAATTAAAAATCCAGTTTATGAATCTACAATTAATTATGCATATATAAATGATTTTAAAAAAATGAATAAAATTCTGTAGTAGATATAATAAGATTTGATTTCTTCTTTTCAAATTTGGAATTCTTAAAATGAAGAATCAAAGTACTAAAAGTACCGTAATGCATTAGAAAGATCCTAAGATTTAGCTTTTTAATTCTTTTAACTGATCAATTCAATTGGTAAAGAAAGTTTTTATTTCTTTTATTCTTAATAAAATATGTACTTATTTTGATTTACGAAGTTCCTTTAAGAAATGACAATTATAAGACTTAAAAATGACCCTTTTTTTTTTCTTGTAGCATTAATCGTACATGTGTTACATAGAATGTTAGACTGATATTATTATCAAAACAGATGTTTTACTGATCATTTTGCTGTGCACAATTTATTTTAAGGAATTCTTATTTCACTCTTCCTTGTAATATTGCTATACAATTATTAAGTTGAAGTCTCAGGCCTGGTTGTCAAATGAGACTGCAGTCTGTGTTGTTTGTTTATAACTGGACAACATGGCATGAAGTAGGTTGAGGCCTTGTGGAAATGGGTTTCAGTTGTTTAGTATTCAAACATCTATTAAATCAAACATTGTTTTATCATTATAATAGTACTAGTACCTGAAAAGGTTCAGTAGTTTAAAACTAAAATAGTGTAGACTCTTAAGCTTATAGAATGGGTTCATTCAATGGAAAAGTCCTCTCACTGGAATGTATGATATGCAGAGTAATAAACCCTTAGTACTGACGGTACAAGTTGATATAAGAGATGTGAGATATTTATATTTATACGTATATATATATATATGTATTAACAGGAGTGATGGTGGTTCAACAGATCACAGGCCATAATGTCCAGCCAGGGCCGAGAATCCAGCAATGGGATATCTGCTAAAGCAAGCAACCCTGACACCAAAAAATCCAAAGATGCTGCATCTGGGCCTGATGGTAAGTACATGTAGTATTGATCCTTGGGATTGGAAAGTATAAGGATCCAATGGTGATCAAATCATGTAAAGGAACTGGGGGTCATTATGATAACTATTATGGAAAATGAACAATGTTATATTGACAATATCAGCATACTAACGTACTTGAAAATTCATGTCTTACTTTGGATATAAAAATGAGCAATGTATTGAATTCGAAAGTTTGACTATCTTGAAGCTTTTTATTGGTTTCATCATTTTTGGTATCAATAAATTCTAAATTAAAATAGCTAAAATAATGGTAGTTGTCATCCAGTGTTAAAATAACTCAGTACAATGAAATACTGGCAAGATTACCAACAAGGGTATGGATAGACTAATTTTTACCCCTAATCTTACCATACCTGTACCCGGTAGTGAAACCAACAGATCAAGGACCTAATGGGAAGGACCTTAAATTAATTGTATACTAGCAAAGAGTGCTAGGTGTTAAGTCAGTGAGAAAAATGCTTTCTATGATCTAACTTCACACTTCTTCATGGTCATGATTGCTTTGTGAGGAAAACGGACAGATTTTGTGTGCAAACGCGCTTGAAAGGTTGACAAAAGAAAATCAAAAATGGGTGAGGCATACCATGTTTTGCCCACAACTTTGGATTCACCATTAAAATTGGAAAAGATTTTAATCATATTGTTCAGGTTTCTCAGTTACTAAGGTGCAATACAAAAGTATTAGCTTTCCCCTTTTGTGGAGCAGAAACCAGGGTTGAAGTTCAAGTTTAATTGGCGTAAACTTGCTTAAAAACATGAGTAATATGATAGTATTGGAGAAACCTGTGACCCTAGTCCAAATACTATCTTGATTGAAATTTGATGCTTTCTAATAAAAATGAAGGATGAGAATCTTTTAGGCTATTAAATGCAAGTAAACTTTTCAGCCAACAGTATTTTGTCTAATATACATAGATTTGAAAAATTTCATTGTCGATCAAGATATGTATGAACATTTCATTCTTTCTCTACACAAAGTTTATGATATAAGAAGATGGTTCCTAGTGGCACCCTAGTTTGAACCTGATCGACATTCTGACATATCATATACCGGTAATGTAAATGTGTTATATTTGGCTGTGTATTCTATTAAGCTTTTTTTGGCAGAATGTGGTTTCTGCTAAGTCAGGTACATCACTAAAGGCCATGCATTTACCAGTATGTATAAGAATAGGAACATTCATGAATAACCCTAATTCAAATCCACCCCAACTTATTGAAAAACTATTTTCTGCCAAATATTGTACACGCCAAATATAATACGCTTATAGTAGATTTGTTATTATAGTCAGTAAATGTGTATGATGGTATCATAAGAAATTATATTTTTTGTTAGAATCATGTTATTTGAAGGAATCATTCTTTGAATATTATGTAGGGATAATTATGGTTGGACCATGATCAAATCTATCTTGAAGCTCTTCGAGCTTTTATAGGATTTGATCACACCTTGACCAAAATACAAAATCCTCAAAGAATGATTCTTTATTCCTTAAATGGTGAATAGTCTTTCATTATTTACAATACAAAGCCATCAAAACGTACAAGAATTGGAGTTGTTCACTGACCATTTGGGACCTAGTATCTTTTAACAAGTAATACTAACGGTACATGTATTCCTAAGAGATATGGAATTTAAGCATGCATTTGACTTGAAAATGTCACCAAAAAATGTTCAATTTTTGGGAAAAAAATAAACTTTCCGAAGTTCCTGCTGTATTTGAAATCAGGACCTGCTGGTCAGCAGACCAAAGCAATACCCTTTGCATTACAGAGATAGACACACAATTCTGCAATACGATCATGCTGTTTCATAATGGGTTAAAATCACCATGTTATGACATACTGTCATAAAAAAAAATAAGGTGTGGTGGGGACCCATAATGTGAATACGCCAATCTGATTAAAATCAGATCCTCGATCCGCTCCTTGTTTTTCTATTGTTGTGTAGTGACAATAGAAAAACAAGGAGCAGATGGAGGATCTGATTTTAATCAGATTGGTGAATATGCATATATCATACAACAGTACTATCAGTACTTTGATTACTTATTTTTGTAACAACTCCCAACCCCCAAATAAAGAATTGATGCAGGACTAACAAACAGAAAACTTGTAAAGAGCCAAATTCACTGGTATTATGCCTACATACATGAAATTTATTGGTTATCATAAAGCCACAAAAAGAGTTATCTGTATCTCAGATTTTCAGAGTAAAATAAACGAACCAAGTTGGGGTATGGAGACTCCATCGTAAGTTGAAATTTTTGAGGATAATTAAAGTGTTATCAGAACAAAACAGATTAGGGAAGAAAATTGTGGATTATAATTTTCATATCAAAATACCATAGAACTATTTAAGCATGACACTTTCTTTTTCATTCTGTATTTTAGGTACATATATGTGTTGGATATGAACTACCGGTATCAATATTTTAATATGTCATTGGCAAGGCAGTAAGAAAAATTCCCTGTAGCTTATTTGAGTCAGTTTGAAGTGTCGTGTTTAAAGCGATTAGTAGTGTCAAAGTTCCACCAAACTTGCCGCTGTGGAAATAAAAGATGATGGGTTGAATGAGTGTAAGACATTCTAGACCATGCAATTACGTGACTCATGGGTGGAAATTTTGAAAAAAAAATGAAAAACATCAGTCTCTGACATACACAGTTGGATAAACTCTGTAATTCTGCAAGCTGTTCCAAAATGTTTGTTTATGGCCACGAGGAGGATTCCATGAAAGACATAAAAGCCATTAAGAAAATGAAGCTCCATAGAAATGGAAAAAATTCAATTTTAAACTGATTGAATTTTTTTTAAACTGGAAGTGATTTAAGATTTGAAGGTGTTTCTATCCCCAGAGGAGTGTTTGATTTATAATCTGGTTCAAGCGATCGGTTTTCTTTCCCCTCACCTGAATTTCCCACCGAACCTAGAGATAAATACCAATGAATGTCTGGCATGATGTGTATTGTCTTTTGTTTTTTGGTCAGATGACATGGGGGTATTTCGGCAGCCTTCAGTCATTGTCAGATAACTATCGTGGTATTATGTTTATTACACAGACTTTTTCTGGGTACATGACTGTTCTGTGATAGGGGTGTCATTGAAGGTTTGCAGTGACTAGGTGCCAAGATTAACCTTTGTGGGTAAATGATGACCCAATGCAAAAAAAATGTTAAAAAACATTGAGGTAGCAATATTATCATTCATTCATCTACTGAACTGAATATTCCAAACAAAGACTCTATAGCAAGAAAATGCCATGCTTATATAGTTAAGGGCCAAAGTTGAGTTCAACTTAAGGACCCTAACTTGTTATTAGTTTGATGACCTTAAACTATAAAATATTACCGATAAAACCATTTTCATGAAGGTAATTTAAGAAGGATGAAAAACCAGCGCTTGTAAAATCCTTTTTGCACCACATTCTTAATAATTATGTAGAATTAGACCGGGGAAATTCGAAGTACTGCAGCTGTAGATTTAAATTTCAAATTATCATTTAACGAAGCAAAAATCTTTTTGTAATGAGAATGGTTTTCATAATTGAGAACTTCTGCAGACACAGTGAGGAGAAGAATTTTTATTCAGCCGGTCGCAAATATTTGTTCACAATATGATTAAATTTTGGCAAATTGGGATTTTTTTTAGTGTGTTAAAAAATTCTGAAATCAGATTGACATAATCTCAACATAGCTGTGAAAATATTTTTATTTCATTTTTTGAAAACTGTAATGTTCTGTTGAAACTGCTATTATTTGCATTTCACAAGTGCTCAAGATGGTGAAAACTTTGCGTATTTAGATAAGACACCCAAGATTTATTACTTGCAGCTGCAGATTTTGTTTCAACATTAAACTTATTACATGTAGTAAAATAGAAATATTATTTGTTTCATACCTATGATATTAAATCAGAATTTTGGATAAAAGCTTATAGAATATATATAATTACAGAACTAAAATAATTAGAGAGATCACTTTTTGGGAGTTTTATAATCAACTCTTCTATGCAGTTACTCAGGCAAACCGAAAGTGAACAGTGTTTGGACCTAAGCACAAATCAACACCGCTGACAACATTTAGTTCTAATCAATAAATTCAATGTAATGAGTTCTTAAGCATTGTTTTTCAAGGAAACTAGTTTTTAGATACCTTGTAAATAGTCAGATTTTAAAGGTACGATTTTTGGAAGTCGTACATTTTATGTATTCCTACGCCAGAGTTTAATATAGTCTCGTTCAACCAGACGCTCGGCTGTCTCCGTAAATCTCCGACAAGCAGAGAGTCTCTCTTGCTTGTCGGAGATTAAAGGATACAACTGAGGGTCCGGTTGAACGACTAGAGTTCAATTTTGCTTGGATCTATACAATTTATCATAACTATTTCGATTACTGATACGCAGTTTGATAGACTAATTCTTTGAATATTACACAACATGATTGATATTGGATTTTCACGAATTTCCTGTAGGACAATTCATATTATAAAAAATGTGCGTTATTAAAATACTTATAGGAATTTACTTGCCTTGCATGCATGCAAAATTACATATCGTTGAATTTAAAATAAATAATAATCGATAAAATCAACTCCCGTCAGTACTTCAGTACTTTGATTAATTGAAGGAACTATATTTGCAGTCATAATTATGCAAAAATGTTTGACTTTTTGCCATTTGAAATTTATTGCTTGTAAGTGTTAAAGTTCTGATCAATAATTAACAAATAAATTGTCTCAATTATAAAATTAACCAATAAAATATCATATTCATAAGATATCATTTGATCAAAATAAAACTAATCTATTTGAACAGTACTCACCAAGAAACAAATTAAACCAAAAGCCAAAAACTTATTTTTCAGACAATCTCATTGGATAGAGAGCAAATTTTAAATGATATTTTCTTGGATTATATAGTTCTAGCAGTATGTACAATATTAAAAACTCAAATAAATTTCTAAACACTATAAAGAACCAAAGAATTCTTCATGTGAAACTGTAAATGTTTAAGATTTACCTATCATTGTTTGTTTCAGTGCTTTATATTATTTTGGTTAAATGTTGAATGATTGACCCTTAATTGCTGTTTATATTCCTTTAGAGATTATTTTTCTGTATTAATTCAAGACATCATAACAATTTAAGTACTGATGGTTGCAGCTAGGGAGACCATTTGTTGGGCAATTTTACTTTTTGATCCAAGTTTTGCTTATACCTATTGAAGAACATTTGGACATGTCTGTTGACCAAAATTAAAACAAACTGGTAAAAGGCATAATTAAAGACATATATGCAACACCCTTGTACCCTTGTGAGACATACCTCTAGACCAAAATAGAGCTTCGGACCATCATACTGAGTGAGAGAACGTCAACATCCCAGCATTTACTGTAACCATGACCACAATCATGTATGAAGGTTGACATATCCTAAAAAAAAGAAACAAACTTTCAATGTTAAATGCAAAGTGCTTCAGACAATGGAGATGCTGCAATTTATTTTCTGTAGGCATAGGTATGTTTTGGATGTTGATCATTGCAACAACAAAAATTCTGCAATGTCTCCACCTTCATATCCTGCTTGAAACACTAAAGAAAGCATTTTATTGCGATTTATTTATATATTAAATGGTAGGGGTTTTTAGCTTAAGTCTTAAAGAGGCAACTCTTGTAAAAAAAGGAAAAGTCTGGAAAGGGCATAGATCTATAACATTCAAAGAATCAATGGCTCTGAATTACTGTTGAATTTTAGATTGTCCTTTTTCTTGACTTCCAAACACTAGTTGCCACAGACAACAGATGTCCCTAGAGTTGAAGAAGATGTGGATCCTTTTGAAATGAGATCTTCTGATAATCCTCAATAGACACAGTTCAAAAACAAATTTGAAGAACAAAATTAGCTATCTATTTTGTATTAACGAATTATAATGCCAATAAACAAGTAATGTAAACTGATATCTAGGTTTTAGCTTTCTTAATTAAAGGGTTTTTTTCTGTAATTGAGGGCTTGAGGGTCTGACCACATGAATCTTGCTGAAAACCTTTCTATCAGTGACATTTCCATTTAATATGGCATTTAAATGGAAGTTAAAACTTACTGGGCATACTCTAAAACCTGGCCTGGCCTGGCTTGGCCCCATTGGCCTGGCCTGGCCTCAAAGTTGGCCTGGCCTCATTTTTGGCCTCAAAATTGGCCTGGCCCCTAATTTTGGCCTGGCCTCAAAAATTGGCCTGGCCTCTAAATTGGCCTCTTCAAAAATTTTTGGCCTCAAATTTTAAAATTTCTTTTTTTCTCATTTTCTTATATTAAAATTGAATTTTTATTGATTTTTTTCAGAAATTGAATATTCTTAAGGAATAATCATATGAAAATATATATATGACAAGATGACCGATTTTTCAAGTTGAATTACTTTAATCCATGTCTAAACACACAAAAAATACCTATGACATGCATGCACAGCACTGCTCCTACTATAAGAAATAGATTTTCCCAATACTAAAGCGATTAAGTTGTCACTCCCATCTCCCATTTAAAATTTAAACATCATTTTAAGAGACTGACCTGATTGATATCCAAAACATTTGTAAACTGGTACATAGCATTAAATTGTTATCACTGTGTAATGCACTTTAAAATCTGCTGTTTGTTTACATTACCTGTCAACACCAATCAAGCCCAAATTTCCCTCCCCAGCAGAAATTTAATATCAACCTTTTCTGTCCCCAATCTGCTACATTGGGGTCAGATTCATTGCCTATCCTGCCGTTTAACATTTCACATGTCTAATTTAATTAATGGCATTTGTGAACGACTGCAACACTGCATCCCTCGATAGCTTGACCCGGTGATGTTCATTAATTCATCACCTCCTGATTATAGAGTAAAGTTTCCTGTATGTATTGCTTGTATACTAAGGAAATAATTGTTCTCCTATGGGGAACTGTCATCATCGGAATTTGAACAAAGCAGAACATTTTGTGATTTTTTATAGAATAAACAAATATTGGCCTCTTCCATTACT